>NC_139990.1:48741201-49161201 GCF_964263955.1 Coregonus lavaretus | reverse complement strand
ACAGTATCAGTCTTGTAAATGTACTATATAACTTTTGTTTATGTAATCACCCCTCTCTTTAATCCCCCCCCCCCTCTCTCTTTCCCTCTGTAGGAACTCTCAGAAGAAGGCCCATGTGTATGGCATCACATTCTCCTTCTCTCAGGCTATGATCTACTTTGCCTATGCAGGCTGCTTCCGCTTCGGAGCCTGGCTCATAGAGGAAGGCATTATGACCTTCGAAAATGTCTTCCTGTGAGTATAGCAGCTACCTTACTTACATACTTCAGTCAAGTGTCCATGTTCACAACTGTCCTTATAGCCTTTTGCTATGTGACTATAAGGCCATGTTGGAACGACTCAATTGCTTCCCTAATATGGGTGCTGGGTGGAGACAGGTACAGTAGTGTTCCGGATGTTGTGTACATTGTACAGTAGAGCTCAGGTACAGTAGAACACACCCCGGCCCAGCTAGGCCTGACAGGAATATCAGGTATTACAGTGGTCAAAGGTGGTTGTGGTTAATCATTACCTCACTGGGAAGTGTGTTGGAGGTCAACACTGATCTAGGGACTCATCATCGTAGCATCAATGGCCATTTAGCCATGACATTGCTGACGTGACCCATAGAAACTGACGTTATAGAGTAGATATCACGACTAACGGCTACACGACTAAAGGCTTGGATTACATTTTATTTGAAAAGGTGTACATAAGGCAGTCATAACACTGTAATAACAGCAACATAACATCTGTCATAAACATATGTTACTATTGTCATTAAAGCTGCAATATGTCACTTTTTGGGTGACCCGACCAAATGCACATAGAAATGTATGTTATAGATCTGCCATTGTCATTGAAAGCAAGTCTAAGAAGTGGTAGGTCTGTTCTATTTGCACTGTTTCTATGTTTCCGTTCTTAAGCTTTGTTTTTGCGTCTTTTACTTGACTCGTTTTTTTACACCAGCGACAAACAGCTGAACATATTTTGGGTTATTGAAAATATATTTCACAGCGGTTTAGATGCTACAATGATTCTCTTTTGCATGTTTTGTCACATAAACAAAAATTTGGCAAACTATTAGGCGCGATTTCTGCACATTGCACCTTTAAGTGTCATGTGGTTCTAATATGTCACTTTCAATGTCAAGTAGAAATTTCTCTGGCATGACATCAAGATAATTTAAATTGAACTTAAATTAGACTTTAGCGAGCTTGATACAATAGTTTCTGAGATTGATACACTGTTTTAGCATTTGTGACGCAAAAGCAATGCAATTTCGCGCTTCATGTTGTCACGAGTGTCAGTGTAATGCGGTGGATCGAAGTCAGGCGCAGGACACAGAACTCTATGAAAACGTACTTTACTGAATAAGTAAAGAACCAATACAAAATACCTCCACACAGGGAGGAACAAACCCGCTCACCAAACGACACACGAAACGAAAAACAAACACGCACAAAACACAATGGGAGCCACCGGGTTAAATAGGGAAGGAGAAATTACATGATGGAAAACCGGTGTGTGACAATCAGACAACAACAGGTAGAACATAGAAACATAGATCGGCAGCAGCTAGTATTCCGGTGACGACGAACGCCGAAGCCTGCCCGAGCAAGGAGGAGGGGCAGCCTTGGCAGAATCCGTGACAGTACCCCCCCCCCCCCCCCCCCCCCCCCCCCCCGATGCGCGGCTCCAGCCATGCGTCGACACCGGCCTCGGGGACGGCCAGGAGGACGCGGTGCGGGGCGAGTCGGATGACTGCGGTGGAAATCCGTCAACATGGAGGGATCGAGGATGTCCCTCCTAGGGACCCAGCACCATTCCTCCGGACCGTACCCCTCCCACTCCACAAGATACTGCAGGCCTCCCACCCGACGCCTCGAATCCAAGATGGAACGGACCGAGTACGCCGGTGCCCCCTCGATGTCCAGTGGGGGTGGAGGAACCTCCCGTATCTCAGACTCCTGGAGTGGACCAGCTACTACCGGCCTGAGGAGAGACACATGGAACGAGGGGTTAATACGATAATCAGGAGGAAGCTGTAACCTATAACATACCTCGTTCAATCTCCTCAGGACTTTGAATGGCCCCACGGGGCATACACCGGAGCCTCACTGCGGTGGCGGTCGGCGCTCGCCTTTTGTCGCCCGATGGCCCATTGCAGGCGCACATGGGCAGCGTTCCAGGTCCCCTGCGAGCGCCGAAACCATTCATCCACCGCAGGTGCCTCGATCTGGTTCTGATGCCAAGGTGCCAGAACCGGCTGATAACCTAATACACACTGGAATGGAGAAAGGTTAGTGGAGGAGTGGCGGAGTGAGTTTTGGGCCATCTCTGCCAAGGGGAGGAAAACCGACCACTCCCCCCGCCGGTCCTGGAAATACGATCTCAGAAACCTACCCACCTGCTGGTTTACTCTCTCCACCTGCCCGTTACTTTCGGGGTGAAACCCTGAGGTCAGGCTGACCGAGACTCCCAGACGTTCCATGAACGCCCTCCAGACTCTCGAGGTGAACTGGGAACCCCGATCAGACACTATATCCTCAGGTACCCCATAGTGCTGGAAGACGTGTGTAAATAGGGCCTCAGCAGTCTGTAGGGCCGTAGGGAGACCGGGCAGAGGAATGAGGCAGCAGGACTTAGAAAACCGATCCACAACGACCAGGATCGTGGTGTGGAGGTGGGAAGATCCGTCACGAAGTCCACCGATAGGTGGGACCACGGTCGTTGTGGAACGGGTAGGGGTTGCAATTTCCCTCTGGGCAGGTGTCTAGGAGCCTTACACTGGGCGCACATCGAGCAGGAGGAAACATAAACCCTCACGTCCTTAGCTAAGGTGGGCCACCAGTACTTCCCACTAAGACAATGCACTGTCTGACCGATGCCAGGATGACCAGAGGAGAGTGACGTGTGAGCCCAATAGATCAAACGATCGCGGACCTCCAGCGGGACGTACACACGACCCTCTGGATACTGGGGAGGAGTGGCACCTCCCACACCACCGGTCACACCAGACACGATGCCGGAAGTATGGGAGTGGGCTCCACGGAACTCTCCTCCGTGTCATACAGTCGGGACAGAGCATCTGCCTTAGCGTTCTGGGAACCTGGCCTGTAAGAAAGGGTGAAAACAAAACGGGCGAGAAACATGGACCACCTTGCCTGGTGAGGGTTTAATCTCCTCGCCGCCTGGATGTACTCCAGATTGCGGTGGTCAGTCAAAATTAGAAAAGGGTGTTTAGCCCCCTCAAGCCAATGTCTCCACGCTTTCAGGGCTTGGACCACAGCCAACAGCTCCCGGTCCCCCGCATCATAGTTGCGCTCCACTGGGCTGAACTTCTTCGAAAAGAACGCACAGGGGCGGAGCTTGGGTGGTGTGCCCGAGCGCTGGGAAAGTACAGCACCTATCCCAGCCTCTGACGCGTCCACCTCAACCGGAGGGATCCGGATGAGCCAGCACTGGAGCCGAGGTAAATAGGTTTTTCAGATGACTGAACGCCCTGTCTGCCTCAGCTGACCACCGCAGGCGCACCGGTCCCCCCTTCAGCAACAAGGTAATGGGAGCCGCTACCTGACCAAAGCCCTGGATAAATCTCCGGTAGTAATTGGCAAACCCCAAAAATTGCTGCACCTCCTTCACCGTGGTTGGAGTCGCCCAATTACGCACGGCCGAAATGCGGTCACTCTCCATCCTCACCCCAGACGCGGGCATGTGGTACCCTAGGAAGGAGATGGACTCCTGGAAGAACAGGCATTTCTCCGCCTTGGCATACAGGTCATGCTTCAACAGTCGTCCAAGCACTTTACGCACCAGGGACACATGCTCGGCCCGTGTAGCAGAGTATATGAGAATGTCATCTATATACACCACTACACCCTGTCCGTGCAGATCCCTGAAAATCTCATCGACAAAGGATTGGAAGACTGATGGAGCATTCATCAACCCGTATGGCATGACGAGGTACTCATAGTGTCCTGAGGTAGTACTGAATGCCGTCTTCCACTCATCTCCCTCCCGGATACGCACCAGGTTGTACGCGCTCCTGAGATCCAATTTCGTGAAGAAGCGCGCCCCGTGCAATGACTCTGTCATACAAGCTATCAGAGGTAATGGATAGCTGTACTTGACGGTGATCTGATTAAGACCACGGTAATCAATGCACGGGCGTAACCCACCATCCTTCTTCTTCACGAAAAAGAAATTTGAGGAAACAGGTGAAGTGGAAGGCCGAATGTATCCCTGTCTCAGAGATTCGGAAACATATGTTTCCATAGCCGCCTTCTCCTCCTGTGACAGAGGGTACACGTGACTCCGAGGAAGTGCAGCGCCCACCTGGAGATTTATCGAACACAATGTATGTGGTAATTTAGTCACCCTCTTTTTACTGAAGGCGAGAGCCAAATCGGCATACTCTGAAGGAATGTGCATTGTGGAGACCTGGTTTGGACACTCCACCGTAGTAGCCCCTAAGGAAACCCCTACACACCTCCCTGAGCACTGACTGGACCATCCCTTGAGAGCCCTTTGTTGCCAGGAAATAGTGGGATCATGAGTGGTTAACCAGGGAAGTCCCAACACCACAGGATACGCAGGAGAATCAATCAGATAGAGACTAAGCCTCTCCTCATGACCCCCCTGTGTCCTCATTAAGAGTGGTGCGGTGACCTCCCTGATTAGGCCTGACCCTAACGGGCGACTATCTAATGCATGTACAGGGAAGGGCACATCAACACGAACAGTGGGAATCCCTAAACTAAGTGAATACTGACGATCAATAAAATTCCCAGCTGCGCCTGAATCTACTAGTGCCTTATGCTGGGAATGAGGAGAAAACTCTGCGAAAACAACCTCAATACACAGCTGACCAACAGGGAGCTCTGGGTGAGTCGGGTGCTTACTCACCTGAGATGGTCGACCAGTGCTCTGCCTACTGCCTCGACTCCCTGGGGACCCTCCCCAGCACCGACCCGCAGTGTGTCCTCTGCGGCCACAGTTGGTGCAGGGGACGGCCCCTCTCCTGGTCTCCCTAAGCGCAGCACCTCCGAGCTCCATGGGGGTAGGATGCTGGGAGATGGACTGGACGGGCCCTGATCAGAACGTCCGCGGGTCTCCAACAGGTTATCCAGCCTGATGGACATCTCCACCAGTTGGTCCAGGTTGAGGTTGGTATCCCTGCAGGCCAGTTCCCGCCGAACGTCCTCCCTTAGGCTGCATCGATAGTGGTCGATCAGGGCCCTCTCATTCCATCCTGCGCTGGCTGCCAGAGTCCTGAACTCCAGCGCAAAATCCTGGGCGCTCCTCCTCTCCTGTCTTAGGTGGAACAGACGCTCTGTGAAATCCTCATAGCGGACAGATGTAGCGTCAATTCCTCCCCACTCAGCGTTGGCCCACTCGGCGTTGGCCCACTCGAGCACCTTCCCCGACAGACAGGAGATGAGGGCGGACACGCTCTCGTATCCCGAGGGCACCGGGTGAATGGTTGCCAGGTAGAGCTCTACCTGGAGAAGGAAACCCTGACACCCGGCTGGTGTACCGTCATATGCCCTCGGGAGCGAGAGCCGAATCCCATTGGACCCAGGTGGCGAAGGGGTGGACAGTGGTATGGGTGGTTGAGTGGTTGGAGGAGGTGTAGGAAAGCCACCTCTACCCCATCGGTCCACAGCATTTACCACTCTCTCCAAAGCGGTACCGAGAGCCTGGATCATGCTCTCCTGTCGTTGAACGCGTTCCTCCATCGATCTGAACTGACTGGCTGTATCTGCTGACTCCATTTTGGTGCGTGTTTCTGTCACGAGTGTCAGTATAATGCGGTGGATCGAAGTCAGGCGCAAGACACAGAACTCTATGAAAACGTACTTTACTGAATAAGTAAAGAACCAATACAAAATACCCCCACACAGGGAGGAAAAAACCCACTCACCAAACGACACACGAAACGAAAAACAAACACGCACAAAACACAATGGGAGCCACCGGGTTAAATAGGGAAGGAGAAATTACATGATGGGAAACAGGTGTGTGACAATCAGACAACAACAGGTAGAACATAGAAACATAGAACATAGATCAGCAGCAGCTAGTATTCCGGTGACGACGAATGCCGAAGCCTGCCCGAGCAAGGAGGAGGGGCAGCCTCGGCAGAATCCGTGACACATGTCCAAATCATAGCATCTTAAATTGATTGTGTAACTCGATGCAGTTATTTATCGCTTTTCATTACAGTGTTATCTCAAAGCTCTACATGGGCAGATCATTTGAATCAAGGCAGGTAATAGCAATAGTAGGCTAGGTGCTAAAATACTTTTCAGATTAGGACTATGAGAAAGATAGTCTGTAGAAAGGTGTTTTAAGGCTCGTTTTAAAGGCTCCAATTGATGTAGCGGCTCTCAGATGGTCAGGGAGAGCATTCCATAGGCGAGGGGCAATGGAACAGAAGGCTCGGTTCCCAATAGTACAGAGATGTGTCTTGGGCACTTGAAGCAGTGGTGATTTGAACATGAAGCTCGTAAATATAATGTTGGTAACATTGACTTGCATTGTATTTGTGCCCCAAATGCTAAAAAGTTAGCATCTGGAAACAGTGGCCAGGTAAACAAAACCAAAGCAGCCCATTGACTGCTTAAAGGGTAAGGAAACCAATATGTAATTTTGTACTTTGGGTGAACTATCCCTTTAAGATACATGTTAGATGGATAGTAACCTGTTCTCTGTGTCTCTCTCTCTCCAGGGTGATCTCTGCAGGGTGAACTATCCATTTAAGATACATGTTAGCCAGAGAGTAACCTGTTCTCTCTGTCTCTCTCCAGGGTGATCTCTGCAGTGCTGTACGGAGCCATGGCAGTAGGAGAGGCCAACTCCTTTACGCCTAACTATGCCAAGGCCAAGATATCAGCATCTCACCTTATGTTCCTCATCAACAGAGAACCTGCCATAGACAACTGCTCACAGGAGGGAGAAACACCGGTACACACACACACACACACACACACACACACACACACACACACACACACACACACACACACACACACACACACACACACACACACACACACACACACACACACACACACACACACACACACACACACACACACACACACACACACAGTGGCTATCACAGTGAAGAGGTGTGGAGTGATTGTATAGTACATGCCAGGGGATTATTTCATGAACTGATGTTCTTCTGCCTCCCTCTCTTCCCTCCAGGACCACTTTGATGGTAACGTGCGTTTCGAGGGGGTGACGTTCAACTACCCGTCCCGTCCAGACCTTGCTGTCCTGCAGGGGCTGGAGCTGAAGGTGCAGAAGGGACAGACTCTAGCCCTGGTGGGCAGCAGTGGCTGTGGGAAGAGTACCACCATACAATTACTGGAGCGATTCTACGACCCACTACAGGGCACAGTGGTGAGTCCACACACACACACACACGGTTCACACACACACACACACACGGTACACACACATGTTATGTTTTTCTATCCTCGTGGGGACATAGAATTAATTTCCATTCAAAATCCTATTTTCCCTAACTCCTAACCCTAACCCTTACCATAACCCAAACCCTAAACTTAACTCCTAATCCTAATTGTAACCCTAACCCTAAACCTAACCCCTAAGCTTAAAATAGCCTTTGTCCTCATGGGGACGTGGAAATGTCCCACAAGGGATAATTTTTGTTTTACTATCCTTGTGGGGACTTTGGGGGATTTCAGGTCCCCACAAGGATAGAAGAACGAACTCACACATACACACACACATTCCCACAAACACCGCACATTCCCACAAACATAGACTCTTTCACACGTGTATACACACATTGATTATTAAAGCTATATGTACTGTATGTTTAATGATCACTGTCACCAGTCAGACAGTGAGATATTTGCTAGAATTTTTATATGCAAAAATACATGAAAACATAGAGCACTCAATGTGTTCTCCATGTGTCTCCATGTGTCTTCCATGTGTTCTCCATGTGTCTCCATGTGTCCTCCATGTGTCTCCATGTGTCTCCATGTGTTCTCCATGTGTCTCCATGTGTCCTCCATGTGTCCTCCATGTGTTTCCATGTGTTCTCCATGTGTCCTCCATGTGTCTCCAAGTGTCCTCCATGTGTCTTCATGTGTCCTCCATGTGTCTCCATGTGTCCTCCATGTGTCTCCATGTGTTTCCATGTGTTCTCCATGTGTCTCCATGTGTCTCCATGTGTTCTCCATGTGTTTCCATGTGTCTTCATGTGTCTCCATGTGTTCTCCATATGTCTCCATGTGTCTCCATGTGTCCTCCATGTGTTTCCATGTGTCCTCCATGTGTTTCCATGTGTTATCCATGTGTTTCCATGTGTCTCCATGTGTTTCCATGTGTCCTCCATGTGTTTCCATGTGTTTCCATGTGTTATCCATGTGTTTCCATGTGTCTCCATGTGTCTCCATGTGTCCTCCATGTGTCTCCATGTGTCCTCCATGTGTTTCCATGTGTTTCCATGTGTCTCCATGTGTCCTCCATGTGTTCTCCATGTGTTTCCATGTGTCCT
This sequence comes from Coregonus lavaretus, assembly GCF_964263955.1. Lineage (NCBI taxonomy): Eukaryota > Metazoa > Chordata > Actinopteri > Salmoniformes > Salmonidae > Coregonus > Coregonus lavaretus. The sequence goes on along the minus strand of NC_139990.1, from coordinate 49,152,680 downwards.
CCATGTGTCCTCCATGTGTTCTCCATGTGTTTCCATGTGTCCTCCATGTGTCCTCCATGTGTTTCTATGTGTCCTCCATGTGTCTCCATGTGTTCTCCATGTGTCCCGTGTAGCTCAGTTGGTAGAGCATAGCGTTAGCAACGCCAGGGTTGTGGGTTTGATTCCCACGGGGGGCCAGTATGAAAATGTATGCACTCACTAACTGTAAGTCGCTCTGGATAAGAGCGTCTGTTAAATGACGTAAATGTAAATGTAATGTGTCCTCCATGTGTTTGCCATCGTTCTCCTTGTGTAACTGTGTAGATATTGTCCTACTGAAACAGGGTTCTATAATTACTGATTGACAGGCCAGGATGTTGACACTGTTGCTTCATAACCCTCTACTGTACTGAGACCTTGTGGGTTATGTTCCTGCTCAAAGTGCATGTGTGCGTGTGCGTGGGTTATTGCCCAGCTAAGGCCACTGATAAAATGACAAACATTAGAGGATTATCCAACTTTGATGTTAATTCTTCCTCAGATGTTGGATGACAGTGATGCTAAGAAGCTTAACATCCATTGGCTGAGGGCCCAGATGGGCATCGTATCCCAGGAGCCCGTGCTGTTTGACTGTAGTCTGGCAGAGAACATTGCCTACGGAGACAACACACGCAAAGTTACCATGGAGGAGATCCAGAGTGCTGCTAAAGCTGCCAACATACACAGCTTCATAGACGACCTGCCTCAGGTACACACTAATACTACTACCACCAATACTACTGTAACCACTACTACTACTACTACTACCACCAATACTACTACTGTAGTCCCCTGTAGCTCAGTTGGTAGAGCATGGCGCTTGCAACGCCAGGGTTGTGGGTTAGTTTCCCACGGGGGGGGGGGGGGGCAGTATGAAAATGTATGCACTAACTGTAAGTCGCTCTGGATAAGAGCGCCTGCTAAATTACTAAAATGTACTACCACCAATACTACTACTGTCACCACTACTACTATTGCGACTGATTTTACTAATACTACTACTGCTGCTGCTACTACTACTGTAAGCATTTTCTGCTTTTGTAAGTTTGGTTTCTTGAGATCTCCACATCAGCACCAAGACCCTAATAGCGGCTGCATGGTCAGATAACCACAGACAGACTGATAGTGGTATCAGCTTCTCTCAGATGCCGTGCCAGAGATAACACTGCAGGTCATTACTGGACTCATAAAGCTCATGTCATTTTAGTGCTGTTCCCTGTGTAAGGGTCTTACACTGTCTTTCACTAGGAGGGTTTTCACACACAGATTAAGCCTAGTCCTGGATTTAAAAAGCAATTTTCAATGGTGAATGTGTGTTAGTCCAGGGCTAGATTTAGGCCGGGATTCGATGCAAGGCGCATTGTAGCATAGAGCACTACACAGCCAACAATACGCCTTTTAAAGGCATTTTCCCCAGGCGTTCGCGTTCATGGTAAACGCTACGCATCTCAGCTCAATCGTAAATTTAATCCCGGCCTTAATCTGTGTTGGGGAAACCAGCCCTAGGATTTACTTATGTCCTGTGTGAGATGACGAGGATAACCTGTCTTTCTTTCTTTCCCTCCCCTCATCCCTTCATCCCACTGAGTAGAAGTATGACACCCAAGCCGGTGACAAGGGGACCCAGTTGTCAGGAGGTCAGAAGCAGCGTATAGCCATCGCCAGAGCCATCCTCCGCAACCCCAAAGTCCTGCTGCTGGACGAGGCCACCTCCGCACTGGACACAGAGAGCGAGAGGGTGAGTGTGTGTGTGCTGTTAAACTATATATCTCTATTTGGATTCATGATACAGACTTTATAACTACTGTATGTTTTTTCTCTCTGTTCTCCCTGTCCCCCTCCCTCCCTCCCCCAGGTGGTGCAGGAGGCACTGGACGTGGCTCGGCAGGGCAGGACGTGTATCGTGGTGGCCCACCGCCTGTCCACCATCCAGAACGCTGACCTGATCGCTGTCTTCCAGAAGGGTGTGGTGGTGGAGCAGGGCACTCATCAACAACTACTGTCCCAGAGAGGAGTATACTACTCACTGGTTACCACCCAGCTGGGCCATGGCAGAAAATGAGGGAGGAGAGGAAGAGAGGAGGATGGAGAGAGGAAGAGAAAAGTGGAAGAGAGGAGGATGGAGAGCGGAAGAGAGGAAGAGAGGAGTATACAACTCACTGGTTACCACACAGCTGGGCCATGACAGTGAGGGAGGAGAGGATGGAGAGAGGAAGAGAGGAGTGGAAAAGGGAGGGAGAGGCTGAGGCTGCAGGGGGGTGCTGGGGCCGGGAGGGCTTGAGGATGCAGGGGGGTGCTGGGACCGGGAGGGCTTGAGGGTGCAGGAACCGGGAGGGCTTGAGGGTGCAGGGAGGTGCTGGGACCGGGAGGGCTTGAGGGTGCAGGGGGGTGCTGGGACCAGGATGGGCTGAGGGTGCAGGGAGGTGCTGGGACCGGGAGGGCTTGAGGGTGCAAGGGGGTGCTGGGACCAGGAGGGGCTGAGGATGCAGGGAGGTGCTAGGACCGGGAGGGGCGGAGGGTGCTGGGACTGGGAGGGGCTGAGGGTGCAGGGGACTATTTTGTGTATAAAGTGAAGAGGAGGTGGTGCAGTATTTCAGTTATTTATTCAAAAAGTATCACATCTGTACCATAGAGTGCCTGTGTTCCAAATGAATACATGGAACACACACATATACACACGTCTGCGCTTTACTGTAAACTGTGCATGGAACTAAGCCAATGAGACTCATCTGACACAGTATGTATCCTCAGCATTCAGATTATTACATTAATTTGTTCTAATTTTATTTTGGCTGAAAGGAAAACTCCACCCAAAAACTATATTTTGGCATTTGTTTCATTAGTCCAAGATATGTAACTTTCAAAATACAGAAATCATCCCTGTATGATGCATTTTGCGTCATATGATAAAAAACGCAGCATCATATGATGCAAAATGCATCATACAGGGATGATTTCTGTATTTTGAAAGTTACATATCTTGAAAACTTGAGTGCTGACAAGCAAAACATTTTGGGACTATGTCAACAATGGACTAATGAAACAAATAACAAAATAGTTTTGGGGTGGAGTTTTCCTTTAAAGGTCCAGTGCAGGCAAAAACTAGATTTTCCTGTGTTTTATATATATTTCCACACTAAGAGAGAATAAAGGTGATTCTGAAACTGTGAAAATGATGATAATGCACTTTTAGTGTAAGAGCTGTTTGAATAGACTGCCTGAAATTTCAGCCTGGTTTGGTGGGATGGAGTTTTGGCCTGCCTGGTGACATCACCAGGCATACATTGGTTAATAGACCAGTAAGAAAGAGTTCCAAACCTCTCTGCCAATAACAGCCAGTTTTCAGTTTTCCCCTCCCCACTCCCAGACAGCCCTAGCACAATTCTTGCTTGAGAAATTGCTCTTTGCTAAGAAGCTATTTTTATTTATTTAAAACAATCACAGTAAGGTACTTAATTGTTACCCAGAAATGATTTGATATTGAGCTAAAAACAGATGCATTGGAACTTTAATGTTGAGGAATACTTTTTTTAATACGTTTGATAATCTTGAGATGTGGCCTTCCAAACTGTCTCTGTGCTATGCTCATGCTACTGGAAGTGCCTGAGGTATTTAAATGGACCAAAGACTTCCTGACTGTTTTGTTTGACTTCCCTGTAGCTAAGATGGTGAGTGAGAGATACATACACACACCTGAGGGTTGGGGCTCAAGCACTAACAGTATATTGATACAAACCACGTTCCTGTTTCTACAATTGCACTGAATTAACAACCTCTGCTTGGGTATGTATGTATGCATTACTTTTTTTATGTAAACAGGTATCATTAATAAATGTTTTATTTGAATATTTGGGCTCATGACATGATTCATTCAGTTTAATCACACTAAAGAAGTTTCATATTCAATTCAACATTTTCCAAGTTTACATTGTCAGTAAGTCAATACTATAATTCTCCTACTGTAAAGTGGGCTACATAATTTTCACTACTTGATTGAATCAAGTGCAGTGCTCTTCTTTGATCACATTTCTATCATTTACAAAAAAAACATGCTGAAAATCTCTACAGGTCTCAAGAATATCTGAAGGTATTAACACAATGGCCGTGTTCGAGAGCATCAAAACCGTGATGTATCATGGGTAAATTGTGACTGCACTGTTGGCTGCAATGTCGAACAGGCCCAATGTTATTACATTCAGTGTCATTGAATGTGAAATAAGTAAATATTCAATGAAAAGCCATATCAGAGTAGTTGAAAATTTCAGTCAGTATGATGTTGATAAAGCTTCAGATTAATGGAGAGAAACATAGTCAGATTAATGGAGCGAAAACTAGTCAAGTGAATCAATCAAATAACAAAGCCTAGATGCCAATCTGTTTCTGCTTTAGCCAAGTTTGTCTTGCTACAAATAAAACAGACTATTCCATGACTACCACAGTAGTCACTGCAGATTTAAACATAAACATACAGGTATACAGGAATGCTCATTATTACAGACATCTACATAGAATGGCATATTGCATAGGGTGGTGGCATATGGATCTGGCATAGGAGTGGTAGTAACTCAGCCGCTTTGGAAGTCTAAGAAGTCAATCAATCAAAACCACTAACCAGATCTCTGGGAACAGACTAAAATAAGGACACAGCAAAAAGGCACTTTTGAATTTACTTGGGTTTCTTTCTGCCTCACCCAAACTTTTAACACCATTTCATTGATGGGACACTCATCCAAATGCATAATCCTCTAGTGATGTGCAAAACATAAAAACTATCATTTTTCTTGCCCCGGAAACTGGAAAACAATTTTGATTTGAGTAGGGCCCTTATATAAAATACCCATGAGGCCATACAGTAGTCAAAGATAACATGACCTGTTTCTCTCAGTTTTTCCACTTCCCATTTCACAGCTACAGTTACGTTCTAAAGACTCATTTCAACCAATCAAGAACATCAATGCCTCAGTCACTCTTCTGGAAAAGCCAACCAATATAGAAAAATAATACTGTTCATGAATCCCTAATGACCAGTGACACGTGACGTGGTCACTGCAGGCTGGAAGTGTTATGGTGAGGGTGAGTTAGCTTAGCGGGGTACAGTGCATGGCTTAACACTAAATGTTTCTCACAACATAAAAACAACAGACTAAATCTAAACAGAATCATGGTAGGAAGTTCAATCTATACATTTTGAAAACAGGGATTCCTAATCTAGATGCTACAATAAAATCACAGAGAATTACATTCATTAAAGTGTCAATTAAACTAATTTGTTGAACTGCATTTAAACAAATAATTTTATTTTATTCTTATTTATAAAATCAAAGTGCCTTTGCATTGATCTGTGCAAAACTAAACTATTATTGGCTACCATCTAGAAACTGTATATGTGTGTGTGTTACAGCTGAGCTGTGGTAGCGAGATGTAGCATCTCATGTAAGGAAGTAACCAGGTTCTGGAACAGTGTCTCTGCATCCGTCTCCGGACTGGACTTCCACGCTGAACAGGAAGCCACGATCCTGAATCAGGAAGTACAAGTCAGATACCGGACACTTGTAGAGGTTAAACAAATCTGGTCCTCATAGAGGGGACAGAACAACACAGCTGCACTTTCCAACTACTACTATTGAACTTCACCCTTGACCCCACTAACAAGATGACACGGCTAATAGGTGGAATAGCAACTGTTATCTGGTCAAGCATGCATTGTCCAGAGTCCAGGACCTAAAGCACTAACATCTATCTAGTGGTTTCTACTCACAGAGGGATATCTAAACACCATTACTCTCCCTACAGTATTATGTCATCAGAGAAACGGGGAAGGGGAGGAGGGTCCCAAATCATCATTTCACATCCTCTAGTCTAGCTATTCTGTAGTTTATTTTAGTAATGCACTCATGTGTTAGGAGGTTGGAGCTACAGTGGCTTGTGAAAGTATTCACCCCCCTTGGCATTTTTCCTATTTTGTTGCCTTACAACCTGGAATTAAAATTGATTTTTGGGGGGTTTGTATCATTTGATTTACACAACATGCCTACCACTTTGAAGATGCAAAATATTTTTTATTGTGATACAAACAAGAAATAAGACACACAAAAAAAAAAACTTGACCATGCATAACTATTCACCCCCCCAAAGTCAATACTTTGTAGAGCCACCTTTTGCAGCAATTAGAGTTGCAAGTCTCTTGGGGTATGTCTCTATAAGCTTGGCACATCTACCCACTGGGATTTTTTATTTTTTTATTTAACCTTTATTTAACCAGGTAAGCCAGTTGAGAACAAGTTCTCATTTACAACTGCGTCCTGGCCAAGATAAAGCAAAGCAGTGCGATAAAAACAACAACACAGAGTTACATATGGGGTAAACAAAACATAAAGTCAAAAATACAACAGAAAATATATATACAGTGTGTGCGAATGTAGTAAATTATGGAGGTAAGGCAATAAATAGGCCATAGTGCAAAATAGTTACAATTTCGTATTAACACTGGAATGATAGATGTGCAAAAGATGATGTGCAAATAGAGATACTGGGGTGCAAATTAGCAAAATATGGGGATGAGGTAGTTGGATGGGCTAATTACAGATGGGCTTTATAGATGACCTGGAGCCAGTGGGTTTGGCGACGAATATGCAGTGAGGGCCAGCCAACAAGAGCGTACAGGTCACAATGGTGGGTTGTATATGGGGCTTTGGTGACAAAATGGATGGCACTGTGATAGACTACATCCAATTTGCTGACTAGAGTGTTGGGAGGCTATTTTGTAAATGACATTGCCGAAGTCAAGGATCGGTAGGATAGTCCGTTTTACGAGGGCATGTTTGGCAGCATGAGTGAAGGAGGCTTTGTTGCGAAATAGGAAGCCGATTCTAGATCTAACTTTTGATTGGAGATGCTTAATGTGAGTCTGGAAGGAGAGTTTACAGTCTAACCAGACACCTAGGTATTTGTAGTTGTCCAGATACTCTAGGTCAGACCCGCCGAGAGTAGTGATTCTAGTCGGGTGGGCGGGTGCAAGCAGCGTTCGGTTGAAGAGCATGCATTTAGTTTTACTAGTGTTTAAGAGCAGTTGGAGGCTACGGAAGGAGTGTTGTATGGCATTGAAGCTCGTTTGGAGGTTTGTTAACACAGTGTCCAATAAAGGGCCAGATGTATACAAAATGGTGTCGTCCGCATAGAGGTGGATCCGAGCGTCACCAGCAGCAAGAGCAACATCATTGATATACACAGAGAAACTATCTGAGAAGTAGTTGGTGAACCAGGCGAGGCAGTCATTTGAGAAACCAAGGCTATTTAGTCTGCCAGTAAGAATGCGGTGGTTGACAGTCGAAAGCCTTGGCCAGGTCGATGAAGACGACTGCGCAGTACTGTCTTTTATCGATCGCGGTTATAATATCGTTTAGGACCTTGAGCGTGGCTGAGGTGCACCCATGACCAGCTCGGAAACCGGATTGCATAGCGGAGAAGGTACGGTGGGATTCGAAATGGTCGGTGATCTGTTTGTTAACTTGGCTTTCAAAAACTTTAGAAAGGCAGGGCAGGATGGCTATAGGTCTGTAACAGTTTGGATCTAGAGTGTCACCCCCTTTGAAGAGGGGGATGACCGCGGCAGCTTTCCAATCTCTGGGGATCTCAGACGTTACGAAAGAGAGGTTGAACAGGCTGGTAATAGGGGTTGCAACCCCACCCCCTGGGGCCTTTCAGAACAGGTGTATATATACTGAGATCATGTGACAGATCATGTGACACTTAGATTGCACACAGGTGGACTTTATTTAACTAATTATGTGACTTCTGAAGGTAATTGGTTGCACCAAATCTTATTTAGGGGCTTCATAGCAAAGGGGGTAAATACATATGCACGCACCAATTTTCTGTTATTTATTTTTTATAATTTTTGAAAAATGTTATTTTTTTCATTTCACTTCACCAATTTGGACTATTTTGTGTATATCCATTACATGAAATCCAAATAAAAATCCATTTAAATTACAGGTTGTAATGCAACAAAATAGGAAAAACGCCAAGGGGGATGAATACTTTTGCAAGGCACTGTAGGTGATAATGTGTGTGTGTGTGTGTGTGTGTGTTTACTGGTCAAATTGTGGTTGCGGTTGCATGGGGTTTGTGTGTGTGTGTTTACTGGTCAAACTGTGGATGCTGTTGCGTGGGGTCAGTGTGTGTGTGTGTGTGTGTGTGTGTACGTGCGTGTGTAATAGCCCACCTGTCGTCTCCGATGCGGTAGAAGAACCCGTAGCCATGGTGCACCATGGGAGCGACCGCTCCCAGGACTGTGGTGTAGCCAACCAGACTGGTGGACAGGACAAAGTTACCGCCCCCGCCACTGGAGAGAGAACACACACAAATTACACATACCATAAACACACACACACACAAACAAACAAACAATCACACATACAGTGGGGAGAACAAGTATTTGATACACTGCCGATTTTGCAGGTTTTCCTACTTACAAAGCATGTAGAGGTCTGTAATTTTTATCATAGGTACACTTCAACTGTGAGAGACGGAATCTAAAACAAAAATCCAGAAAATCACATTGTATGATTTTTAAGTAATTAATTTGAATTTTTTTGCATGACATAAGTATTTGATACATCAGAAAAGCAGAACTTAATATTTGGTACAGAAACCTTTGTTTGCAATTACAGAGATCATACATTTCCTGTAGGTCTTGACCAGGTTTGCACACACTGCAGCTGGGATTTTGGCCCACTCCTCCATACAGACCTTCTCCAGATCCTTCAGGTTTTGTGGCTGTCGCTGGGCAATACGGACTTTCAGCTTCCTCCAAAGATTTTATTGGGTTCAGGTCTGGAGACTGGCTAGGCCACTCCAGGACCTTGAGATGCTTCTTACGGAGCCACTCCTTAGTTGCCCTGGCTGTGTGTTTCGGGTCGTTGTCATGCTGGAAGACCCAGCCACGACCCATCTTCAATGCTCCCCTCAATACGGTGCAGTCGTACTGTCCCCTTTGCAGAAAAGCATCTGCAAAGAATGATGTTTCCACCACCATGCTTCACGGTTGGGATGGTGTTCTTGGGGTTGTACTCATCCTTCTTCTTCCTCCAAATACGGCGAGTGGAGTTTAGACCAAAAAGCTATATTTTTGTCTCATCAGACCACATGACCTTCTCCCATTCCTCCTCTGGATCATCCAGATGGTCATTGGCAAACTTCAGATGGGCCTGGACATGCGCTGGCTTGAGCAGGGGGACCTTGCGTGCGCTGCAGGATTTTAATCCATGACGGCGTAGTGTGTTACTAATGGTTTTCTTTGAGACTGTGGTCCCAGCTCTCTTCAGGTCATTGACCATGTCCTGCCGTGTAGTTCTGGGCTGATCCCTCACGATCATTGATGCCCCACGAGGTGAGATCTTGCGGCCCCAGACCGAGGGTGATTGACCGTCATCTTGAACTTCTTCCATTTTCTAATAATTGCGCCAACAGTTGTTGCCTTCTCACCAAGCTGCTTGCCTATTGTCCTGTAGCCCATCTCAGCCTTGTGCAGGTCTACAATTTTATCCCTGATGTCCTTACACAGCTCTCTGGTCTTGGCCATTGTGGAGAGGTTGGAGTCTGTTTGATTGAGTGTGTGGACAGGTGTCTTTTATACTAGTAATGAGTTCAAACAGGTGCAGTTAATACAGGTAATGAGTGGAGAACAGGAGGGCTTCTTAAAGAAAAACTAACAGGTCTGTGAGAGCCGGAATTCTTACTGGTTGGTAGGTGATCAAATACTTATGTCATGCAATAAAATGCAAATTAATTACTTAAAAATCATACAATGTGATTTTCTGGATTTTTGTTTTAGATTCCGTCTCTCAAAGTTGAAGTGTACCTATGATAAAAATTACAGACATCTACATGCTTTGTAAGTAGGAACACCTGCAAAATTGGCAGTGTATCAAATACTTGTTCTCCCCACTGTACCTCTTTGAATACAGTGGATCAGTGAAAAGGTCTGGCATAGGAAGTCCCTCCTCCTTGGCGATCAGGTACAGGCCCAGGAGATGTCTGTCAAAACCTTTTCCGTTCTGTGCCTCGGCCATCAGTTTGTTGTGCTTGTTGAAGGCCAGCAGCAGGGCTTTCCTCTTAGCCTCAGCCTGGGAGACACACAGAAAGTCAGAGTGTAAGTAGCCTGGTCGCCAGATTTACATGTATGGCATGACAATGAATGAAGAACTAACTGTCTGGTTTATTGGACACACACAAACTCTCACACTTACGCTGGCTACAGGGTTGAGCATGATGCGGCACCAGTTCTGTGCTTCCAGGGTACAGGGCCTCATGGTCTCAGTCCTGCCGTGGTAGAACCTTCTGGTCATCGCTGTCTCATAGCAACTACCTGACCTGGGACGGGGGATTATCATCAATCATCAGTTATGGAGAGACTATTGGGGGGGAAGGATGGATGAATGGATGGGTGGATGTTGAGTGTGTGGTAGATGGATGGATGATGGGTGGTGTTACCTCCCATGCTGTCTGTAATAAGCCAGTTGAAGGGCCAGTTGTATGAAGGTGTCTGGGTGGAGCTTCCTCTGTTTGATAGCTGCTTTCCCAAACGAGGTGAAGGCATAACACACCACCTGCAAGTCCTGGGTCTGGAGACACACACACAGGTCTGTCAAACCAGGTATCACACACAGATTAGAGTTGTGTGTGTGAGGTGGGGAGTGTAAGGACCTCTGAGGGTGTGTGTTAGACAGCTGCGGCCCAGACAGAGAATTCACGGTCTGCATTTCTCATGCTGCTGGGGTCAGACAAACAACTTTGGAATGATTTTTTTTGGGGGGTCCCACAGATTATTTAGAATGGTTGTCTTTCTGTTTTTTAAAAGCTCCTCTTTGTCAGACTATTCACTAACCTGTTTCTTAGGCAATGTTTTGCACATTTTGATCTTGCCTAGGGTGGCAGAATTGCCTAGGGTGGCAGAATTGCATAACATACACCTAAAATAACATTGGGGACTGTAGGCGTGTTCGGGACCAGTTCTTGAGGGAGCGGATGGGAGTCGGACAAGAAGACAGTCCTGCACAGACTTCTGTTTGTGCGCGATCAACACAACCTAATCTGACCACTAGGGGGAAGCAGAGAAATGAATGGAAGATGTGTGTGTGTGTGTTTGTGGACTCACAGTCTCAAAGTACTGTTGCTTGGCATGTGCAATGTCACTCCTGACTCTGTCATCCACAGTAAAGACCAACTCTTCAGGAAGAGGCATAGGCCGCACTGTCTCAGAGCCCTACACAGACACACACAATAAAAATGACACTGTTGCTTACTCACAGTGAAATTAACCTGTTTATTACCTGATACAGTGTAACTGTTTGCCAACGGGAATAGAGAGCCACTTTATCCTATTGTTCTCAGGTGTGGGCTACGGCGTAAAATCTTCTAAATAGAACCAGAGTGGAATTTTATGCTGAGCCGAGCACGCAGATCCGGCATGCTTATGCCCAGGTTTCACTGAAATGAATAGGAGCGTCTCAAACTCAGCAATAGTTATGCGTCCGGTTTAGCAGGCCAGTAAGGCACTTAGAATTAAGGACAAACAAGATATACAGTCACTAAAAATAAGTTCAATAGAAACTGTATTTACCTTCCACTTGCCGTCTGTAGCTTTGAGCTGCTGATCCACATAGTAACCCTGAGTTACCAGAACCATGGCATCATACGGGGCATGCTGCAACACACACACAAAGCAGCAATTACCATAGATAGGAGCACACTCACAACAAAACATCATTACACTACAGCCAACAGAGGAGTATTGTTATCTCAAACCATCGCTCTTTCTCTCTCTACAAACAGTAACTCACGTCACAGTTGGATCCGAAGGTTCCGTCGGCGAAGGAGATGGAGTTGTAGGATTTGTCTCCCCAGCGGATGGTGGGGTCTCCTATCAGCGCTTCCCGGGTCAACTGGGGGTAAAGGCCAAAGGTCAGATTATACCATACTTAGGATGGTATGGTTGCTTGTGGTGTATGTGTGTGTACGTACCGGTGTGTAGTTCTCTGCAGTAGCGTAGGGTTTAGCATCGTCCAGTGAGACCACAAACAGACTGCTCTGGATGGTCTCTAAGAGGGTCTTATTGGCTGGATCTATACCTATCAGATACTCCCTGGCCTACAGAGAGACAGAGACAGACAGAGAGACACAGAGACGTTTAGGGCATGGTGATGTCCGTTCTATACATCCAACTTCAAACACACCTTAGCCCAGCGTGTCCTCTCCTCTGAGGTGAGAGCGGCGACTCCATCTCCTGCTGGCTCCCCCTCACAACACTGCTTCACATAGGTCAGCTGCCTACACACGCCACAAACACACATACACAAATACTGATACATACACGCAAAGGCATATAAATACATGCAAATATATGCAGATGCACATAAATATACCTAAATATCCACCGGCCAGCATACCTGAGCAGCTCTGGAGGGGTAAGAATGTGTCCGTCACACACTGCATCAAATGAGAAGAAACGGCCCTTACACATCACCACCACATGGGAGGGGCATGGACCCTCGCTCTCTACAACACACAGAAAAAACACATCTATACATACACAAAATGTATAAATCCACACACACACACACATACAGTTGAAGTTGGAAGTTTACATACACCTTAGCCAAATACAAAACACATCAATAAATATACACACAAAATGAAATCAGTACACACACACAAAGGCCTATATAAATAACAGAAAGTACTACACACAAAAAAAAATACACGCATTACTAACATCATATTGCATAGGGGTGTGTGTGGAAGGGGGGGGGGGGGGGGGGGGGGGTCACCTACCTGTCTTAAAGTAGTTGATGATGGTATCCTTGGTGACTCCAGGAACTTTGCATGTACAGAACAGCATTCTGAACTGGTCCATATCCAACACCACATTACCGTTCTTATGAGGGTCCAGCCTCTCCCTGTCGGAGATAACACAGTCAGAGAGTGTGTACTGAACGTACGTAGGTGTGTGTGTGTTTCAAGTTCTTTTAGTCGTATGCACGGGATACACATGGTTTACACCAGGGGTATTCAACAAAATTTAAAAAAGGTCCAGTTAGAGAAAATGTTTTGAAGCAAAGGTCCAGAAGATCATAATGTCTAACAATTTAGTGGTATATATATTTAAGTAGCCTAGTAGTTCTGAATGTAATCAATAACTGACCGTCTAATCAAATTAATTCAGTACAATTCAAAAACTTGTTGACAATATTTATTATCACGAAACATAGAACTGAACATTAGGGTTGTCCTCGACTAAAGAAATTCTTAGTCGACTAACATTTATATGAGTTTGTCGACTAATCGATTAGTTGATTTAATCGACAGAGCTGTGCAAGACTAGAAAAGCGCAATATAAATGTAGTTAATTAACCATCTGTAAAACTGAGTTTCTCCGAAATTAATCCTGCAAAAGCACCACTTTAAATCTCGTGTTCACCAGAAATGTTCTCATAAGTTACTTGGAAATGAGTAATTAAGCATGAATAAGCATAAAAAATGACTTATCGACTAAAGAAATCTTAGTCGACTAAGACCAAAACGACCGATTAGTCGACTAATCGACTAAGAGGGGCAGCCCTACTGAACATATATGTATGACTGTAGATATGTACAATGTGCTCTCATTAATTAACTAAATAAAACTAGGGCTGCATGTCAAAATAAGAGAAAATAAATAAAATGTGAAAATTGTGCATTTTCAAAAAAAGTGCTTAACTTCAGAAAAATAATATAAAGGGAGGAAAAGTTTTAATTTCCCCTTTTCTGTTTCACATCTTGACTCAACAGTCTCAACCAATTTTACAAATAATAAATCTCAACAGATCTTAACAATTGAACAGTTTTAGAGTATCACTTTCTTCCCCTCATATCCCACTCCACCATGTTTTTGCTCAGTGAGAGAATTGAGCTTTAGCCTGTCTTGCCAGAATTTTAAACCTGGGCTTGAATGGAGTCAGGGCCATTCTCATACACATGTGAAGGTGCTCATTGGTGAGCCTGGAACGATATTTAGTTTTAATTATGTTCATTGTGGAGAAAGCTGCCTCGCAGTTGTATGTGGAGCCAAACATGGTCAAGATGTATAGGGCTACTTTCCTCAGACCCGGGAAAGCAGTCTCAGGGACCATTTGGAACCAGAAAGTGGAAGGGTCAGTTCTTACAAACTGCTCTTTCAGGGCCACATCTGCTTGGAGATCAACCAATTGCATCTGGAGAGACCCAGCATTTACCCATTTAAAGTGCTGTGTGACTTCCTTTGAGAACCCCCTGACATCTGTGATCAGAAATGGGTTCTGAATGAACATGGTGAGCTGCTCTCCAAAGCTGAAGCTGTCAAAACGGTTGCTGAAGTTTACAATCAGCTTATCAATAAAATCAACAAAAGAAGACAAATCTCTCTGTCCCTGAACCTGTTCCTGCACTGCTGGGAAGTGTACACAGTCTCCCTGCAGGTCTTCCTTGAACACTTCAAGTTTCCTCTGAAAGGAGCGAACAGCTGTCATCAGTTCACAAATTGAATTGTCCTTGCCCTGTAGCCTCAAATTCAGTTCATTCAGATGTGACGTGATGTCAACCAAAAAGGCCACATTATCCATCCATTTCTCATTTTCTAAAAAGAGAGAAAACTGTGTTGCCTTCTGACTGCTTAGCTCTGCCAAAAAAGATGCTAATTCCCTCCTGATGGACCAAAAGCGCTCTAGCACCCTGCCTTTGCTGAGCCATCTCACATTGTTGTGCAGCAAAAGATCATCAGCATTGGCATCAACTTCTCTGAGGAATTCCCTAAGCATGCGATGCTGGTAGGAAGAGGATGCCCTGAGAAAATTTATCATTTTCATCATTGTATTCATCACCTCAGCATGCTCATCTGACAGGGAGGCACAGAGGACAGATTGATGAATGATGCAATGGTAAGATAAAAGCTCAGGATTGTCCCCTTTCAGTCTTGCTACAGCTCCTTTTTCTTTCCCTATCATAGAAGGGGCTCCATCTGTGGTTATTGAAACCACTTGTTTTGGCTCTATTCCTCTTTTTGTTAACATCTCCTTAATGGCCAGGTAGATATCCTCTCCTCTTGTACTGGTCTGAAGGGGAGTGACACCTAACATGTCTTCACAGAATGTTTTCTGGGCTGTGTTGAAAAACCTGGCAAACACTAACAGCTGAGCATTGTCACATATGTCAGTGGACTCATCCACAGCTAAGCCTACACATGGTGCCTTATGCATGGCTTCATCTAGCTGGGTTAGCACATCCTGAGTTAATATTTCACTTTTCTTTGTGGCAGATGATGCTGACATGGGAATTTGCTTTATTTTATCACAAAGCTCATTTTTTTGTTTTCCCTCAAGTAGTGTTTCAGCTACTGCACTCATGCATTCTTTGACAACCCCTCCATCTGTAAATGGCTTTTTGTGTTTACCCAAAATCCAAGAAACTCTGAGGGAACACTCAAGAGCACGTTGTTGGGCAGTGAATGTGTTGCTCAGGATCCTGGTGGAGTCTGTCCATTCTGGATTAAATGCTCTGTTTTCATTGTCCACTTTTCTTTTTTTGGAGAGTGCCATTTGTTCCTTATTTTCTCTAACTGTTACCCTTTTTCTGCCTCACTCGTCTGTTTCGCTCCCTTTCTCCGTCTCACTCATATTTTCGTCAACTTTCTCCGTCTCACTCGTATTTTCCTCAGCTTTCTCCGGCACACTCGTCTGTATCTCTCCCTTTCTCCGTCTCATTCGTCTGTTTCTCACTCGTCTGTTTCGTTCCCTTTCTCCGTCTCATTCGTCTGTTTTCGCTCCCTTTGTTTTCTACATATATCGCTATCTTTTTAATCCGACTTTCTTTTCCTTGGTAACTTGCCTCTAAAACTCTCATCTGTCTGCACTGTAGAGTCCCAATGTTTACCGCCAGGAATGCAAAGACTTCATTGGCTGAGTGGTATCACGTGGGATCGCTTAACTCACATGCAATTGGTCGGTGAGTTTCCTCATTCACAAAACGAGTACCGTAAAGACTACAAAAGCTGTGCATATTAAAATAGAAGCGCCCCGTCAGGTTTTAATTCATAATCTTTTGTTTTGGTCCGGGCCCGTATGGGACGGCTTCTGGGTCCGGATCCGGACCGCGGTCCGCCTGTTAGTGACCTATGGTTTACACCGTCCAACTAAATGCTTACTTGCAGGTTCCTTCTCGACAATGCAACAACAATAAGAAATAAAAGATAAGAATACATACGTAAAGTAAATGTCTCAGTAGAATAGAATAAACACTTTAAACAAGTATAATACAGGAAGGCACAATTCATAGTCCAATATTTACACGTGTTTTGGGGAAGGGGGGGATTGGGGGACAAAATGTTTACGTAAGAGTCTGGTAGCAGCAGTTGTGATGTGTGTGTAGCATGAATGTATATACACGGAGTGTACAAAACATTAGGAACACCATCCTAATATTGAGTTGCACCCCCCCTTTTGCCCAATTCATTGAGGCATGGACTCTACAAGGTGTTGAAAGCGTTCCACAGGGATGCTGGTCTATGTTGACTCCATTGCTTCCTTCCCACAGTTGTGTCAAGTTGGTTGGATGTCCTTTGGGTGGTGGACCATTCTTGATACACATGGGAAACTGTTGAGCGTGAGAAACCCTGCAGCGTTGCAGTTCTTGACACACTCAATGTATCATAGCTTTCACCTGGATTCACCTGGTCAGTCCATGTAATGGAAAGAGCAGGTGTTCCTAATGTTTTGTACACTCAATGTGTGCGTGTCTTACGTGCGGAGCAGGTCCCAGTATTGTAGAGTGTGCCACATGCTTATGCTATTCCTCTGTAGCTGTACTCCCTCTGTAGGGGGCCAGCAGTGCTCTAGGTAGGGTGCAGGACCTCCGAAGTTCACATTCAACTGGGAGGGGTAACGCAATTCCAGATAGGCTGCATCCAGCCACCACTCCTCCAACTGGGGGTCAACACACACACAATAAAGATGAAACACTGCAGGGGAACACCGTAATGACTAGTATTTAAAACACTCAAAGTTTCCCTTTTACAGTTGCTCAGGGTCGAGCATGGTGTGTGCCCAGTTCTCCCAGGTTCTAGCTGTGCAGTGTGTTGTGTATGTGTGTGTGTGTGTGTGTTTGTTGAGTGTGTGTACCCAGTTCCTGTGAGTCCTGCCTCTCTGCAGTAGTTTTTGGTGCAGGTCTTTGCCGATGCCCTCTCCAAACCTCTTCAATATGGCCGCAGTCACCTGGTACTCCTCCTCTGTAGCAAACGGCCGCACTGGAAATACACACACAGACATTTCAGTTAATCGACAAACACACATGGTTCAGGGTCCAGGCTAACGGTGCTTCTCGTTCACACATGCAGCTGGCATCTCACCTGCATCCAGGTACTTGGCGAGGCTCCCCTCTAGAGACGGTACAGGGAGAGGAGGCAGTCTATGCTGGTACTGAAATGTCCGCTCAGCGGGGGACTCTGACACCTGGTTGGCCATGTTGTCACCTACAGCACCAAAACACCTGGTTAGCCATGTTGGTACATACAGCACCAAAACACCTGGTTAGCCATGTTGGTACATACAGCACCAAAACACCTGGTTAGCCATGTTGGTACATACAGCACCAAAACACCTGGTTAGCCATGTTGTCACATACAGCACCAAAACACCTGGTTAGCCATGTTGTCACATACAGCACCAAAACACCTGGTTGGCCATGTTGTCACATACAGCACCAAAACACCTGGTTGGCCATGTTGTCACCTACAGCACCAAAACACCTGGTTGGCCATGTTGTCACATACAGCACCAAAACACCTGGTTAGCCATGTTGTCACATACAGCACCAAAACACCTGGTTAGCCATGTTGTCACCTACAGCACCAAAACACCTGGTTAGCCATGTTGGTACATACAGCACCAAAACACCTGGTTAGCCATGTTGTCACCTACAGCACCAAAACACCTGGTTGGCCATGTTGTCACCTTCAGCACCAAAACACCTGGTTGGCCATGTTGTCACCTACAGCACCAAAACACCTGGTTGGCCATGTTGTCACCTACAGCACCAAAACACCTGGTTAGCCATGTTGTCACCTACAGCACCAAAACACCTGGTTGGCCATGTTGTCACCTACAGCACCAAAACACCTGGTTGGCCATGTTGTCACCTACAGCACCAAAACACCTGGTTGGCCATGTTGTCACCTACAGCACCAAAACACCTGGTTGGCCATGTTGTCACCTACAGCACCAAAACACCTGGTTGGCCATGTTGTCACATACAGCACCAAAACACCTGGTTGGCCACGTTGTCACCTACAGCACCAAAACACCTGGTTGGCCATGTTGTCACATACAGCACCAAAACACCTGGTTGGCCATGTTGTCACATACAGCACCAAAACACCTGGTTGGCCATGTTGTCACCTACAGCACCAAAACACCTGGTTGGCCATGTTGTCACCTACAGCACCAAAACACCTGGTTGGCCATGTTGTCACATACAGCACCAAAACACCTGGTTGGCCACGTTGTCACCTACAGCACCAAAACACCTGGTTGGCCATGTTGTCACATACAGCACCAAAACACCTGGTTGGCCATGTTGTCACATACAGCACCAAAACACCTGGTTGGCCATGTTGTCACCTACAGCACTGTAAAAGGAATTTCCAGGTGAACAAAAGAGAAGAGCAGTCGCAGATAAAGTCAATTTAAAACCAATCCTGTTTATTACAAGTTGCAACAGGGAAACAGCATCCAGCATAGAAAGAGAACATGTCTAACTGGCCTCTTGGAGACTGTACCTTAATGTCTTAATCAGACAGCACCAAATGTTCTGTCAACAGCAGCCTGAGAGGCTTGTAGCAAGTCAAAACTAAAAGGCAACGACTTTGTCAGCTGCTACGGAATCACAGTGTTCACAGGATGTCATCAATACAATACAACAGTGAATAATCAGTGTGTCCTCCAGTCTGGCATCATGCACTATCAACAGATATGAGAATAATCCATATCATTCAGCATCAAGTCTATTGACCATCAACCCACACCTTGTATGTCACAAAACAGAAACTCCAATATGCTAACCATTGTGTTGATCACTCTAAACTCAATATTAACTTCAGTCATCTTAGATTTCCCCATTACAAGCACCAAAAGACCTGGTTAGCCATAGACCTACTGTCCCCAAGCCTGGTAGACTCTACAAATCCAAGTGTGGACTGGACAAGCCTCCACTATCGTCTAACTTTGAGATCAAAAAAAAAAAATCAAAACAGTTCCTTTACAAGTCAGAATGTTGAATAAACTTCATTTGAAGTTACTCTGTAGATTGTCCATGGGGTTGGTCCATCAGCAGGTCGAAATTAAAATGATTTAAAGTATTATTAAATTGACTTCAAAACTGGGGTCTGTGTGTGGTTATCACGATATGTTTGCTCATCAACCAAGGCAGGTGCACAAGACAGAAGGAAGTACATGCACCCGATGCATGCATACTACCTGAAGTCTTGCAGATGTTTACATGGATTTGCGCATGTGCCAGGTGATAGAAATTTCTCGCATTATACATTTCTACCGACAAAAATATCCCAATTTGTCTAGCGTATTTTGTTTTTATTGACATTTGGAAAGCACAAACAGATTTTGGACCAGGCTAACTGTTGGGGAGAGTGGGGTAAGTTGAGACGTTTTTCGAGGGAAATATAGTATTCTTTCTAACAAAGATATATTTCAGGATGTTGTGTATCCCTAGAAATAATCAGAATTAATGTAAACAGTTTTGAAAACATAGCTAGTCTCAAAAAAAGTGGTCTCTTGGCACAACATACACTGGGTATGGGGTAAGATGAGCTGCGGGACAGGGTAAGTTAAACTGCCTACAAATTTCTGTACTGAATGAAATATTACCACTACCTTTTTAAAACCATGTCTACCTTTATTTTCCAAACACAATCGCTTTAAAATATACATTTTAATCACTTTAAGCATCTTTTAAAGCTGCAATATGTAACTTTTTGAGCAACCTGACCAAATTCACATAGAAATGTGAGTTATAGATCTGTCATTCTCGTTGAACGCAAGTCTAAGACGCAGTAGATATGTTCTATGTGCGCTATTTCTATGCTTCCCGTTCTTAAGTTTAGTTTTTGCGTCTTTTACTTTCAGTTTTGTACACCAGCTTCAAACAGCTGAAAATACAATATTTTTGGTTATTGAAAATATTTCACAGTGGTTTAGATAATAATAAGCCATTTAGCAGACGCTTTTATCCAAAGCGACTTAGTCATCTGTGCATACATTTTTACGTATGGGTGGTCCCGGGGATCGAACCCACTACCCTGGCGTTACAAGCGCCATGCTCTACCAATTGAGCTACAGAGGACCAATGATGGCACATTGATTCTCTATACCCATCACACTCAACTCTGGACATCGAAGCCAGTTCCACTGCTTTTTCCATTGTTCCCCTCTAATCAGGGACTGATTTAGACCTGGGACATCAGGTGGGTGGTATTCATTATCAGGTAGAACAGAAAACCAGTAGGCTCCAGACCTCAAAGGGTAAGAGTTGAATAACACTGCTCTACACACTGAGTGTACAAAACATTAGGAACACCTTCCTAATATTGAGTTGCACCCCTTTTCGCCCTCAGAAGAGTCTCAATTCATTGGGGAATGGACTCTACAATGTGTCGAAAGCGTTACACAGGGATGCTGGCCCATGTTGACTCCAACGCTTTGTCAAGTTGGCTGGATGTGCTTTGGGTGGTGGACCATTCTTGATACACACGGGAAACTGTTGAGCATTAAAAACCCAGCAGCGTTGCAGTTCTTGACACACTCAAACCGGTGCGCCTGGCATCTACTATTATACCCCGTTCAAAGGCACTTAAATATTTTGTCTTGCCAAGTCACCCTCTGATTGGCACACATACACAATCCACATCTCAATTGTCTCAAGGCTTAAAATCCTTATATAACATGTATCCTCCCCTTCATCTACACTGATTGAAGTAGATTTAAAAAGGTGACATCAATAAGGGATCATAGCTTTCACCTGGTCAGTATATGTAATGGAAAGAGCAGGTGTTCCTAATGTTTTGTACACCCAGTGCAAAACATTAGCAACACCTGCTCTTTCCATGACAGACTGCTCTTACCTCATATTCCAGCAATAATGCCTCGCATTATGCCTGGGGAAAAAAAATCAATTTGCTCAACATGCCATTGGCTCAATTTACTCCAAGGCAAACATTTACTATATTAGCCCACATAACTACAAGGATGCACTTTCATGCTAGGTTTCGGACCTCATACTGAAGCTTATAGAGACTCCAACTGAGGTATGTATTTGTATTTATTAGGGATCTCCATTAGCCCTGGGGTCCAAACACATTAAGGCACTTACATCACACATAAAACTAAAGATAACAGTACATCATATAACATTATTACACCACCACATATCTACAATACAAAATGTATAATACCACCATACAACAATATTACAATGTACGTGTGTGTAGAGTGCGTGTGTGTGCGTATGCCTGTACCTGTGTGTGTCTCTTCACAGTCCCCGCTGTTCCATAAGGTGTATTTCCATCAGTTTTTTAAAATCTGATCATACTGCTTGCATCAGTTACCTGATGTGGAATAGAGTTCCATGTAGTCATGGCTCTATGTAGTACTGTGCGCCTCCCATAGTCTGTTCTGGACTTGGGGATTGTGACGAGACCTCTGGTGGCATGTCTTGTGGGGTATGCATGGGTGTCCGAGCTGTGTGCTAGTAGTTTAAACAGACAGCTCGGTGCATTCAGCTTGTCAACACTTCTTACAAAAACAAGTAGTGATGAAGTCAATCTCTCCTCCACTTTGAGCCATGAGAGATTGATATGCATGTTATTAATGTTAGCTCTCCGTGTACATTTAAGGGCCAGCCGTGCTGCCCTGTTCTGAGCCAATTGAAATTTTCCTAAGTCCCTCTTTGTGGTACCTGACCACATGACTGAACAGTAGTCCAGGTGCGACAAAACTAGGGCCTGTAGGATCTGCCTTGTTGATAGTGTTGTTAAGGCAGAGCAGCGCTTTATTATGGACAGACTTCTCCCCATCTTAGTTACTGTTGTATCAACATGTTTTGACCATGACAGTTTACAATCCAGGGTTACTCCAAGCTGTTTAGTCACCTGTGATCGATAATGTCAAAAGCCGCACTGAAGTCTAACAAAACAGCCCCCACAATATTTTTATCATACATTTCTCTCAGCCAATCATCAGTCATTTGTGCAAGTGCTTGTTGAATGTCCTTCCCTATTAGCATGCTGAAAGTCTGTTGTCAATTTGTTTACTGTAAAATAGCATTTTATCTTGTCAAACACAATTTTTTCCCAAAGTTTACTAAGGGTTGGTAACAGGCTGATTGGTCAGCTATTTGAGCCAGTAAATGGGGCTTTAGTATTCTTGGGTAGCGCAATGACTTTTGCTTCCCTCCAGGCTTGAGGGCACACACTTTCTAGTATGCTCAGATTTAACATATGGCAAATAGGAGTGGCAATAACGTCCGCTATTATCTTCAGTAATTGTCCATCCAAGTTGTCAGACCCCGGTGGCTTGTCATTGTTGATAGACAACAATAATTTGTTCACCTCATCATTTGGTCAACTATACTTGGATGTGTAGTGTCTACGTTTGTTGCTGGCATGTCATGCCTAAGTTTGCTAATATTGCCAATGAAAAAATAATTAAAGTAGTTGGCCATATCAGTGGGTTCATCTGATTCAATGAATGATGGAGTTGAGTTTACCTTTTTATAGAACAATCTTTAAATTATCTACTTTGGTTTAGATACAAGCATCATGAAACCTCCAACACAAATTCATGACTTGGTGAAAATCTGTTTTTTGGACTAACGTTAACTTCCTTACCACTTTTTCCATATTTGGTCAAATTATTAATTTTGTTTATGGTTTCCTAGAAACAAGGGTGGCTCAACCTACCCCTTTGGCTCAATTTACCCCAATCTCCCCTACTACAGTACAGTCATTATCTACAAAGATAGTTGTATAATTTGTAGCTGGGCAATTCCATTGTTACGGAATTACTCTTTAAAAATGTATGCCAAACAAAAACCATTGATTTCGAAGTTTAACAAACCATACAACCAAATCGCAGTATCAGAGTAATTCCAAAATAACATGGAATTGCCCAGCTAGCTAGACTCGCAGGCCAGATGCAACTTTTATTATTCGAGCTTTGCCGAGGTGGCGCAGCCTTGTACCAATCGCATTAATAAGCACTTGTATAGCACATTTGCTCAGCAATTGATTACCATATCAATTCTGGCTACATAACCATATGATCAAACATAGTTAGCTAGCAAGCCAGTTCTACTTACTGCAGAAGCAAGTGCACTAGCTAGCTATAAAATAGTTGTCCCCTGAGGCCGTTGCATTGTTTTCACCCAGCGCTCGAATGTAGGTCAGATTCAGTTTGCAGTCCGATCGAAGCAGCCTAATCCCACAAACATGACAAGCAAACTCACTTTAGTATTTTGCGAATTCCAATATGTGAAAAGTTGTCTTCAGTCGTCCATGCAAAATAAAAAATAATGTTGCGGATATTGTCTAGACTAGACTGCGGAGGAAGGCGCTTGCGGTAGTTGTGTGTTGTTGCCCCGCTCGTGGTGAATCCAGCGCTTCTCATCACCTTTCACCCAGTAATTGGTCATGGCTAGAAGGGATACAGCTTTTGTCAAATTAACGTCGTGTATTTATTTTGCCATTTTAGCTAAATCTGACCTTTTTCGTAATCGTAACCTAATTCTCTTAACCTGCTACGTTAATTATCCTAACCTGCTGTGTACATTCTCCTAACCTGCTACGAAAAGTCAAATCTGAAAAAACTGTATCCAATCTAGTCAAAACCCCAGCTAGCGGACTGCCAACACCCGGAAGAGAGGAGTGGTGACATTATCACACGTGACTTGGCTTTATTCATTATACCATGGATATCTATTGTGAGACTGCTAAAACACTCCTCTTCAAATAGTTGTTTGATCTTTACATGAGGCCAGATATGCATGCATTCTTGTACGGTTGTACTTTTAGATAGTTCATTATCAACATTAGATCCTGGTGCATTACGGTGTATATGAAACATATCATACAAACTGCTGTGATCAGTGATGATCATGGCACCATACAGATTACAGAAACAGCATAATTTTAAGGCAACTTTACACATTTAATGCGCAATGGGTTGTACCATAACAAGCACATAAAGGCTTCATAATTCATAAAGGTCACGTTAACTGACTGATATCATCTCATAGAACATAACATAAGATCTCCTAAGCCTTATTTTCTGTGTATATCCCAAAACCCCATTCTTTCCCTATTAGAAATGGCCAACGAAACAAAGACAGAAAATGCTAACTAATTTCTGTTTTTTAGGACTACAAGCTGGCTGGCTCTATATGCAACAGGATTTCCAGCGGAGTTGCTCATTGATTGTTTATCATTTTAAACTGGGAAAAGAGACCCTTAATACCAGATTTGGGACCACACAGCCACTCCACTGAATAGCAGGCTAGTGATTGCTTTGCAATGCTTGCAGTTAGGCACTGTCACTGATTCCTTCCAAACCACTCATTGTTGAATTTGCGATTTCCAACTTGTTGTGTTTATGTCCAATGGCCGATGAGCACCAATACATTTTATCTATAATTTCTCTTAATTATTTATCTTCATATGACAAGGATTAAAAAGGATTTGCCAGTAGATTGTCCACTTGATTCATGATGATGACTGCTAGCTAAGATTTTGAAAGTATGATGTTGACATGACCAGTCCAATCAAAGCTACTGTAGATATAACGTGATTTTACCTCATTTTATCTGTGGCCAATTACCTTGAGCCTTCTTGGATGGGCACTTCTAATGTAACTCTATGGCAGCACCCAAGGGGCTTGAATTTTCGAGCTCTACCTTTAGACTTGGTGGTGACCTAGTGTCCCCATGAGTGACAGAAAACTGAGCCAATCACGGCGCAACTAGAGAACATTACCAACCCCTACGCTCTGTATTTTCCGCTGGCTGACCCACCACCACAGAAAGCACTGAGCAAGCTGAAACGCCTGCATTTTGGAGCTGCGTTACTCAATAAAGCAAAAAAGAGACCATGTTTGTATGCAGCTTTATTAACTCTTTTTTTTTACTGGGACTGAAAGACTTTTCGTGGAGGAGTTGAATGGAGTATTGTGACAAGCCTTACCACCCTCTGAGGTCATAGAGCCTGAGAAGTGAGATATGGACATTTGAAGGAAGAAGTGGGAGTTTTGGGATTTTGGTTTTGTTAATGTGGTTTGTTGTTGTTTTATTTTGGGTGGATTAAGTTAGTTTTTCCTATCACGTATGGGTATTATTTTTACCTTGGTTTTTTCAACCCCGTCCAGTTGGTGGCGGTAATACACCTTTTGGGGTTGTAGTCTGCCATAAAACCCACAGAAGATTAAGAAGAAGAAGTTAGTCACTAACGCACTTAATAACATGAAAACAGTCTAGCTAACCAGATCTGCTAGGGCGAGTAAAATGGTCAGAGTGAGGTCTTCTCTCATTTGTTTCTGGAAGTAGCTAGACAACTTTAGCCAGTTGACTACCGTTGTGAGGTCAGAACGCTCGGATTAACCCTACTCCTCGGCCAGAGCGTCCAGTGTGCGCTCTGAATTTACGAACGGATAAAATGGACATCACCAGGACCTTGCTTTCGGCGCTTTAGCACCGAATGATTTTGGGTCAGCCCCTAATATTTTGCGCTGCTGCAATGGTGTAAAAACTGAATGCGCCACTTAGTTAATATGGTAACGTGAGACTTCCGAAATCATCCAACAGTTATAATCAGGGGTGAAGTGCTGCCGGCCGTGCTCAGCCGAGCGACGCTCCACAACTTCTCAGAATGGTGCTGTCTTCGAAAGATCACTTAATGATTAATTAGTATTCTACATAACAAACTGAATATATACCAAAAATACCATGTACTTTCTTATGACAATTTAGGACGACTGTGCAAAACATTTTTACAACCATTTCGCAACACCCGCAATAACATCTGTTGTAAAGTTAGATTTTATTTTAGAAAAAAAAAATTAGCATGCGGTGGTTGTGATTATTCCATCTGCTCAAAAAATCGATTAGGTAGGCCGGTTTGCCACCCTTACTTACATCCTTCAAGAAGATCGAAATGCATATTCACATGAAAGTGATTGTGATCAAATGGTTGGTATGCATGCAGCATGGACGTTTGACCTGTAAAACTTGAAGAATTGTCATTCATGATTGACGATGATGATGGCCTAATATATAATAAGGTAGGCCTTATAAATTAAAAAATATAACATTTTCCTTTAGTCACTTAGTGTGTGTAGGCTTAGGCAATCATGCAATTTGGATGATGCATTGTCTGTATATTCTAAAATGATAGGCTTTATGTCGGTACCAACTTTCATTCAGAAATGATGGCTTAATAATAATAATAAGAACATGGCACTATACCACTGGTTATAATACATATAAAACAATTGCCATGTGTGGTTAACTGATAATTCCAGCACCGTTTTGATTGTTACAGCATCATTTCGCTGCTTTGAGAAACACATGGGAACTCCTCTTGATAAATCTATCAATGTCAGATTTTTGTTTTCACTGAATCTCTGTTTGGATATTTGGTTACAATTAGACTGGGAAATGTTAGCTAAATTGAGGTGAGGGCTCATGTTCATTAGTCTACCAATTGAAAGCAATCTGGATATTCTCTACACACGCACACACACATTAGATTAGGCCTATAGCCTATTGATGACCTTCCCTGATGTTTTGCTGAATTTGCCTGATGCATTTCAGTCACTATGCCTACTGATGCGAATACACATTTGTACACTTTTCCCATAGGCTATTCAAGTCATTTGACATATTTATTTTGTTTAAAAAGGTCATAAGGCCTACATTGTTTCAATAATAGAGCTGAAAATACTATTGGCTTAATTGACATTGAATTTATTCTCGTAATTGTAGGCTAGTCTACTTGCTGATAGATTATTGTAAATATTATTGTAACAGTAGGCCTACCTACACTATAACCCCATATGGGGTTACTGACCACAGTCGATTAAATTAAAAATAAGAAGTGTTCATTAATTATTTTTTTCAATGGGGAGAGTGCAGTGCATGGGAAAAAAAACAGCGCTGCGGGAAGGGGTTCTGGAAGTGCTGCAGATAAATTGAAATGTTTTTGCCAAATTACATAATTACTCCTGTCTCTATAAATAAATGAAATCATTTTAGCCACAGAGGATCAATAGGATTTTTATTTATTTAAACGCTGTAGATTGTGTTTTGTCACATTATGAGCGCATAGTCTACAGTCGGAAATCCAGCAATTGGGCAGTCAGCAGGCAAATATAAAACAGCTGATTGTTGACTTGTGGCTGTCAATGTACAGCAGACAGCAGCTAGAAGGTATTTAGCAATTTTCCAAATACAATTGCGGGAAAAATCTGTTTGAATAAGTGAGTGTAAGTGTATTGATCTCAGTATGTAAATGTCAGAGTAGCTTGTCATTTTGATCATTTGTGTGGTATAAAAAATATTTTAATGTCTCCAGTCATGTAAAATTATGTAGAATTGCAGGAAATTTTAGAAAAGGCCCTTTTTTTTCTCGGAACCACACACCCCTCAGCCCCTGGACTTCAGGATTGCGCCCCGAATGCCATGGAACTCTGGAGATGGCCCTGACTGACAATCTGACAACGCTCTGAATTTACGAACGGCACAGAGTGCACTGACATACTGAAGGCAAGACGTCATAACGTGCTCTGAGAGTTCTCAAGCGGCTGCTGAGTCAGCCACCCTTCGATCAGTCAGTATCAGACAGCATGTGTTCTCATTTGCTTGTAGGTTACTCAACTGTATAAAAATGACAATTTACAAGTGGAGTCAGCTATAAACGTTACAGCTTTAAAATGTAATTTTAATTGACATAGACAAGTTCAACAATATAAGCCGCCTACTGCAACATTAGCGCCGTTATCTGCTTGATCTCTTGCAGTGCAAACTCTTGCCTGGAAAAGTACAGTCAAAAGTTTTGAGAATGACAAGTATTGGTCTTCACAAAGTTTGCTGCTTCAGGTGTTTTTCGATATTTTTGTCAGATGTTACTATGGTATACTGAAGTATAATTACAAGCATTCCATAAGTGTCAAAGGCTTTTATTGACAATTACATTAAGTTTATGCAAAGAGTCAATATTTGCAGTGTTGACCCTTCTTTTTCAAGACCTCTGCAATCCGCCCTGGCATGCTGTCAATTCTGGAAATGTTTTTTTGGGGGGATTAAGTTCATTTTCATGGCACAGAGGGACTTTGCAATTCATCTGATCACTCTTCATAACATTCTGGAGTATTTGCAAATTGCCATCATAAAAACTGAGGCAACAGTCTTTGTGAAAATTTATATTTGTGTAATTCTCAAAACTTTTGACCACGACTATAGACCCTCAACAATTATAGGGACATAGGGTTGAATAAATTCGCCATCCAAAGTTTGCAATAGTAAACTCCACATCCACGAGGAAAACAATTAGCCAGCTAGCAACTCCAGCAAAGTTTGCAAGTGCATTAACGTTTATTTGGCTGTAGGCTAATCACCCAACGGTAGACTATGCACATTTGCCAGCGATGCGTGTGTGAATCTGTTTGCTAGCCAGCTAAATTAGCGAACTTCACTTACCAGTAGACCGAAATGGCTTTCGTGATTATTATCCATAGTGTCCAGCATGCTGCTGGAAATATTCTCAATCCCTTGCTGAATGAAAATCGCCCACAATTCCAGTTCAATCAGAAGCTCAAACTAGCAACATCAAAACAACTTTGTAACGACAGACCCACCAGTGTTTTCCAATATGATCACCTGCGTATCGTCAGCTGTCGCACAGACAGGCAGACGGACTGACAGCCAGGAGCCAATATTATTAACCGTTAGGACATGCAGTTATCAGCTAAAATGCACGTTTATTCTGGATCACTCAACTTTCCTTTTATGAGTCTTGTTTGTATTGAGAGGAATATAGCTAGATATGTGTTGCTGTAGTCGTGGATGGATCAAAGGGACATATAAAAAGTGCGCGAGAGAAATTATCAAGAGGCCTTTTCGTCATAATTACCTGGAGAAATATGACCTGCAATTTGTAAACACAGCTGCTTTACTTATAATTAATAAAACCTTCATTTCGATCACTTTGAAATTCATCCTTCATCTATACATTTGGAGATATATTTGGGACTTACTGAGTCTGGCTTTAAAATAAAAACGAAGACATTTTGTGGTTGGAATTGCAGTATGTAGTTAGTTTGAGAGCCAGCCCCCCCCCCTTTCATCTATCTATCTGTAAAATACTAGAGACATGTACGTAAAATGCATTTTTGCCACATTTTTCTAAATAAAATGTTGTATATAATAAACTGACAACATATCAATAAGTCCCTCTTGGCAAGTCTCGAGAATATATCGAAGGATAACCACAAAAAAGTTGGTGAATGCAGATGCTTCTGACGCTGACGGAAATTTGTTGGTGTGTGGGAAGAGTCTGACTTTCGGGAAATGGCAGTTAAAAGCAAAAACACTGAATTTAGACTACCAAACACCTATTTAAAGCTAATCACCATCTCCTCAAAGTAAGATACTACATAAAGTCCAGTTTGTTACATTCTCTATGAAATGGGCTTTTACATTATGTGTAATTGAGCTTTGAAATTATGGATGCATGTCCATTTTAAAGTGTTTAAAATTCATAACATTTTGATAACGCTAGTATGATAAACTAAAGAATATATACATTTTCATCGAGATTGACATTTATGTTTACTTTTTGAAAATACTAATGGACCAAAATACCAACAAATCTCAAAATTGATTGGCAGTTGCAAAAAAGTAATTTCAGCCTGTGGCGCCTGGCCTTAAAGGTGCTACATGCAGAATGTCTCACCCATGTGGAAGCTAGGTGAAATGCAACAACAACTAGGCTGTATTCCAAAGATTTACTGCCAACTGCAGTTATGGAATGCTTCCTTTACAAGTATAATTCATTGGCTGATCCCTCCTGGTGACCTGGATGGAATTATGTGATCCTTCCTTAACCCATACATTTTAACATTTTGGTCATTTAGCGGATGCTCTTATCCAGAGTGACTTACAAGAGCAATTAGGGTTAAGTGCCTTGCTCAAGGGCATAGACAGATTTTTCACCTATTCGGCTTGGGGAGTCGAACCAGCGACCATTCAGTTACTGGCCCAGCGCTCTTAACCGCTAGGCTACCAGTCGCCCATAGGAAGTCCCACCAAGTTGACTACTTCAAAAAAAAAATGAAAGTCCTCAATGGCGCTGCCCATGCTGAAACAGGCTTTTGGGGACTACAGTCCTCTATCTATCGCTATGGGACAACTAATTCTAGTGCCAGGGGATGTTTCCTGCTCTTAGTCTTGAGTCATATTCACTAGGAACGAATCAGAAGCAAACAGGCCAAAATGAGGAGGTATTACCTGAACTTGTGGAATCATGGTAGGAAGTTCAATCTATACATTTAAAAACAGGGAACTCCCAATCTAGCTGCTACATAAAATCACAGATAATTACATTAATTAAAGTGCAAAATAAACACATTTGTTGAGCTGCATTTAAACAAATAATGATTTTTTTGTAAACATTTAGAAAACAATCAAGGGCTGCATTATAATAATAATTTGTTGGGTGCTTATATTTTTTCTTATTTCACATTGGAAATTAGTTTTTTACATATCTCAACTCCCCCTGAGACACCCCCAGAGAGTGGGGTCATGGCAAAGGTCTGCCATTATCAATGGCGACCCTGGAGCAATTAGGGTTAAGTGCCTTGCTCATGGGCACATTGAAAGACTTATCACCTTGTTGACTCAGGGATTTGAACTAGCGACCTTTCGGTTACTGGCCAAACGCTCTAACCACTAGGCTACCTGTAGCATTGTTACAATGCTTTTGCATTGATCTGTGCAGAATGAAACGATTATTATTGGCTGCCATCTAGAAACTGTATGTTTGTGTGTGTTAGAGCTGAGCTGTGGTAGCCAGATGTAGCATCTCATGTAGGGAGGTAACCAGGTTCTGGAACAGGGTCTCTGCATCCGTCTCTGGACTGGACTTCCACGCCGAACAGGAAGCCACAATCCTGAAACAGGATGTACAAGTCAGACACCAGAAGCTTCAAGAGGTTAACACAATCAGGCCATCATAGAGAGGACAGATGTACTAACGACAAACTACAAATTCTACTAACTACATGTTAGACCAAATAGCAGAAATAACAACTGTTCAAAATCAAATTGAATCAAAGTTTAGCAGATGTAATAGCGGGTGCAGTGATATGCTTTTGTTACTAGCTCCTAACAATGCAATAAAATGTCAAACAAGTCCACAATAATCATTGTCCAGGTCTTGTGTGTGTGTGTGTGTGTGTGTGTGTGTGGGGGGGGGGGGGGGGGGGGTGTTAGATTAATTTGTATTTTAAGAATAATGACTAAAGGATTTCACCCCAAATACAGTATAAATGTGTGAACGGTGTTAGAGTTATAATGTAGTGGCAACCCACTAACAGAGGGGGGCGGGACTAAACATTCCAGGGTGAAGGGGACTGAGAAAACGCCAGAGCTCTCCATGAATAAAAATACAGATCATTCTTGCTGGTTGTGGACCTTGAATCATTTATGATTAAAACCAGAGCCTTACAACCTCTGGTAATGATTCAAGCTTAGGTTGAATTAGAGATAGAAATTCTCGTGACAGTGGGTGTGTTAGCCCACCTGTCATCTCTGATGCAGTAGAAGAACCCATAGCCATTGTGCACCATGGGAGCGCCCACCCCATGAACTGTGGAGTAGCCAGCCAGACTGGTGGACAGGGTAAAGTTACCGCCCCCGCCACTGGAGAGAGAACACACACACATTACACATACCATAAACACACACACACACACAAACCTCTTGGAATACAGTGGATCAGTGAAAAGGTCTGGCATAGGAAGTCCCTCCTCCTTGGCGATCAGGTACAGGCCCAGGAGATGTCTGTCAAAACCTTTTCCGTTCTGTGCCTCGGCCATCAGTTTGTTGTGCTTGTTGAAGGCCAGCAGCAGGGCTTTCCTCTTAGCCTCAGCCTGGGAGACACACAGAAAGTCAGAGTGTAAGTAGCCTGGTCGCCAGATTTACATGTATGGCATGACAATGAATGAAGAACTAACTGGTTTATTGGACACACACAAACTCTCACACTTACGCTGGCTACAGGGTTGAGCATGATGCGGCACCAGTTCTGTGCTTCCAGGGTACAGGGCCTCATGGTCTCAGTCCTGCCGTGGTAGAACCTTCTGGTCATCGCTGTCTCATAGCAACTACCTGACCTAGGACGGGGGATTATCATCAATCATCAGTTATGGAGAGACTATTGGGGGGAAGGATGGATGAATGGATGGGTGGATGTTGGGTGTGTGGTGGATGGATGAATTGGATGGATGATGGGTGGTGTTACCTCCCATGCTGTCTGTAATAAGCCAGTTGAAGGGCCAGTTGTATGAAGGTGTCTGGGTGGAGCTTCCTCTGTTTGATAGCTGCTTTCCCAAACGAGGTGAAGGCATAACACACCACCTGCAAGTCCTGGGTCTGGAGACACACACACAGGTCTGTCAAACCAGATATCACACACAGATTAGAGTTGTGTGTGTGAGGTGGGGCGTGTAAGGACCTCTGAGGGTGTGTGTTAGACAGCTGCGGCCCAGACAGAAAGTTCACAGTCTGCATTTCTCATGCTGCTGGCGGTCAGACAAACAACTTTGGAATGATTTTTTTTGGGGGGTCCCACAGATTATTTAGAATGGTTGTCTTTCTGTTTTTTAAAAGCTCCTCTTTGTCAGACTATTCACTAACCTGTTTCTTAGGCAATGTTTTGCACATTTTGATCTTGCCTAGGGTGGCAGAATTGCCTAGGGTGGCAGAATTGCCTAGGGTGGCAGAATTGCATAACATACACCTAAAATAACATTGGGGACTGTAGGCGTGTTCGGGACCAGTTCTTGAGGGAGCGGATGGGAGTCGGACAAGAAGACAGTCCTGCACAGACTTCTGTTTGTGCGCGATCAACACAACCTAATCTGACCACTAGGGGGAAGCAGAGAAATGAATGGAAGATGTGTGTGTGTGTGTGTTTGTGGACTCACAGTCTCAAAGTACTGTTGCTTGGCATGTGCAATGTCACTCCTGACTCTGTCATCCACAGTGAAGACCAACTCTTCAGGAAGAGGCATAGGCCGCACTGTCTCAGAGCCCTACACAGACACACACATCAAAAAATATACTGTTTGCTTACAGTGAAAGTAAGGTACTTGGAATTAAGGTTACCAGAACCATGCCTTCAAATGGGGCATGCTGCAACACACACACACAAACAGCAATTACCATAGATAGGAGCACGCTCACAACAAAACATCATTACACTACTGCCAACAGAGGAGTATTGTTATCTCCAACCTCTCTCTCAACACAAACACAAACACACACAGTAACTCACGTCACAGTTGGATCCGAAGGTTCCGTCGGTGATGGAGTTGTAGGATTTGTCTCCCCAGTGGATGGTGGGGTCTCCTATCAGCACCTCCAGGGACACCTGGGGGCAAAGGCCAAAGGTCATATTATACCACACTTAGGATGGTATGGTTGCCTGTGGTGTATGTGTGTGTGTGTTGTAGGGGCCAACCAGGACATAAGACTACGACCCAGATGTCATATCCTCACATATCTTTACTTACAATCAAAACACGTGTAACCTGCTTAATTGCTTACACATAACTTAAAAAGATCTCACTCTCTGTACTGGACAATATCACAAAGCGGCAAAAGTCTCACTGCTCTCATTGTTTAACTGAAAGTTTGCTTTTTAGCCTCTGGTGCTATTATCCTTTGCATTTTACTTCGACCGCATCCTGGACTCTGCTCATTTACCTTTACAAAGTCAACTTACTATTGCAAATTTACGTCTACAGTGTGTGAGAGGTTGTGCGTGTGTGTGTACGTACCGGTGTGTAGTTCTCTGCAGTAGCGTAGGGTTTAGCATCGTCCAGTGAGACCACAAACAGACTGCTCTGGATGGTCTCTAAGAGGGTCTTATTGGCTGGATCTATACCTATCAGATACTCCCTGGCCTACAGACAGACAGAGACAGATGAGAGAGAGAGACAGAGACAGACGAGAGAGAGAGAGAGAGAGAGACAGACGAGAGAGACAGAGACAGACGAAAGAGAGAGAGACAGACGAGAGACAGACGAGAGAGAGACAGACGAGAGAGAGAGAGAGAGACAGACGAGAGAGAGAGAGAGAGAGAGAGAGACAGACGAGAGAGAGAGAGAGAGACAGACGAGAGAGAGAGAGAGAGAGAGACAGACGAGAGAGAGAGAGAGACAGACGAGAGAGAGAGAGACGGACGAGAGAGAGAGAGACGGACAAGAGAGAGAGAGAGAGAGAGAGAGAGAGAGAGAGAGATGAGACGAGAGAGAGAGAGACAGACGAGAGAGACAGAGACAGACGAGAGAGAGAGAGACGGACGAGAGAGAGACAGACGAGAGAGAGAGACGGATGAGAGAGAGAGAGAGAGACAGAGACAAATGAGAGAGCGACGAGAGAGAGACGAGAGACAGACGAGAGAGCGAGAGACAGAGACAGACGAGAGAGAGAGAGAGAGAGAGAGAGAGAGAGAGACAGACGAGAGAGAGAGAGACAGACGAGAGAGAGAGAGACACAGAGACAGACGAGAGAGAGAGACAGAGACAGACGAGAGAGATAGACGAGAGAGAGAGAGAGAGAGACACAGAGACAGATGAGAGAGAGAGAGACAGAGACAGACGAGAGAGATAGACGAGAGAGAGAGAGAGAGAGACACAGAGACAGACGAGAGAGAGAGAGACGGAGACAGACGAGAGAGAGAGAGACATTTTATGGCATGGTGATGTCTGTTCTATACATCCAACTTCACACACACCTTAACCCAGCGTGTCCTCTCCTCTGAGGTGAGAGCGGCGACTCCATCTCCTGCTGGCTCCCCCTCACAACACTGCTTCACATAGGTCAGCTGCCTACACACGCCACAAACACACACACACAAATACTGATACATACACGCAAAGGCATATAAATACATGCAAATATATGCAGATGCACATAAATATACCTAAATATCCACCGGCCAGCATACCTGAGCAGCTCTGGAGGGGTAAGAATGTGTCCGTCACACACTGCATCAAATGAGAAGAAACGGCCCTTACACATCACCACCACATGGGAGGGGCATGGACCCTCGCTCTCTACAACACACAGAAAAAACACATCTATACATACACAAAATGTATAAATCCACACACACACACACATACAGTTGAAGTTGGAAGTTTACATACACCTTAGCCAAATACATTTAATCCTAGTAAAAGTTCCCTGTTTTAGGTAAGTTAGCTATGTGTGCCTTGAATTCTAAATAAAGCACCATCACACCTACTCCTCCATGCTTCACGTGGGAACCACACATGCGGAGATCATCCATTCACCTACTCTGTGTCTCACAAAGACACAGCGGTTGGAACCAAAAATCTCAAATTTGGACTCATCAGACCAAAGGACAGATTTCCACCGGTCTAATGTCCACCTACCTGTCTTAAAGTAGTTGATGATGGTATCCTTGGTGACTCCAGGAACTTTGCATGTACAGAACAGCATTCTGAACTGGTCCATATCCAACACCACATTACCGTTCTTATGAGGGTCCAGCCTCTCCCTGTCGGAGATAACACAGTTAGAGAGTGTGTACTGAACGTACGTAGGTGTGTGTGTTTTATTTTATTTTATTTTATTTCACCTTTATTTAACCAGGTAAGCCAGTTGAGAACAAGTTCTCATTTACAACTGCGACCTGGCCAAGATAAAGCATAGCAGTGCGATAAAAACAACAACACAGAGTTACATATGGGGTAAAAAAACATAAAGTCAAAAAATACAACAGAAAATATATATACAGTGTGTGCAAATGTAGCAAGTTATGGAGGTAAGGCTATAGTGCAAAATAATTGCAATTAGTATTAACACTGGAATGCTAGATGTGCAAGAGATTATGTGCAAATAGAGATACTGGGGTGCAAAAGAGCAAAATAAATAACAATATAGGGATGAGGTAGTTGGGTGGGCTAATTTCAGATGGGCTGTGTACAGGTGCAGTGATCGATAAGGTGCTCTGACAACTGATGCTTAAAGTTAGTGAGGGAGATAAGAGTCTCCAGCTTCAGAGATTTTTGCAATTCGTTCCAGTCATTGGCAGCAGAGAACTGGAAGGAATGGCGGCCAAAGGAGGTGTTGGCTTTGGGAATGACCAGTGAGATATACCTGCTGGAGCGCAGACTACGGGTGGGTGCTGCTATGGTGACCAATGAGCTAAGATAAGGCGGGGATTTGCCTAGCAGTGATTTATAGATGGCCTGGAGCCAGTGGGTTTGACGACGAACATGTAGTGAGGACCAGCCAACAAGAGCGTACAGGTCACAGTGGTGGGTAGTGTATGGGGCTTTGGAGACAAAACGGATGGCACTGTGATAGACTACATCCAATTTGCTGAGTAGAGTGTTGGAGGCTATTTTGTAAATGACATCGCCGAAGTCAAGGATCGGTAGGATAGTCAGTTTTACGAGGGCATGTTTGGCAGCATGAGTGAAGGAGGCTTTGTTGCGAAATAGGAAGCCGATTCTAGATTTAATTTTGGATTGGAGATTCTTAATGTGAGTCTGGAAGGAGAGTTTACAGTCTAACCAGACACCTAGGTATTTGTAGTTGTCCAAATACTCTAGATCAGACCCGTCGAGAGTGGTGATTCTAGTCGGGTGGGCGGGTGCCAGCAGCGTTCGATTGAAGAGCATGCATTTAGTTTTACTAGAGTTTAAGAGCAGTTGGAGGCTACTGAAGGAGTGTTGTATGGCATTGAAGCTCGTTTGGAGGTTTGTTAACACAGTGTCCAATGAAGGGCCAGATGTATACAAAATGGTGTCGTCTGCGTAGAGGTGGATCTGAGAGTCACCAGCAGCAAGAGCGACATCATTGATATACACGGAGAAAAGAGTCGGCCCAAGAATTGAACCCTGTGGCACCCCCATAGAGACTGCCATAGGTCCAGACAACAGGCCCTCCGATTTGACACACTGAACTCTATCTGAGAAGTAGTTGGTGAACCAGGTGTGTGTGTGTGTGTGTGTGTGTGTCTTACGTGCGGAGCAGGTCCCAGTATTGTAGAGTGTGCCACATGCTTATGCTATTCCTCTGTAGCTGTACTCCCTCTGTAGGGGGCCAGCAGTGCTCTAGGTAGGGTGCAGGACCTCCGAAGTTCACATTCAACTGGGAGGGGTAACGCAATTCCAGATAGGCTGCATCCAGCCACCACTCCTCCAACTGGGGGTCAACACACACACAATAAAGATGAAACACTGCAGGGGAACACCGTAATGACTAGTATTTAAAACACTCAAAGTTTCCCTTTTACAGTTGCTCAGGGTCGAGCATGGTGTGTGCCCAGTTCTCCCAGGTTCTAGCTGTGCAGTGTGTTGTGTATGTGTGTGTGTGTGTGTTTGTTGAGTGTGTGTACCCAGTTCCTGTGAGTCCTGCCTCTCTGCAGTAGTTTTTGGTGCAGGTCTTTGCCGATGCCCTCTCCAAACCTCTTCAATATGGCCGCAGTCACCTGGTACTCCTCCTCTGTAGCAAACGGCCGCACTGGAACACACACACAGACATTTCAGTTACTCGACAAACACACATGGTTCAGGGTCCAGGCTAACGGTGCTTCTCGTTCACACATGCAGCTGGCTTCTCAACGGCATCCAGGTACTTGGCGAGGCTCCCCTCTAGAGACGGTACAGGGAGAGGAGGCAGTCTATGCTGGTACTGAAATGTCCGCTCAGCGGGGGACTCTGACACCTGGTTGGCCATGTTGTCACCTACAGCACCAAAACACCTGGTTGGCCATGTTGTCACATACAGCACCAAAACACCTGGTTAGCCATGTTGTCACATACAGCACCAAAACACCTGGTTAGCCATGTGGTCACATACAGCACCAAAACACCTGGTTAGCCATGTGGTCACCTATAGCACCAAAACACCTGGTTAGCCATGTGGTCACATACAGCACCAAAACACCTGGTTAGCCATGTGGTCACCTATAGCACCAAAACACCTGGTTAGCCATGTGGTCACATACAGCACCAAAACACCTGGTTGGCCATGTTGCCACCTACAGCACCAAAAGACCTGGTTAGCCATGTTGTCACATACAGCACCAAAACACCTGGTTGTCCATGTTTTCACCTACAGCACCAAAACACCTGGTTAGCCATGTTGTCACATACAGCACAAAAACACCTGGTTAGCCATGTGGTCACCTACAGCATCAAAACACCTGGGGCCTCATTTATCAATGCGTAGGCACAAATCTGTGCGTAAAACCATGTGTGGGATCAGAAAGTCCAGGATCCAGTTGCAGAGGGAGGTGTTCAGTCCCAGGGTCCTAAGCTTGGTGACAAGCTTGGAGGGGACAGAAAATAGTATGTGTGGGGTACAGAGATTAGGTAGTCATTCAGAAATCATGTTAAACACTGTTATTGCACACCAGTGGTGGTCGGTGCCGATTAAGATGAGGGAGGATTATAATTGTTTTAATGAGCATGGCCTTATTTCTATTAAAGCATATTGGATGACTGTCATTCATATTCCATTCACCCAGCTCAATGTAACATTGATAGGATAAGGCTACTACATGATACTCACATTTTTCCTGTACCTATCATGAGGTTGCTACAACCTAGCCTATGAATGAAAGTTTACAACGTAGGTGCACAGGTCGAGAGAATTTTGAGTAATCAAGGTGACAAACAGTGACACATTCAATACTGCCTTGCACAATCTTGCCTGCATTTAACTGATCTATGGCGTAATCATTAGTCCAACAGTTGCAAATGAGAGTTTCTATTGAACAAACTCAGGTATTTGTTTATCCCTGTTTCCTTCCGTTTTAAGATTTTTTTTCTCCACAGAATCGGCGGAATGAATACACCCCTGATCACACGCAAACACAGTTCACTTTCATAGCAACCACATAAAAACAGCATGATCACTTTGCTCGTTGTGTATATATATATATATACAGTGAGGGGAAAAAGTATTTGATCCCCTGCTGATTTTGTACGTTTGCCCACTGACAAAGACATGATCAGTCTATAATTTTAATGGTAGGTTTATTTGAACAGTGAGAGACAGAATAACAACAACAAAATCGAGAAAAACGCATGTCAAAAATATTATAAATTGATTTGCATTTTAATGAGGGAAATAAGTACTTGACCCCTCTGCAAAACATGACTTAGTACTTGGTGGCAAAACCCTTGTTGGCAATCACAGAGGTCAGACGTTTCTTGTAGTTGGCCACCAGGTTTGCACACATCTCAGGAGGGATTTTGTTCCACTCCTCTTTGCAGATCTTCTCCAAGTCATTAAGGTTTCGAGGCTGACGTTTGGCAACTCGAACCTTCAGCTCCCTCCACAGATTTTCTATGGGATTAAGGCCTGGAGACTGGCTAGGCCACTCCAGGACCTTAATGTGCTTCTTCTTGAGCCACTCCTTTGTTGCCTTGGCCGTGTGTTTTGGGTCATTGTCATGCTGGAATACCCATCCACGACCCATTTTCAATGCCCTGGCTGAGGGAAGGAGGTTCTCACCCAAGATTTGACGGTACATGGCCCCGTCCATCCTCCCTTTGATGCGGTGAAGTTGTCCTGTCCTCTTAGCAGAAAAACACCCCCAAAGCATAATGTTTCCACCTCCATGTTTGACGGTGGGGATGGTGTTCTTGGGGTCATAAGCAGCATTCCTCCTCCTCCAAA
This sequence comes from Coregonus lavaretus, assembly GCF_964263955.1. Lineage (NCBI taxonomy): Eukaryota > Metazoa > Chordata > Actinopteri > Salmoniformes > Salmonidae > Coregonus > Coregonus lavaretus. Next base: position 49,112,591 of record NC_139990.1, on the reverse strand, counting down.
CATGGCGAGTTGAGTTGATGCCTAAGAGCTCCATTTTGGTCTCATCTGTCCACAACACTTTCACCCAGTTCTCCTCTGAATCATTCAGATGTTCATTGGCAAACTTCAGACGGCCCTGTATATGTGCTTTCTTGAGCAGGGGGACCTTGCGGGCACTGCAGGATTTCAGTCCTTCACGGCGTAGTGTGTTACCAATTGTTTTCTTTGTGACTATGGTCCCAGCTGCCTTGAGATCATTGACAAGATCCTCCCGTGTAGTTCTGGGCTGATTCCTCACCGTTCTCATGATCATTGCAACTCCACGAGGTGAGATCTTGCATGGAGCCCCAGGCCGAGGGAGATTGACAGTTATTTTGTGTTTCTTCCATTTGCGAATAATCGCACAAACTGTTGTCACCTTCTCACCAAGCTGCTTGGCGATGGTCTTGTAGCCCATTCCAGCCTTGTGTAGGTCTACAATCTTGTCCCTGACATCCTTGGAGAGCTCTTTGGTCTTGGCCATGGTGGAGAGTTTGGAATCTGATTGATTGATTGCTTCTGTGGACAGGTGTTATTTATACAGGTAACAAACTGAGATTAGGAGCACTCCCTTTAAGAGTGTGCTCCTAATCTCAGCTCGTTACCTGTATAAAAGACACCTGGGAGCCAGAAATCTTTCTGATTGAGAGGGGGTCAAATACTTATTTCCCTCATTAAAATGCAAATGAATTTATAACATTTTTGACATGCGTTTTTCTGGATCGTTTTGTTGTTATTCTGTCTCTCACTGTTCATATGAACCTACCATTAAAATTATAGACTGATAATTTCTTTGTCAGTGGGCAAACGTACAAAATCAGCAGGGAATCAAATACTTTTTTCCCTCACTGTATATATATATATATATATATATATATATATATATATATATATATATATATATATATACAGTTGAAGTCGGAAGTTTACATACACCTTAGCCAAATACATTTAAACTCAGTTTTTCACAATTCCTGACATTTAATCCTAGTAAAAATTCCCTGTCTTAGGTCAGTTAGGATCACCACTTTATTTTAAGAATGTGAAATGTCAGAATAATAGTAGAGAGAATGATTTATTTCAGCTTTTATTTATTTCATCACATTCCCAGTGGGTCAGAAGTTTACATACACTCAATGAGTATTTGGTAGCATTGCCTTTAAATTGTTTAACTTGGGTCAAACATTTTGGGTAGCCTTCCACAAGCTTCCCACAATAAGTTGGGTGAATTTTGGCCCATTCCTCCTGACAGAGCTGGTGTAACTGAGTCAGGTTTGTAGGCCTCCTTGCTCGCACACGCTTTTTCAGTTCTGCCCACACATGTTCTACAGGATTGAGGTCAGGGCTTTGTGATGGCCACTCCAATACCTTGACTTTGTTGTCCTTAAGCCATTTTGCCACAACTTTGCAAGTATGCTTGGGGTCATTGTCCATTTGGAAGACCCATTTGCGACCAAGCTTTAACTCCCTGACTGATGTCTTGAGATGTTGCTTCAATATATCCATATAATTTTCCTTCCTCATGATGCCATCTATTTTGTGAAGTGCACCAGTCCCTCCTGCAGCAAAGCACCCCCACAGCATGATGCTGCCACCACCGTGCTTCACGGTTGGGATGGTGTTCTTCGGCTTGCAAGCAACCCCTTTTTCCTCCAAACATAACGATGGTCATTATGGCCAAACAGTTCTATTTTGTTTCATTAGACCAGAGGACATTTCTCAAAAAAGTACGATCTTTGTCCCCCATGTGCAGTTGCAAACCGTAGTCTGGCTTTTTTATGGCGGTTTTGGAGCAGTGGCTTCTTCCTTGCTGAGCGGCCTTTCAGGTTATGTTGATATAGGACTCGTTTTACTGTGGATATAGATACTTTTGTACCTGTTTCCTCCAGCATCTTCACAAGGTCTTTTGCTGTTGTTATGGGATTGATTTGCACTTTTCGCACCAAAGTACGTTCATCTCTAGGAGACAAAACGCGTCTCCTTCCTGAGCGGTATGACGGCTGTGTGGTCCCATGGTGGTTGTACTTGCGTACTATTGTTTGTACAGATGAACGTGGTAACTTCAGGCATTTGGAAATTGCTCCCAAGGATGAACCAGACTTGTGGAGGTCTACAATTCTTTTTCTGAGGTCTTGGCTGATTTATTTTGATTTTCCCATGATGTCAAGCAAAGAGGCACTGAGTTTGAAGGTAGGCCTTGAAATACATCCACAGGTACACCATCAATTTACTCAAATGATGTCAATTAGCCTATCAGAAGCTTCTAAAGCCATGACATTATTTTCTGGAATTTTCCAAGCTGTTTAAAGGCACAGTCAATTTAGTGTATGTAAACTTCTGACCCACTGGAATTGTGATACAGTGAATTATAAATGAAATAATCTGTCTGTAAACAGTTGTTGGAAAAATTACTTGTCATGCACAAAGTAGATGTCCTAACCAACTTGCCAAAACGATAGTTTGTTAATAAGAAATTTGTGGAGTGGTTGAAAAACAAGTTTTAATGACTCCAACCTAAGTGTATGTAAACTTCCGACTTCAACTGTATATATATATATATACAGTGGGGAGAACAAGTATTTGATACACTGCCGATTTTGCAGGTTTTCCTACTTACAAAGCATGTAGAGGTCTGTAATTTTTTATCATAGGTACACTTCAACTGTGAGAGACGGAATCTAAAACAAAAATCCAGAAAATCACATTGTATGATTTTTAAGTAATTCATTTGCATTTTATTGCATGACATAAGTATTTGATCACCTACCAACCAGTAAGAATTCCGGCTCTCACAGACCTGTTAGTTTTTCTTTAAGAAGCCCTCCTGTTCTCCACTCATTACCTGTATTAACTGCACCTGTTTGAACTCGTTACCTGTATAAAAGACACCTGTCCACACACTCAATCAAACAGACTCCAACCTCTCCACAATGGCCAAGACCAGAGAGCTGTGTAAGGACATCAGGGATACAATTGTAGACCTGCACAAGGCTGGGATGGGCTACAGGACAATAGGCAAGCAGCTTGGTGAGAAGGCAACAACTGTTGGCGCAATTATTAGAAAATGGAAGAAGTTCAAGATGACGGTCAATCACCCTCGGTCTGGGGCTCCATGCAAGATCTCACCTCGTGGGGCATCAATGATCATGAGGAAGGTGAGGGATCAGCCCAGAACTACATGGCAGAACCTGGTCAATGACCTGAAGAGAGCTGGGACCACAGTCTCAAAGAAAACCATTAGTAACACACTACGCCGTCATGGATTAAAATCCTGCAGCGCACGCAAGGTCCCCCTGCTCAAGCCAGCGCATGTCCAGGCCCGTCTGAAGTTTGCCAATGACCATCTGGATGATCCAGAGGAGGAATGGGAGAAGGTCATGTGGTCTGATGAGACACAAATAGAGTTTTTTGGTCTAAACTCCACTCGCCGTGTTTGGAGGAAGAAGAAGGATGAGTACAACCCCAAGAACACCATCCCAACCGTGAAGCATGGAGGTGGAAACATCATTATTTGGGGATGCTTTTCTGCAAAGGGGACAGGACGACTGCACCGTATTGAGGGAAGGATGGATGGGGCCATGTATCGCGAGATCTTGGCCAACAACCTCCTTCCCTCAGTAAGAGCATTGAAGATGGGTCGTGGCTGGGTCTTCCAGCATGACAATGACCCGAAACACACAGCCAGGGCAACTAAGGAGTGGCTCCGTAAGAAGCATCTCAAGGTCCTGGAGTGGCCTAGCCAGTCTCCAGACCTGAACCCAATAGAAATTCTTTGGAGGGAGCTGAAAGTTCGTTTTGCCCAGCGACAGCCCCGAAACCTGAAGGATCTGGAGAAGGTCTGTATGGAGGAGTGGGCCAAAATCCCTGCTGCAGTGTGTGCAAACCTGGTCAAGACCTACAGGAAACATATGATCTCTGTAATTGCAAACAAAGGTTTCTGTACCAAATATTAAGTTCTGCTTTTCTGATGTATCAAATACTTATGTCATGCAATAAAATGCAAATTAATTACTTAAAAATCATACAATGTGATTTTCTGGATTTGTGTTTTAGGTTCCGTCTCTCACAGTTGAAGTGTACCTATGATAAAAATTACAGACCTCTACATGCTTTGTAAGTAGGAAAACTTGCATAATCGGCAGTGTATCAAATACTTGTTCTCCCCACTGTATATATATACACACACTACCAGTCAAAGGTTTGGACACACCTACTCATTGAAGGGTTTTTCTTTATTTTTACTATTCTTTACATTGTAGAATACTGTGGGCTCTCATTCTCCGTGGCCGACGTGAGTAAGACATTTAAGCATGTTAATCCTCGCAAGGCTGCCGGCCCAGACGGCATCCCTAGCCCCGTCCTCAGAGCATGTGCAGACCAGCTGGCTGGTCCCTCCCCCAGTCTGCTGTCCCCACTTGCTTCAAGATGTCCACCATTGTTCCTGTACCCAAGAAAGCAAAGGTAACTGAACTAAATGAATATCGCTCCGTAGCACCCACTTCTGTCATCATGAAGTGCTTTGAGAGGCTAGTTAAGGATAATATCACCTCTATCTTACCTGACACCCTAGACCCACTTCAATTTGCTTATCGCCCCAATAGATCCACAGACTATGCAATCGCCATTGCACTGCACACTGCCCTATCCCATCTGGACAAGAGGAATACCTACGTCAGAATGCTGTTCATTGACTATAGCTCAGCCTTCAACACCATAGTACCCTCCAACCTCATCATTAAGCTTGGGCCCTGGGTCTGAACCCCGCCCTGTGCAACTGGGTCCTGGACTTCCTGACGGGCCGCCCCCCAGGTGGTGAAGGTAGGAAACACTTCCACTTCGCTGATCCTCAACACAGGGGACCCACAAGGGTGCGTGCTCAGCCCCCTCCTGTACTCCCTACTCACCGATGACTGCGTGGCCACACACGAGGCCTCAATCATCAAGTTTGCAGACGACACAACAGTAGTAGGCCTGATTACCAACAATGATGAGACAGCCTACAGGGAGGAGGTGAGGGCCCTGGCAGAGTGGGGCCAGGAAAATAACCTCTCCTTCAACGTCAACAAAACGAAGGAGCTGATCGTGGACTTCAGGAAACAGCAGAGGGAGCACACCCCCATCCACATCGACGAGACCGCAGTGGAGACGGTGGAAAGCTTCAGGTTCCTTGGCGTGCACATCACTGACAATCTGAAATGGTCTACCCACACAGACAGTGTGGTGAAGAAGGCGCAACTGCGCCTCTTCAATCTCAGGAGGCTGAAGAAATTCAGCTTGGCCCCCAAGACCCTCAAACTTTTACAGATGCACAATTGAGAGCTTCCTGTCGGGCTGTATCACCACCTGGTAAGGCAACTGCACCGCCCGCAACCGCAGGGCTCTCCAGAGGGTGGTACGGTCTGCCCAACGCATCAGCCGGGGGCACACTGCCTGCCCTCCAGGACACCTACAGCACCCGATGTCACAGGAACCACGGCGTGTCATCCAGAAGGCGAGGTCAGTACAGGTGCATCAAAGCTGGGACCGAGAGAATAAAAAACAGCTTCTATCTCAAGGTCATCAGACTGTTAAATAGCCATCACTAGCTGGCTACCACCCGGTTACTCAACCCTGCACCTTAGAGGCTGCTGCCCTATATACATAGACATGGAATCACTGGCCACTTTAAATAATGGAACACTAGTCACTTTAATAATGTTTACATACTGCTTTACTCATCTCATATGTATATACTGTATTTTATTATACTGTATTTAGTCAATGCCAATCCGACATTGCTCATCCTAATATTTATATATTTCTTAATTCCATTATTTTACTTTTAGATTTGTGTATTGTTAGACACTACTGCACTGTCGGAGCTAGGAACACAAGCATTCCACTACACCCGCAATAACATCTGCTAAATATGTGTATGTGACCAATAAAATGTTATTTGATATAAATAATCTGGCTCCATAACCATATGATCAAACATAGTTAGCTAGCCAGTTCTGCTTTCTGCAGAAACAAGTACACTAACAGGCCCTCGTATTGCTTTCACCCTTCAGAAAGTATTCATACCCCTTAACTTATTCCACATTTTGTTACAGCCTAAATTCAAAATGGATTAAATATGTTTTACCCATCTACACACACACAATACCCCATAATGACAAAGTGAAAACATGTTTTTAGAATTTGCAAATTTATTGAAAAAGGAATACAGAAATCTAATTTACGTAAGTATTCACACCCCTTTGCTATGACACTCCAAATCAGCTCAGGTGCATCCAATTTCCTTTGCTCATCCTTGAGTCCACTTGTGGCCAATTCAATTGTTTGGACCTGATTTAGAAAGAAACACACATGTTTATATAAGGTCCCACAGTTGACAGTGCATGTCAGAGCAGAAACTATACCATGAAGTCGAAGGAACTGTCTGTACATCTCCGAGATAGAATTGTGATGAGGCATATATCTGGGGAAGGGTATAAAACTATTTCTAGAGTGTTGAAAGTTTCCAAGAGCACAGTGGTCTCCATCATTGGGAAATGGAAAACATTTGGAACTACCCAGACTCTGCCTAAACTGACCGTTCGACCAAACTAAGCAAGCAGGCAAGAATGACCACTGACAGAACTAGAGTTCCTTGGCTGAGATGGGAGAACCTGCCAGAAAGCACAAGAGTCTCTACAACACTTCACCAATCTGGGCTTTATGGGAGAGTGGCCAGACTGAAGCCACTCCTGATTAAAAAAGGCACATGACAGCAAGCATGGAGTTTGCAAAAAGGCAAACGGGCCAAAATGGTGAGGCAGTACCTGAACTTGCCCAATAACAAACGCTTGTTTCATTATTGGTTACAAAACGTTTTGCTACGGTGTGCACTAATGAATACAACCTTTGTCTCTCTGTCCACCCAGCTCTCCAACAGCAGTGCCTTCAACTAGTCTGTCCTGTAGGCCTCTGCTAGTGACTACCTCCTCTTCCTCTCCCCCCCCTCTTCCTCTTCCTTTACTACTCCCCATCATCTTCTCCTCCTCTGGGTCACTCTCTCGCTGCCTCTCCTCCTCCTCAGGATCATCATTGCACTGGCGCTTCCTCTTCCTCTGTTTCTCCTCCACTCTCTTTGCTCCCTCTCCTCCAGCCCACATCTCCCACTCAGTCCAGAAGGTTATCTCTACCTGATGCCGAGGCTTCCTCTGCCCCACCTCCCCTCCCTCCTGCACAGTCCTGCCATCTGTCTCCCCCCTCTCCCCAACTCCTGGTCCTTCATCAGGGTCCAGCCCTGAGTCTGGGCTGTGGTAGCGTCTGACGTGGTTCTTGAGGCTGACGTTGTGGTTGAAGCTCTTGTCACAGCGCTGGCATTGGAAGGGCCTCTCCCCAGTGTGGACACGCAGGTGGGACTTCAGCTGGCTGAGCTGGGCAAAGGCACGCTGGCACACCTGGCACCCAGGAAAGAGCAACATGGACCATGTAAATACAATCATTCCGGTTTAAATAAAAATGGAAAGCTTCTTGTTTATAGTAAATAGCCCTCTTCAAAATAAGTAATTGAAACAGACACTTCAGTTGCATGTAATTGAAATCCTGCCCCTCCCTCCAGACCTGGCACTTGAAGGGCTTGTCGTCACTGTGGGACAGCTCATGCCTCTCCAGGAGGTGACCTTTGGCGAATTCCTTGTAACATGTGTGACAGATGTGTCTCTTGGACTCATGCTCTCTGAGATGGCGATTCCGTATGAGGATGTTGTCAAACTTCAGTGGGCACTCTGAGCAGCTGTAGCATCTGTGACCTTTTAATCTTTTGAATCTGTGGGTCTTCTCGTGGGTCAGCTTGTCCGGCCGCGTCCTGAAGGATTGGAGGCAGAACTTACAGGGAAACTTAAGGTCCTGACGGTGTAGCCTCCTGTGCTGCTTGAGGCCGAGTTCACTCGCACAACCCTGCCCACAGTCTGGACAGCGGACCACGAACTTGTGTTCACACTTATGGTGTTTCAGCCTGGTGGTGTACAGGACGCCACATTCAGGACAGAGGACCATATTATGTTTTTTGGAGTATTTGAATTTCTGCCGGATGCTGGCAACGTTTCCAGAGCCCAGTTCTCCAGCGGCACCGCTGAATGACTCCTGGTCCTGCTGGTCTCTCTGGGGTGATGATGAAGATGATCCATCAGAGTCTTCAGCAGACTCATCCAAACCACTCTCTCCTGTAGGCTGCTGCAATTGCCTTCCTCCTCCTCCGCTCCCCCCTCTCCCCCTGCCTCTCCCCCTGCCTCTCCCCCTGCCTCTCCCCCTGCCTCTCAACCTACTACTCGTTGGTTTCTCCTCTTCTGGGTCAAAGTCAGAGTCACTCTCTATCAGTCCCTCTTCCTTCTCCTCCTCCTCCGGGTCAAATTCAGAGTCACTCTCTCTCTGTCCCTCTTCTTCATCTGTCTCTTCACCCTCCATCTCACACTTACCACCCTCCCCCTCACACTCATCTGCAGCCACCTGCTTCTTCTCTCCTTCTCTGTCTATCTGAGAGGTTTGGCTTTCAGAGTCCTCAGGCTCCATAGAGTATATTGTCACTTCAATAGAGGCCTGCTGCTCAGCATCATTCTCCTGTTGTTTACCTCCTAGGAACTTTCCCTTTCTCTCCTCTCCTCCCTCATTCTCCTGTGAGGACAGGCCATTCTCCTCCTGGCTTTGTGCACTGTCCGTCTCACTGTCCAACACCACCTCAGTTACTTTCTTGTTCTCTTCTGCTCCTTTGTTCCCCTCCTTCTTCTCCCTCACCAAGGACGTGCCACTTCCCCCTGGTCTTGGTGGCTGGTCTACAGTCACCTCCATCTGCAAAGAGCCAGTCAGCTCCAGGGCCCCATCTGTGTCCTCAGACGGCAGGGCCCCATCTGTGTCCTCAGACGGCAGGGCCACCTGCATGTCAGCCACCTTAGCGAAGGAAAACACCAGTATTATTGGAGTGACAGTTCTGTATAAAAAAAATAACTAGAGATACCACAGAATACAAATAACTGAAGTTAGTTATTTCACAATATCAACTGTTAATCCTTAAATACCCACCTGGGTGTTCTGTGGCTCCTCCCCATTTCCTCTGTGTGTCTGGACAGAAGACACGTTGCTTGCCCATGTCCTGAGGTGGTTGCAGCTCTGGCAGTGTTGGGTCACAGAGAGGCACGTCCTGTCTCCCTGCGTCTGGATCACACTCTCACGCCTGCACTGCTCACACCGCTGAAACAGCTGCAGCAGGCAGTCAATGTTCACTATAATATCTTCTGGGGAGGGAGTGGGGGCAGCAGCTTGTGGAGGGGGGGCAGCTAACCTGGGTCAAATACAAAAAAGAGCAGGTGCTATTGGCTCTTGCCAATTCATACTCATTAGCATATTTAGAAGAGATAGTCCTGAAGAGACAGTCATTCACATTATCATGCAATTTTATCTTCTAGGAACATGCGTTGATTAAATATTTCAATAATAAGAGTCCCCTCAGCCACGTAGTCTATTGAAAACTGAGTGGTGCAGTGCTCGGTAGTCTCTCGGAACAGGATAATCGTTTTTTCCAACGTGCATGTGAGATTTGGATGCCTAAATTAGGCTGGCTTCTGTAGAAAGTGTTTTAAAAATCTGCCCCATTATTTGTGAGTTAGAGACCTCTCTAACACCCAGGAAGCTCTGATTCAAACTCCCTTTCACCAGCTCTGCAAGCGTTATAATGTCAAAATGCGTTCGTTCCTCTCCAAATATGGAGTTTTGCTGAGTAACTATCTTCATTTATTCCTGCTATGGTCGGTCTGTACTTTCAAAAAAGGTCTAAATAAAAATGCCTCTGGATAAGAGCGTCTGCTGAATGACTAAAATGTAAATGTAAATGTACAAATTACCTCGACTAACCTGTATTGACTCGGTACCGGTACCCCCTGTATATAGCCTCGTTATTGTTATTTTATTGTGTTACTTTTTATTTTATTTTAAATTTTATTTTACTTTAGTTTATTTAGTAAATATTTTCTTACCTCTTTCTTGAACTGCATTGTTGGTTAAGGGCTTGTAAGTAAGCATTTCACGGTAAGGTCTACACCTGTTGTATTCCGCACATGTGACAAATAACATTTGATTTGATAGCTGATATGGCCTATCATTTTTTTTTTTATGATTTGGTTAGAAAGGCCCCTTGAGACCGCCCCGCCCCCTCTGTGCTGAGACCCTAGCTCCACGCGGTTCTGGGACAATAGATCCAAAATTCATACAACTACTGTACATAAAAATATATATTAAGCAATGAGGCTAAAGCAACTGACCAGAACATTTAGCTGAAAATGTTGATGAACTCATTTCTTCACATTATAAGCGCAGCAATGCGCCCACAGCAGTAGTCTACGCGCAAATGTTCGCAACAGGTACTGGCCTTTCTCTCAGCTCTTGTGACCATTTGATCTGAACGAACTGTGCCTCGAGTATGTCAACAGAATCAAACCTTTAGATGTTAATGTTAATTATCCTACATTATACTTGTCAATAAACATGACTGGCGTTTAGCATAAAGTGTGAATTCGGAAAGAGTGGGACATCATAAACTGACACAGCTTAATTCTGACGCATTTATTTCTTGGTCTGACATGAGAAAATCAAAACTATTGTTAAGCCCTTGCAGAGAAACCACACGATCAAAATCACATCACTTCATTGGTGTGACATCATAGAGGGGGGCAGAGCAAGCTTCAAACAGGAAGCTCACCCCGCAAAGCACATAGTGACATAGCTTTTTTTCCTTTTTTGATGTTGAGGTTATAAAATTGTCTAATATTGCACTGTGCCAAATGTTGATGTAAATGTGCATATTATGTAGTACTGCATCAAAATACATAAAGATGTTACCAATATTATGTTTCAGTTTTGAAATTCAGTCTTTTTTGTTGTCCCACTGTACCAACCATAGCTAGCTAAAGTAGGACAGTCTTGTAGGCTTTTCCATGGGGGAAAGAGATACAGTTTACATTAGGGACCCCCTGTATTCATTAGGCAGGGCTCTGGTTATTGTAGTACTATATCCTGTAAAAAAAAATGGTAGTACTGTTATTAGTACTGTTAATTGAGTATTCATACTCAGTATGAAAAAAATTTATGCACTCACTAACTAAGTCGCTCTGAATAAGAGCGTCTGCTAAATGACTAAAATGTAAATGTCTTCAGAAAAGGTGGGACACTTTTTGCATTTTGCAAACTGGGCCACCATTATAGTCGTAATTGTACCCCAATGGGCTATTAGCCCAACACATTATACGTTTCAGAAATCTTCAGATGTTTCCTAATCACACAATGTTATTGTCATTGGGGTACAATTAGGACTATAATAATGGTGTCCCAGTTGATCTAACCTGCTGTCCCAGTCTACCAAATGCGAACAAAAAATATGGCTTTGACTCAGTGTGGCCAAAATGGGTGTGTCATGCATCCTGTTAACATATCAACAAAGAAAATGTGTGTGTGATTTAGGAAACATCTTGAGGATTTCAGAAATGTATCATGTGTTGGGATAATATGTTGGATAGATGTCGAAAGATGGAAATGCAAAAAGTGTCCCACATTTTTTGTCTAGTTTTCAGGCCTTGTGGGCGGGGTTATGGGTTGTCATTGGTTTTGAAATTTTAGGTAGACCTGGTAACCCTGGTAGGCTAAACTGGTAGACTGCAGAAAAAACTCGAATTACCTGTCAAGCAAAAACAAAGCCACTTCGGCATCTGTAGGCATAGATTTCTCCTCCTTGAGGTCCCTCCATCTGGTAAAAGCTTCTCCGATATTAATCCGATTTCTGGATTTGTCCTTTAATTTTCTCCACTCAGAATCTCGATCGGGTTTCTTCTTCGGTGGTAAAAAGGGTGTAAAGATTATATTGTTGTTATTATTGGCCATGATTGGGCGCAATAGAGCCACTATTTAAAACTAAATCAAATGTTTTAGGGACGTGTGTAACGTGGGCTTTCCTTACGAATCTCTGCGTTCCACCATTATTGTCTCCACCGCGGAAATGACCTACCTAATTTACCCTAGTCTTCCCCCCCTTCTTCTTCTTCAGTAGGGTTTAAGGTCGGTTGGCATCCAATCAGTGCAGTACCGCCACCTACTGTGCTGGAGCGTGTGCCAGAGACCGAAAGGAACTAAATCCTTCCTGCCAGCCCCGTTTCTCTTGGGACACACTGTCTGAATCCGAAATCACCCCCTTCCCCTTGCCCCTCCATTTGCGAGTTCAAACGCGCCTCCAACATTTGCATAAGTGTCCCAAAACTGAGGGAGTGAAAATTATAGAGAATGTAAGGCAGAGTTCCCCAACTGGCAGACCATTCGGCCCACTGGTGGTTTTATTTGGGCCCCCAAGTTTTTCTCCCAAATTAAATGTTAAACTGTTAATGCGTTTTATATATTGTAAAACGACAGGGGGGATTTTTTCATTAGAATTTTATGCTCATTCTATTATTTAAAAGTGGGACATGAATTGCATCATTGAAGTCGGCAGTGTGTCCCGAAGTTGATGGGTTTATTGATCCCATCGCCACTCTCTGGAAGTCACCCTCGGAGTTTCGTCAGCAACAAGTGACAATGGAGGGCCCTTGGAACGAGTTGGTAGGGGCTAGAGGGTGGTTTGGGATTCCCTCTCTTTAGTTGTCAGTGTTTATTATGATTTTAGTGGCAAAGTAGAATAAAATATCAAAATATGAGGTAAACTCCCAGCAGAGCCCCAAGTCCAATGGGTATATCCTCTGGCATGTTGATGTTAATGTGTTTATGTTCTCCATATCCATAGCCAGAATGATTTTGCAGTGCTTGGTGATCGAACAGGTTTCCTGTTATATTCATCAGAGGTGTGGGGAGGGTGAAGTCTGTGAATCCACATTTTTTAAATTATACTGATGTTTAATTAAACATGCACACGACAGTATTCATACCTTGGTTTTTGTGGTAAATGTGAATTAAAAAAAAACTGTTTTGATAATGGTTTTCATACACATACCTTGTCCATAATGTAGAGGCCTATGGGATTTTAATTGAAGAGGTAAGGGAGGAGGATGGTAAATGTGATCTGCATAACATACCAATACCAATTGACATACCTTTGTATGCCTCCTCGTCTGTATTCCTGCAGACACAAAAGTGAGCAGTTCAGTCATCTGCACCCAATACAGCTAGCCTTCAACATATTCTTATAGCATAGATATTCTTACCTCTTTGTTGATTGATATCAATTGAATTGTGTAAATTTTCTGTTTTACAAAGATTTGCACAAAAATGAAATGATAGATGGTATCATCATAAAATAATATCAATTTAGATCATATAAAGGACAAACCTTACCTTAAATTGAAGAGATCTTTACATTTTTCAGTTAAGCGCCTGCACCTGCTGTCCTTTTAAATTCAAATCCAAATGTTTAATCTGGGCAGTTAGTTCCTGCAAGAACCCCCACCAACTAAGGAGGTTCCTCAATGAATACACTTTTGGGGGCAATTTTGAGTGCCAAGAACCCTAAGGTTCTTCAAAGAACATTGAGGATCATAGAATAACCCTTGTTGAACCCCTAATGTTTTGAGTGTAGAACAAAAACAAATGAGAAATAAAAATAACACAAGAAAGTAAGTAAGCATACAGGGTCAGTTCCAGAACCATATTTACAATGTGCAGGGATACTGGAGTGATAGGTAGATGTGTATAGGGTTAAGTTGACTAGGCATCAGGATATATGATAAACAGAGTAGCAGCAGCGTATATGATGATTGTATGTCAGTGGGTGTGCTTGTGTGTATGTCAGGATAATAGGAAGTGCCAATTAGCGGCAGGCCCTCTAACAAGCTAGCACATCTACTTCCTTATTCCCTTCCACCCCCTAAGGCAGGGGTATTCAACTCTTACTCTACAACAGGGTTGCCCAACCCTCTTCCTGGAGATCTACTGTCCTGTAGGTTTTCAGTCCAACCCTAATTTAGCATATCTGATTCAGCTAGTTAAGGTATTGTTGAGCAGCTAATAAGTAGAATCAGGTGTGTTTAAATTAGGGCTGGACTGAAAACCCACAGGACGGTAGATCTCCAGGAAGAGGGTCTGAAGCCTGCTGGTTCTGTTCTCCCTGATAATTAATTGCACCCACCTGGTTTCCCAGGTCTAAATCAGTCCCTGATTGAGGTCCAGAGTTGAGTTTGAGGGCCCTATGGTCTGTGATCCAAGCAAAACTAATCTGGACACGGCACCCATCTGTCTCACCCGGGCTTGAGTTTGGAGTACCTCATATAGCATGTCTTGTCTACTCCATGAACTATGCTGAACAAAAATATAAACGCAACAATTTCAAAGATTTTACTGAGTTACAGTTCATATAAGGAAATCAGTCAATTGAAATCAATTAATTAGGCCCTAATATATGGACTTCACATGACTGGAAATACAGATATGCATCTGATGGTCACAGATACCTTTAAAGAAAAGGTAGGGGTGTGGATCAGAAAACCAGTCAGTATCTTGTGCGACTACCATTTGCCTCATGCAGCACGAAACATCTCCTTCGCATAGAGTTGATCAGGCGTTGATTGTGGCCTGTGGAATGTTGTCCCACTCCTCTTCAATGGCTGTGCGAAGTTGCTGGATATTGGCAAGAACTGGAACACGCTGTCGTACACATCGATCCAGAGCATCCCAAACATAATCAATGGGTGACATGTCTGGTGAGTATGCAGGCCATGGAAGAACTGGGACATTTTCAGCTTCCAGGAATTGTGTACAGATCCTTGCAACATGGGGCTGTGGATTAATATGCTGAAACATGAGGTGATGGCGGCGGATGAATGGCAAGACAATGGGCCTCAGGATCTCATCACGGTATCTCAGTGCATTCAAATTGCCATCGATAAAATGGAATTGTGTTCGTTGTCCGTAGCTTATGCCTGCCCATACCATAACTCCACCGCAGGGCACTCTGTTCACAACATTGACAAAAGCAAACCGCTTGCCCACACAATGCTATACACGTGGTCTGCGGTTGTGAGGCCGGTTGGACATACTGCCAAATTCTCTAAAACGACATTGGTAGAGAAATTAACATTCGATTATCTGGCAACAGCTCTGGTGGACATTCCTGCAGTCAGCATGCCAATTGCACGCTCCCTCAAAACTTGACACATCTGTGGCATTGTGCTGTGTGACAGAACTGCACATTTTAGTGGCCTTTTGTCCCCAGTACAAGGTGCACCTGTGTAACGATCATGCTGTTTAATCAGCTTCGTGATATGGCACACCTGTTAGGTGGATGGATTATCTTGGCAAAGGAGAAATGTGTGCACAAAATATGAGATGTTTTTTGTGCCTATGGAACATTTCTGGAATCTTTTATTTCAGCTCATGAAACATGGGACCAACACTCATGTTGCGTTCACATTTTTTTTCAGTGTAAAATACTTAAACTCACCGATACAGCACGAGTCAAAACACACAACAACCCTCTCCTGCTTAATTTCCTCCACCCACAGCAAGGCCAACAGTACTGCCATCAGCTCTGCTTTGTAAATTTAGATCATTTAGCAGACGTCTGCAAACTGCCACCTCACATTATTTCACAACAAATGCTGATCCTACACGACTTGTTATTGGATCTTTTGATCCATCTGTATAGATGGATCAAAACAGCTCAAATGGAGCAACCCCCTCCCTATCTTTGCGTCGTCTCAAACACTTCAAGATCAACTACTGGAGTCGGGAATAGCCATGGTGGGTTTACAGGAATAGCTACAGTGGGGTTTAACTCCTTTCCATACAGTCCCATCTCCCTCACCTGGGTATCTCCCACCCAAAGCTTGTGTTCTGTCCTCGCTCATTTTCCCAGCATGCCTGTAGCACCTCAATCATATTATGAGACACCCCATGTCCCTATAGATCAGGGCTGCCCATCTCTTCCTGGAGATCTACTGTCCTGTGGGTTTTCAGTCCAACCCTAATTTAACACACCTGATTCTACTTATTAGCTGTTCAACAATACCTTAACTAGCTGAATCAGATATGCTAAATTAGGGTTGGACTGAAAACCTACAGGACAGTAGATCTCCAGGAAGAGGGTTGGGCAGAACCTGCTATAGATTGACCCAATAATTGATAGCCAGCTGCAGTCTCCTAATCTGCAATCCCATCTCCCCCATCTCCCCCATCCCCCCATCTTCACCTGTAGTTTTTGCCACAAGCGAAAAATGCGACTATTTACACAATCATTCTAAAATCTCATAAGAAATTTGGTGTTTGTCTTACAGTAACATTATGCTATTATATGTGGTTCTGTTATGTAGAATAGTATCATTGTGATCTCCAGACATTGATTCAGCTTTGATCTAACTTTATTAAATGAGCACCATTCACCAGAGTAGCCTGTTCTCTACAAGTAGAGCAGAGACTGTACATAAAGTAGAGAATACCGCAATTACACAGAAGCTTCGGGACCTTTAGCTGTTGGGAAGAGGGATCCAGAAAAATCGGATCCAGGGAAGAGGGTTCCAGAAAAATCAGATCTGCAGCAATTCCGTTAGCTAAACGGAGTGGCGAATGGTGCTTGTTTAATAAAGTTAGATCAAAGCTGAAGCAATGTCTGCAAGATCACATAATTATGGTATTGTACATAACAGAACCGAATATAATTGCATAACGTTACTGTAAGACAAAAAACACCACCTCATTTATGAGATTTTAGGATGATTGTGCGAATGGTCGCATTTCTCTCCTGCCGCCAAAACTCAACAGCGTTGTGCCAAGATATGTCCTGAAACAAAACACAGGTAGGCCTATGCTAGTTTGTTAACACCCTCTGCTCTAAAATTCACTCACTGTACATCATTCAAAACAACACTGTACATAACTCAAGAAGATCTAAATGCATTTCCATGAAACTGATTGAGATCACCATTTAATGGTTGGCAAGATGAAGAATTATCACTCACGATTGACTATGAGAAATGTGAAGGGAGGGTGACCACAAAAATGCGTAAAGAAACACGTGCAGAACGTGATTCAGATCTTCAGCTCTGGGGAAGAGGCTTCCAGAGGGGCGGGGCGAGACAGGGGCGGTTACCTTCGGAACCGCAGCTTCTGTCTATAAACAACATGGCTCAAAAACAAGTTATGAAGTGATCAATTTCTCGCCTTTTGATTACTAGTATAAATCATTGGAGCAATTTTTAAATGTGAGAATCTTGAACAATACACCCTTTGAGTAGGCGCAACGCAACGGACTAGGTGTAAAACAAAACTAGGTGACTTGATAGTAAGATATGGTAGTTAGCTAGAATGACTGAAAGTTGAGGCCTACGCATTACCTGTCGAAGGAGAAAGCATGCCAGGCTTTTCCATGCTTGCAGTTCTCGCCACTGTGAAAAAACGCAACAACACCTATACTTACTCTGGTCTGGCGAACGGTGACGTCGGCTCAAAACAAAAGTGACTTTAAGTAAAGAACTTGGAGTAATGAGTAGGATGATGTGTTTTGAAATGCAAAACAAGTGACTGTTTTTAGTAAAATAAATGCTCTATCTGCTTTCCCAATGAAAACTAGTTAGAAAATTCTGGCATATTTTATGGAAAAGAGATGTATGTTTCTGTTTCCAGTGATGATCATGAGACCATAGAGTACAGAAACAGCATCATATTAAAGGCAAAGTCACACATTTAATGAACAATGGCCCGGTTGTACCATATTAGTAAAAAATATAGAAAACCTCAAGGACGGGTGTCCCAGATACAGATTATGACTAGTCCTGCAATTGAAAGCATGTCCATTGAAATGCATTTTAGTCCAGGATTATGTTCAATCCGGTTCCGGGAAGCCGGAACAGTTCAATGTTCAAAGGCAGAACATGAGGATAACAAATTCTAGTGCCAGGAGATGTTTCCTGCTATTAGTCTTGAGTCATATTCACTAGGAACAAATCAGAAGCAAACAGTCCAAAACGAAGAGGCACTACTTGAACTTTTCTTTTAAGGTTGCAAAACGTTTTGCTACAGTGTGCACTAATGAATACAACCTTGGGTCTTTTTTTTTTTTTTTTTTTTTTTGGCATTTAGCAGACGCTCTTATCCAGAGCGACTTACAGGAGCAATTAGGGTTAAGTGCCTTGCTCAAGGGCACATCGACAGATTTTTCACCTAGTCGGCTCGGGGATTAGAACCAGCAACCTTTCGGTTACTGGCACAACGCTCTTACCCACTAAGCTACCTGCCGCCCCGGGTCTCTGTCCACCCAGCTCTCCAACAGCAGTGCCTTCAACTACTCTGTCCTGTAGGCCTCTGCTAGCGACTCCCTACTCTTCCTCTTCCTTTACTACTCCCAATCATCTTCTACTCCTCTGGGTCAAAGTCAGAGTCACCCTCTCGCTGACTCTCCTCCTCATCCTCAGGATCATCATTGCACTGGCACTTCCTCTTCCTCTGTTTCTCCTCCACTCTCTTTGCTCCCTCTCCTCCAGCCCACATCTCCCACTCAGTCCAGAAGGTTAGCTCTACCTGCTGCCGAGGCTTCCTCTGCCCCACCTCCCCTCCCTCCTTCCATCTGTTTCCCTCCTCTCCCCCTGTCCCCTAACTCCTGGTCCTTCATCAGGGTCCAGCCCTGAGTCTGGGCTGTGGTAGCGTGTGACGTGGTTCTTGAGGCTGACGTTGTGGTTGAAGCTCTTGTCACAGCGCTGGCATTGGAAGGGCCTCTCCCCAGTGTGGACACGCAGGTGGGACTTCAGCTGGCTGGGTAAAGGCATGCTGGCAAACCTGGTACCCAGGGAAGAGCAACATTGACCATGTAAATACAATACTTAACATTTCAATTACAATTTAAAGCATTTGTTTTTTCAAAAACAGATTTATAGTAAATAGCCCTCTTCAAATAGGAGTTACAAAAAGTAATTAATTAGTATTGCATACGTGACATTTGAAGGGCTTGTCGTCACTGTGGATCCGCTCATGCCTCTCCAGGGATTGACGTTGGTCGAATTCCTTATATGTATGACAGATGTGTTTCTTGGACTCATGCGCTCTGAGATAGCGATTCCATATGAGGATGTTGTCAAACCTCAGTGAGCACTGAGCAGCGGTAGCATCTGTGATTTTTAAATATTTTGAATCTGTGGGCTTCTCATGGGTCAGCTTGTCCGGCCGCGTCCTGAAGGATTGGAGGCAGAACTTACAGGGAAACTTAAGGTCCTGACGGTGTTGCCTCTGGTGACTCTTGAGGCCGAGTTCACTCGCACAACCCTGCCCACAGTCTGGACAGCGGACCACGAACTTGTGTTCACACTTATGGTGTTTCAGCCTGGTGGTGTACAGGACGCCACATTCAGGACAGAGGACCATATTATGTTTTTTGGAGTATTTGAATTTCTGCCGGATGCTGGCAACGTTTCCAGAGCCCAGTTCTCCAGCGGCACCGCTGAATGACTCCTGGTCCTGCTGGTCTCTCTGGGGTGATGATGAAGATGATCCATCAGAGTCTTCAGCAGACTTGTCCAAACCACTCTCTCCTGTAGGCTGCTGCAATTGCCTTCCTCCTCCCGTCCCTCTCCTCCTACCTCTCCCTGTTGCTTTCTCCTCTGGGTCAAATTCAGAGTCACTCTCTCTCTGTCCATCTTCCTCATCTGTCTCTTCACCCTCCATCTCACACTCACCACCCTCCCCCTCACACTCATCTGCAGCCACCTGCTTCTTCTCTCCTTCTCTGTCTATCTGAGAGGTTTGGCTTTCAGAGTCCTCAGGCTCCATAGAGTATATTGTCACCTCAATAGAGGCCTGCTGCTCAGCATCATTCTCCTGTTGTTTACCTCCTAGGAACTTTCCCTTTCTCTCCTCTCCTCCCTCATTCTCCTGTGAGGACAGGCCATTCTCCTCCTGGCTTTGTGCACTGCCTGTCTCACTGTCCAATACCACCTCAGTTACTTTCTTGCTCTCCTCTGCTCCTTTGTTCCCCTCCTACTTCCACCTCACCAATGATGGACCACTTCCCCCTGGTCTTGATGGCTGGTCTACAGTCACCTCCATCTCCAGAGAGCCAGTCAGCTCCAGGGCCTCATATGTGTCCTCAGACGGAAGGGCCACTTGCACATCCGCAACCTAAGCAAGGAATACACCATTATTGGAGTTATAATTCTGTCTTTTATTTTAAATAAAATACCTAGAGATTCCACAGAATACAAATAACTGAAGTTCGTTACCTCACAATATCAAGAGTTAATCCTTAAATACCCACCTGGGTGTTCTGTGGCTCCTCCCCATTTCCTCTGTGTGTCTGGACAGAAGACAAGTTGCTTGCCCATGTCCTGAGGTGGTTGCAGCTCTGTTAGTGTTGGGTCACAGAGAGGCATGTCCTGTCTCTCTGCGTCTGTATCACACTCTCACGCCTGCACTGCTCACACCGCTGAAACAGCTGCAGCAGGCAGTCGATATTCACAATAATATATTCTGGGGAGGGAGTGGGGGCAGCAGCTTGTGGAGGGGGGGGGGCAGCTAACCTGGGTCAAATACAAAAAAGAACGGGTGATTTCCTGCCACTATTGGCTCTTCCAAATTCATAAACATTAACATATTTGGAAGAGACAGATGGAATGTTCCTCATTCCTTTGCATCATCACACAATCGTATCTTCTAGTAACATGCATTGATTAAATACACTACATGACCAAATGTGTGTGGACACCTGCTCGTTTAACATCTCATTCCAAAATCATGGGCATTAATATGGAGTTGGTCCCCCCTTTGCTGCTATAACAGCCTCCACTCTTCTGGGAAGGCTTTCCACTAGATGTTGGAACATTGCTGCAGGGACTTGCTTCCATTCAACCACAAGAGCATTAGTGAGGTCAGGCACTGATGTTGGGCGATTAGGCCTGGCTCGTAGTCGGCGTTCCAATTCATCCCAAAGGTGTTCAATTGAGTTGAGGTCAGGGCTCTGTGCAGGCCAGTAAAGTTCTTCCACACCGATCAACAAACCATTTCTGTATGGACCTCGCTTTGTGCACGGGGGCATTATCATGCTGAAACAGGAAAGGGCCTTCCCCAAACCGTTGCCATAAAGTTGGAAGCACGGAATCGTCTTGAATGTCATTGTATGCTGTAGCATTAAGATTTCCCTTCACTGGAACTAAGGGGCCTAGCCCTAATCATGAAAAACAGCCCCAGACCATTATTACTCCTATACCAAATGCACAGTTGGCACTATGCATTGAGGCAGGTAGCGTTCTCCTGGCATCGGCCAAACCCAGAGTCATCCGTCGGACTGCCAGATGGTGAAGCGCGATTCATCACTCCAGAGAAGGCGTTTCCACTGCTCCAGAGTCCAATGGCAGCAAGCTTTACACCACTCCAGCCGGCATATGGCATTGCGCAGGGTGATCTTAGGCTTGTGTGTGGCTGCCTGGCCATGGAAACCCATTTCATGAAGCTCCCGACGAACAGTTCTTGTGCTGACGTTGCTTCCAGAGGCAGTTTGGAACTCGGTAGGGAGTGTTGCAACAGACGATTTTTACGCACTACGCACTTCAGCACTCGTGGTCCCATTCTGTGTGCTTGTGTGGCCTACCACTTCGCGGCTGAGCCGTTGTTGCTCCTAGACATTTCCACTAAACAATAACAGCGCTTACAGTTGACCAGGGCAGCTCTAGCAGGGCAGAAATTTGATGAACTGACTTGTGGGAAAGGTGGCATCCTATGACAGTGCCACATTGAAAGTCACTGAGCTCTTCAGTGAGGCCATTCTAATGCCAATGAGTATCTATGGAGATTGCATGGCTGTGTGCTCGATTTTATAGACCGGTCAGCAACGGGTGTGGCCGAATTCACTAATTTGAAGGGGTGTCCACATACTTTTGTATATACAGTGCATTCGGAAAGTATTCAGACCCCTTGACTTTTTCAATTTTTGTTACGTTACAGCCTTATTCTAAAATTAATTAAATAAATAACATCTCATCTACACACAATACCCCATACTGACAAAGCGAAAACAGGTTTTTAGACATTTTTCCAAATGAAAAACCTACCTTATTTACTTAAGTATTCAGACCCTTTGCTATGAGACTCAAAATTGGGCTCAGGTGCATCCTGTTTCCATTGATCATCCCGGAGATGTTTCTACAACTTGATTGGAGTCCACCTGTGGTAAATTCAATTGATTGGACATGATTTGGAAAGGCACACACCTGTCTATATAAAGGTCCCACAGTTGACAGTGCATGTCAGAGCAAAAAACAAGCCATGAGGTCAAAGGAATTGTCCGTAGAGCTCCGAGACAGGATTGTGTCGACGCACAGATCTGGGGAAGGGTACCGAAACAGTTCTGCAACATTGAAGGTCCTCAAGAACACAGTGGCCTCCATCATTCTTAAATGGAAGAAGTTTGGAACCACCAAGACTCTTCCTAGAGCTGGCAACCCAGCCAAACTGAGCAATCGGGGGAGAAGAGCCTTGGTCAGGGAGGTGACCAAGAACCCGATGGCCACTCTGACAGAGCTACCGAGTTCCTCTGTGGAGATGGGAGAACCTTCCAGAAGTACAACCATCTCTGCAGCACTCCACCAATCAGGCCTTTATGGTAGAGTGACCAGACGGAAGCCACTCCTCAGTAAAAGGCACGACAGCCCGCTTGGAGTTTGCCAAAAGGCACCTAAAGGACTCTCAGACCATAAGAAACAAGATTCTCTTGTCTGATGAATCCAAGATTGAACTCTTTGGCCTGAATGCCAAGCGTCTGGAGAAAACCTGGCACCATCCCTACGGTGAAGCATGGTGGTGGCAGCATCATGCTGTGGGGATGTTTTTAAGCGGCAGGGACTGGGAGACTAGTCAGGATCGAGGGAAAGATGAACGGAGCAAAGTACAGAGAGATCATTGATGAAAACCTTCTCCAGAGTGATCAGGACCTCAGACTGGGGCGAAGGTTCACCTTCCAACAGGACAACAACTCTAAGCACACAGCCAAGACAACGCAGGAGTGGCTTCGGGACAAGTCTCTGAATGTCCTCGAGTGGCCCAGCCAGAGCCCGGACTTGAACCCGATCGAAAATCTCTGGAGAGAAAATAGCTGTGCAGCGACGCTCCCCATCCAACCGGACAGAGCGGATCTGAGAGGATCTGCAGAGAAGAATGGAAGAAACTCCCCAAATACAGATGTGCCAAGCTTGTAGTGTCATACCCAAGAAGACTCGAGGCTGTTATCGCTGCCAAAGGTTCTTCAACAAAGTATTGAGTAAAGGGTCCGAATACTTATGTAAATGTGATATTTCAGTTTATTTGTAGAAATCTGCAAAAAATTCTAAAAACCAGTTTTTGCTTTGTCATTATGGGGTATTGTGTGTAGATAGATGAGGGGGAAAAACGATTTAATCCATTTAGAATAAGGCTATAACGTAACAAAATCTGGAAAAAGTCAAGGGGTCTGAATACTTTCCGAATGCACTGCATAGTGTATTTCAATAATAAGAGTCCCATATAGCCACCTAGTCTATAAATTTCAACTTGAACACTGAGTGGTGCAGTGCGTTTGGCTCGGTAGTCTCTCGGAACAAAATAATCCCGTTTCTAGCGTGCACGTGAGATTTGGGTGCCGAGATTAGCTGCTGTAGAAAGAGTAAAATAACCACAACACGTTATTAAACTGGTAGACTGCAGAAAAAAACAATTACTGGTCAAGCAAAATACAAAGCCTCTTCTGCATCTGTAGGCATCTCTCTCTCTATCGGGTTTCTTGTTCAAATTTTGTATTATTTTGTATTTATTTCTTTTAAAGAAGCACTTCGATATACCAACACAGGACAATAACAAAACAAAATGATACATCCAGAAATATGTATATATTGTGCCTAATCAAAGTCAAGTTCTTATTTGCCTTCAGAAAGTATTCATACCCCTCGACTTATTCCACATTTTGCCTGAATTGCAAAAAATAAAATAACCCATCTACACACAATACCCCATAATGACAAAGTGAAAACATGTTTTTGAAATGTCTTCAAATGTATTGAAAGTCAAATACAAATCTCATTTACATAAGTATTCACACCCCTTTGCTATGAAACACCATATTGAGCTCAGGTGCATACAATTTCCTTTGATCATCTTTGAGATGTCACTACAACTTGATTGGAGTCCACCTTTGGCCAATTCAATTGTTTGGACATGATTTAGAAAGAAACACACCTGTCCATATAAGGTCCCACAGTTGACTGTGCATGTCAGAGCAGAAACTATACCATGAAGTCCAAGGAACTGTCCGTAGATCAGAGATATAATTGTGATGAGGCATATATCTGAGGAAGGGTATAAAACAATTTCTAGAGTGTTGAAAGTTTCCAAGAGCACAGTGGTCTACATCATTGGGAAATTGAAAAAATATGGAACTACCCAGACTTTGCCTAGAGCTGGCCATCTGACCAAACTCAGCAACTGTACAAGAAGGACCTTGGTCAGGGAGGTGACCAAGAACCTAATGACCACTCTGACAAAACTACAGAGTTCCTAGGCTGAGATGGGAGAACCTGCCAGAAAGACAACAGTTTCTACAGCACTTCACCAATCTGGGCTTTATGGGAGTGTGGCCAGACGTAAGTCACTCCTGAGAAAAAAGGCACATGACAGCACGCCTGGAGTTTGCAAAAAGGCACGTGAAAGACTGAGCATAAGGCAAAAGATTAGGTGGTCTGATGAGACAAATGGATCACTTTGGGCTGAATGTAAAGCCCTATGTCTGGAGAAAACTAGGCACAGCTCATCGCCTGCCTAACACCATGCCTACCATGAAGCATGGTGGTGGCTGCATCATGCTATGGGGATGCTTTTCAGCAGCAGGGACTGGGAGACTGGTAAGGATAGCGGGAACAATGAATGGAGTGCAAATTACCTTAGACTTGGGTGAAGATTTACATTCCAACAGGACAATGACCACAAGCATATAGCCACAGCAACACTGGAATGGCTTCAGAACAAGAATGTGAAAGTCTTTGAGTGGCCCAGCCAAAGCCCAGACTTGAATTCCATTGAAAATATGTGGAAAGACTTGAAGATTGCTGTTCAAGTCGTCCCCATCTAACTTAACAGAGTTTGAGAAAATCTGCAAGGAAGAATGGGAGAAAATCCCCAAATCCAGATGTGCCAAGCTGATGCGGATATACCCAAGACGAGAAAGCTGTAATCGCGCGCCAAAGGTGCTTCTACAAAGTATTGACTCATGTGCGCATACTTATATAAATTATATATATTTCTATTTTAATGTTAATACATTTGCAAACATGTTTTAACATTGTCATTATGGGGTATTGTTTGTAGATGGGTGAGAAAAAAAATATTTAATCCATTTTGAATTCAGGCTGTAACAACAAAATGTGGAATAAGTCCAGGGGTATGAATACTTTCTGAAGGCACTAACTATGGATGGGATGAAAAAAGGTCAGTATTTGGTTATGAGCTGACAAAACTCCTTATTCCTGATGTTATTTAGGAGATGGCGGAGGACCAGGTGGATTTTTTAATGGCTTCTAGCGGTGGGGGTCAATTTAGGAAACTCTCAAACACCCAGGGTTTCATAATAATGGCGATTTTAGATAAGGGGATGATTTCTTAACCCTAGAAAAAAGGAGGTCTTGCATCTTTACAGGTTTAACACTTGACTCATCAATAGCTCTCCAAGCAGCTTTGGATGTTGGGTCGAGGTCATATTCTCAATGACCTCGGTTGAAAAGGCCAAGTAGTAATACTTGAAATGGGGAAGGGAAAGCCTTCCGGACAGTTTGGGCCGCTGCAGAGTAGGTTTATCGTATTGTGAGCTTCTTTACCTGCCATATAAATAATGTACATATTGTATCCAGATCTTTTAAAAATGCAGTGCAGAAAAAAGGGACATTTGCAGGTGGTAGGATGCTCATCTTAATTACAGACACTCTGCCTTGTAGAGTCACGTGCAGAGGGTCCCATCGAACTAGATCCTTCTTCATTTGGTCCAGCATGCCAGCATAATTGTTTTAGGCGGTGAGAAGACAGGTGGGATGTAAAGGCCCAGATATGTCAATCCAGAGAGCTCAAAATGAAGACGGAGTGTTGGGGGTCATGGTGGCAGCCTAGCTGTATGATTTAAATCAGGGCTGCCCAACCCTCTTCCTGGAGATCTACCATCCTGTGGGTTTCAGTCCAACCCTCTTCCTGGAGATCTACCATCCTGTGGGTTTCAGTCCAACCCTCTTCCTGGAGATCTACCATCCTGTGGGTTTCAGTCCAACCCTCTTCCTGGAGATCTACCATCCTGTGGGTTTCAGTCCAACCCTCTTCCTGGAGATCTACCATCCTGTGGGTTTCAGTCCAACCCGAATTTAAAACACACCAGATTCTACTTATTAGCTGCTCAACGACCTTAACTAGCTGAATCAGATATGCTAAATTAGGGTTGGACTGAAAACCTACAGGACGGTAGATCTCCAGGAAGAGGGTTGGGCAGCCCTGATTTAAAGGCATCAAAACTGATTTTGTCCCATTTATTTTGTAACCAGAGAGGGCGCTGAAATGAAATACTTTCATAGCACTGGGTATTGAATTAGACACGTCTGAAATGTACAGCAGTATGTCGTCAGCGTAGAGGGAGATGTGGGATTGAGTTCCATTGCCAGAGATTGGTGATATATCCGGGCTCTGTCTAATGGGCTTGAGCCAGATGCTCTAGAAAGAAAATAGGCTGGCACTCAAAGGACAGCCTTACATTTACATTTGAGTCATGTAGCAGACGCTCTTATCCAGAGCGACTTTCAGGAGCAATTAGGGTTAAGTGCCTTGCTCAAGGGCACAGACAGATTTTCAAGTCTGCTCATGGACCTTTCAGTTACTGGCCCAACACTCTTAAGCGCTAGGCTACCTGCTGTCCACCAGATCCCCTATGAATGGAGAACTTTGGGGTAATAATGGGCGGTGCACAATTGGCCCAGCGTCGTCCAGGGTAGGGGAGGGAATGGCCGGCACGGATGTAGCTCAGTTGATAGAGCATGGCGTTTGCAATGCCAGGGTTGTGGGTTCGATTCCAACGGGGGGCCAGTATAATAAATAAATAAATAAAAATAATATGTATTCACTAACTGTAAGTCGCTCTGGATAAGAGCGTCTGCTAAATGACTAAAATGTAAAATGTAAATGTAAATGTAATAAAATGACCCATCTGTATCCGATCCACTGGGTTTGAGTAGAAGGTGCATATCATATTGATGACATTTTAAAATGTGAGAATTTTGAATAATACACCTTTTGAGTAGGCCAATTCATATTTTAATGAAGGCCCGCAGAACCACCTTTACCTGTCCAGAACAGGCATGCCAAATCAACATCACTCTTCAGCCACTGGAAGGCCCTCGGCTCCCTCCACCTGGTGAATGCCACGCCGATGTTGACCCACGTTTTTGATCTAAAACTGGATTCCCACGCTGCTCATCAAGTGCTAGTGATGCGCTTTGCTCAATAGACAGTACTCAGAGGTGTGGAAACGTTGCGAGGCTTGTCACCTTTTCTATTGAACCAAACTGGACCTTTGCCTTAACCCCCAGTAAAATGGCAGCTACACTCTAGATTCTTTGCCGGGTCTTCTGTCAGCACGTCTGACGAGGGGAAAATGGCCATGTCATAACGGAAATAACTTCAAACACCAATGGAAATTCATAAAGTAGCATCTCTGGGAAACTCAACACAACAAAGACTGCACTGTAAACTTATTTTTTAGCCATTTTATTCAGAGCTTTTTGTTTAAGGAAATTACGTCTTTGTTTTAAATTAACATGTAAATTGGTGCAGGTTACACAAACTAGCTACCCACCCTGATAAAAAAGTATAATGGGTCAATTACAAACCAATGCTATATATAACAATAATGATCTAGTTCTACAGGGCTTATGTACATGCACACAATTATGCAATTATTGTGGATAGTCATTAATATAATAGATTAAAAACGTTTACATGCTTTGCAAAAACAACGATTTCCCTAATAATCCTGTTTCCATGGACACATCTGAAATCAGGCTACCTGATGGCACTGTTAAATGCAGAAAATTGCCAATCAAAATAAACGTTCTACCACAGCATAAATGTTATTTTTGGGTAGCATATTTAATTGGGTTCGGACATATAAAGTTATGTGAAAACTACTTCTAAGACGCATACATTTACATTTGTCATTTAGCAGACGCTCTTATTCAGAGCGACTTACTTATGCGAGTGCATACATTTTCGTACCGGTCCCCTGTGGGAATTGAACCCTCAAACCTGGCTTTGCAAGCGCCATGCTCTACCAACTGAATTACACAGGACTGCCACAACATTCAGTTATTCCGATCACTCTTCACTCGCACTAAAGAGAGGCTCGCTTGGCTGGTGCTAGCACATGCACAGATCAAATACGCCGCTGGAACGCCGATTTAAGGTGTTTACATGTCCTAATAATTAGAAAGAGTTTGAGTCTTTTACTTTCGATTTTGTACACCAGCTTCAGAAACCTTAAAATACAATATTTGTTACTGAAAATACATTTCACAGCGATTTAGATGGTAAAATGATTCTCTGCTTGTTTTGTCACAAACTAAAATTAGGCGAACTATTAGAATTTTAGCAACCAGGAAATGGTGGAGCGATTTCTGCATATTGCACCTTTAATCCCAGAAATAGCGCAGCTGCAGAAACAATGATGTTAATCTTTCTTGCCTTTTTTTTTTTTACTTGCACGGTGCCGTTTATCACCATTGCTATAAAAGTAATTAAGTCCCCCTTCTTCACTTGAAGCATGTCTGGATCCTGGTGGTGACACGCATGCCTCGGTGCAGGTTGCTGCATAGCTCCCCTGTTGTTCAATACCATCGGGCCTTCTGCTCTTCTTACTGTCTCTGCATAGGAGACAGACTGAACTACCCTGATTTTGGCCACCTCCATCTCTTTCACCCTATTTGGGCATTCCAAGGATGTTGCCTCAATCTCCTCCACAGTTACAACCCTTTATTCCTTTGCAATTCTTCCTTCCGTCTGCAGACACTCTCTACATCAGGGATAGGCAACTCCAGTCCTCGGGGGGCCTGATTGGTGCCACACTTTTGCTCCAGCCCACATACCTGACTCCAATAATTAACTAATCATGATCTTCAGTTTAGAATGCAATTAATTTAAAATCAACTGTGTTTGCTCGGAATGGGGAAAAAGTGTGACACCACAGTTGGGTTCACAAGTTTGTACAGTACAGAGCACACTAGAGTGAAGTACACTAATGTATTGTATTGCACTGAACTCTACGGTGCTGTACTTTAATGTCCAAATAAAAGCAAATAACTACAGAGCAGCAGTAAAATAAAATAACAGTAGGGAGGCTATATACAGGGGGGTACCGGTGCAGAGTCAATGTGCGGGGGCACCGGCTAGTCGAGGTAATTGAGGTAATATGTACATGTGGGTTGAGTTAAAGTGACTATGCATAAATAATACACAGAGTAGCAGCAGAGTAAAAAAGGGGGACAGGGTGGGGGTGGGGGTGGGGGTGGGGGGGCAGTGCAAATTGTCCAGGTAGCCATGATTAGCTGTTCAGGAGTCTTATGGCTTGGGGGTAGAAGCTGTTGAGAAGCCTTTTGGACCTAGACTTGGCACTCCGGTACCGCTTGCCGTGCGGTAGCAGAGAGAACAGTCTATGACTAGGGTGGCTGGAGTCTTTTGAGGGCCTTCCTCTGACATCGCCTGGTATAGAGGTCCTGGATGGCAGGAAGCTTGGCCCCAGTGATGTACTGGGCCGTACGCACTACCCTCTGTAGTGCCTTGCGGTCGGAGGCCGAGTGATATAGGAATCAGGTTAAAAGTAATGACTAAATGTTCCACCCTTAAATATAGTTGTGAAATGTTCTTGTTTTAAGTATGATTAGTACTTTCTTAGTAGTGACTAATTATTACACTCTGAAACTGTGTGAGATGTGTTAGAATCTACTACCTGGTAATGTGTGAGTGTAGGACCAGTAAAGATTATGACATTGTGCTACTATTTAGCAATGTGAGTAAGAGTTAGGCCAGACAACAAAGGACAAGGAGAACTGTCTACAGGCAACTGAGAAACCAAGATAACTGAGGAATTTAGAGAGGAGAGAAACTGTTAGGTGTGTGTGTGTGTGTGAGAGAGAGAGAACTGATGGTCAGGAGAGCAATTATAAAGTGGAAAACTACAGCCTGCATACAGAGGGGAGGGATTTTTTCTCTGACGTGTGCATATAAAAATATTGTACGACCATTTTGTTTTAGAACGTTCTCATTAATAAACCCTGATGATTGTATGCTGGGCTGCTTGGTCTGATTATTAGAGATTTACAACCTCTGGGATACAGACTGAGTAATAAGTTCATTTTTGAAACATTGGGATAGAAATTCTCGTAACAGCTTGGTCCTTTCGAGCCGGATCTCAACACCCGTTGTGTGTCGTCCCAGGGAACCCCGAAACCGTGCACGGGCGGATCTAGGATCCGTGGGACAAAGTCCTGACCTCTAAGATTGAGGGTTAATCCAGGCCGGCGGTGAACTGGTTCACGACAGGAATGGTGACGAGATCCAACCAAATTGAGTCCCAGCTACAAGAATAAGGTCAGTAATTGTAGCTCTCTTCACGACAACAGACACAGGTTGGTTCCTTGAAACGGGCGTTTATTGCCTTGCACGTCTTTTTCTCCGATGCATCCACGTCACGCCGTGAGAACTATATATTTGAATGAACACAGTAACGTTGATAAATTATACAGTACTGAAACAAAATAATACAAATGGCGCTTGGCTCGACAATACACTTGACGCGAATATAAACAAAGTTCTACAGGTTGAACAAAATACCTCGTTGGCTGCTTGTCCTGAAAATAGGTTATTGAATCCTTAAAGTCCCTTGAAAGTCCCTTTCCTGTCTTTCTTGGCCTCTGCCATCAACAATTATAACTCAGACTAAGATCTGCTTAAGTTAGATTGCACACAGTCAATTAACAAATTCCGTAGCAGTAACACAACAGAGAACGTTAGTTCCGGGATGGAACATAAAAACACAAACAATGGCCTAACGTTAATTTTACCTGTTATATCACATTTAAATTCTTACCTATTCATCAATGAATCATTTATTTATTTACTACATCAAATAAACCATTAATTATGTATTAATCATGCATCGTGAACACAGCATCTATGTAACACCACTTACACTCCCACCAAATCACTCATTAACTTGGAATGTGGGATTTTCTTTTAAACAAGAATTATGAAAATAATTAATAAAATGTTTTAAGTCTGAATGAACGTGATGAACGTATGTGATTTAGTTAGCCTCTAGTAAGGTAACTACCTTGTGGATAGGCCTTTCAAGGTGGACTGATCTAGTGTGTGGTTTTCCTTTACCAAGTGTAGTGTCACTGACTAGTAGCTTCAGCTTCGCACCATGCCGTCTGCACTAGGATGAGCTTCTACAACCCTGGCAAGCTTCCACTCGTTTCTTGGTGAGCTGTCATCTTGTAGAATCACAATATCATCTACTTGTGAGTTTCGTGATTTTCTTTGCCATTTCTGTCGTTGTTGGAGGTTTAGCAGGTATTCTCGTTTCCATCTTCGCCAGAATTCATTGGCTAGCAACTGCACTCTTCTCCACCTTTTGCACAGATAGAGGTCTTCTTTGCAGAATTGTTCAGGAGGGGGCAGAATAATTGAAGATTTCATAGTTAGTATGTGGTTAGGAGTGAGAGGTTCTGGACCGGTGGGATCGTGAAGATGTTCAACACTTAGTGGCCTGCTGTTGATTATAGCCATTGTTTCGTAAAGGAATGTTCTCAGAGTTGTGGTGTCGAGTCTGCTTGCGGACTAGTCGAGCATGGTAGTCAGAATGCTCCGAATCGTTCGAATTTGGCGCTCCCAGACTCCACCCATGTGACTTGCTGGTGGGACGTTCATAACGAATTCACAACCGATTGCTCATTGACGTTCTTGATCCATTCCCTTGAGCAACTCAAAAAACACTATTTTAGCACCCATGAAAGTTGTTCCCTGATCGCATCTCAATTGGCGTACAGGTCCTCTGATAGCTACAAACATTCGAAGTGCATTTATGAATGCGTCTGTTGTCAAGTCGTCTAGTGTTTCAATATGCACTGCTCTGGAGCATAGGCAGGTAAACAACAATCCATATCGTTTTCATTCCTTTCTTCCTTCCTTTACGATGAAGAGGCCAAAACAATGAAGACTGCAGTAAGTAAAGGGAGGGGATGTCTCTGTTCTCTCACCCGGCAGATCCGCCATTTGTTGAACTTCTGTAGTTCTTCTCTATCTCCTACATTGTACGCACTTGTAAACGTGTGAGGAGACCACATTTCCGCATCCCAAGATCCATATTCCGTTTGCACGCAACTCGTTCATAGTCATGCCTCTTCCTTGGTGGTGTACACGCACATGATGATGTTTGCGGGATGTTTTATGTCATGGTGCAATGCTGATTGGGATAGCCGTCCTCCCACCCTGAGGACATTGTTTTTGTCCAAGAAGGCATTCAACTGGTGTAACTTGTTGCGCTTGTTCATGGTGTGTTCTTTCTGGAGCTTGATTTTATGGATGTCTTCAGCGAAGGCTTCTTCTTGCACCAGTTTGATAATGAAGATTTCCACTTTTCTTCTTTCTTCAAGGCTAGTTGCTTCATTCGTTCTTGGTTGAAGTCCTTTGAATTCCCTGAGAAATTTCTGGAGCCTGG
The DNA here is from genome assembly GCF_964263955.1 of Coregonus lavaretus. Taxonomy (NCBI): domain Eukaryota; kingdom Metazoa; phylum Chordata; class Actinopteri; order Salmoniformes; family Salmonidae; genus Coregonus; species Coregonus lavaretus. Next base: position 49,079,842 of record NC_139990.1, on the reverse strand, counting down.
CGATGGCTCTCACTGCTCTGGACCAGTCAGAAAACTTAATGAAGCGATTCGCTATTGAATTAAATTAATTAATTTAGTCTTGACTGCGTGGACATGGGCCTTGTGAAGCTCAGGGTCTGTTGTTTCTACTTCTCCCACCATTTCCACTTCACGTGGAAGACTCCGCTGCCAAAGAAAGTCGGGTCCTTTCAGCCAGTTAGACTCTTTCAGCTGAACTGCACTCAGCCCTCTTGAGGCGTAGTCGGCTGGGAGATTAGGTTTGTCCGTCTTGAAAGGAAATGGGAGTTCATAGTGACGTCTTCCTTCTGCCTTATACTTTCTTTCACTTTAAACAAGAAGAGAAGGTCTTCCTGAGAAACTGGATTATCATCTGCAGTGTGATCTGTGTCAGATTCGAGGACCTTGATTATGTCTGTTGGATTGATCTCTTTGACTTGAGTTTTGCACACAAAGTGTACTTCTCTTTTCAGCTCAACTGATGGCTGCACGGCAGGTGTCACTTGTCGCACTATGATTCTGTGACTGGTTCCTATTGCATCACCGTAGTCACTTGCTTGAGTCGAGCAGCCAACAATGCTCCAGCCGAGATCAGTTCGCTGTGCATATGGATGATTTTCTTCACCGGACAGGATCTCCCTTGGAAGAAGGGCTTGTTGACAGTTATAGCCGATCAGAAGGCCTACTTTGCAATCCAGTGGTGGTGGAATCTTGTCTGCCAATTGTTCCAGATGAGGCCATTTTAGAGCTGTTTCAACAGTTGGAATGTGCGACCTGTCTGCTGAAACGAATTCTCGTGTGAAAAGTGGTGGCAATGGGATCCTTTTCTCTAAGTTGTACCCTCTCACTTGTAGACTTGTCAGTTTCTGGCAGGGTATGACTGTTGATCTTGTAGACATTGTGGACAGCCGCAAACTGACATTCTCTTTGTTTGTGTTGAGGTCTTGGGCCACTTAATCTAGGATGAAAGTCGTATCGCTTTGCGTTTCTAAGAGCGCGTAGACGAGAACTTCTTGATCTGGCTGTTTTGTGGACGAGACCCAGACTGGTATGATTGAGGACGTTTGTGTGCTTAGGCCCTCTTGTATGACTCTGTTGGTAATTGCTGCTGCAGCTATTTCTTTGGTGTCTGCTCTGCTTTGAGTAGTCGTCTACCTTTGGAGGTGTTGACCTTTGATGTTCCTTGAACTTGTCATCATGCAAACATGTCGGGTGTCTCTTCTGACATCTTTCACATGTACTCTTGTTATCACACATTCTTGAGTGATGACCAGTCTTCAAACATCCAAAGCAAAGCTTTTCTGCTTGCACAAACTTGACACAATCTTGAACCGTCTGTTCACTGAACTTTCTGCACTTGACGAGGACATGTCCTGTTCTTTTGCAAAAAATGCATGATGGGATGTTGCTCTGTGTTGTGTTTGTGGACAGTGTCTTTGCTTGAATGGTTTGACTTTGTGGATGCTTTGGTTTCTCGCTTTCCACACTCTTGAGCGCTTGTATTGAGGATATAGGATTGCAAGCGAGATCTGCTTCCTTCGATAGAAAGTCTACAAACACTTTGAATGGTGGGTACCCAGCGTTTGCTTGTCTGACTTCCATCGTTTTGCGGTTCAAACTGGATACCAGCCAATCTGGCAAGTTCAGCAGAATCTTTTGACTCTCATTGCAGTCATTGAGAACTTCCAATGTCTTAATGTGGGGCATTGCAGCCTCGCAGCTCTTGAGGAAGTCTGCAAAGTCTCTTAGTTCACAACCATCCTTAGAGCTTATCTTTGGCCATCCATGCAGCTTGTCTCTGAAGGACTTCCCAATTATGAATGGGTCTCCGAAACGTTTTTGCAACAGCTGCCAGGCTGAGTCGTATGCTGCTTCAGTGCCTAGTAGGAAAAATCCTTCAACAGCTTTCTTTGCGGCACCACCCAAGTACTTTCTTAGGTATTTTCTCAGTTTTTCATTCTTTGGAATGTTTTTCCTGTCTATTAATGTTTTGAAAGATAGCTGCCAGTCTTTGAATTTCAAAGGATCTCCATGAATAATGCAGGCTCTGGGGTTGGGAGACGATTGGCACTTATAGCTTCTGCTAGCATGTTGACCAGATCAGAGCTGTTCTGCACTTGATGCATGGACACTGAAGTTGGTGGAGCTTGAGGTACCAATTGTGGACTTTGGGGACTAGGAGCTTGACTTGTAACTGGTAGAGGTTGAGGAATGAATGAGGGACTTGAGGCATAGAGGGCTTGCGTTGTGACTGGTAGAGATTGAGGGCGGTCTGGAGGAACTGTGAGGTTAAGAACTTGATGTTCTCCTGCTGGTTCAACATCATGCAGAAAGTCAGTTGTCTCAAAATTGTCTTTGACTTGATCGTAGACCTTTACTCGAGCTCTTGCAGCGTTCAACTCCTTCACTTCCTCTAGACGTTCAAGCTTTCTACGCTTGTCTTGCATTGCCTGTTGTCTGGTTAGGTTCTCAGATTCAAATTGTGTCAGCCGCTGTTTTCCTTCAGCCTCTAGCCTTTGAAGTTCTATCGCTTCCCTTTCTTGTTCATCCAACACTGCCAAAATCTCCTTGGATGCGGCAGCTTCAGCTGCAGCCTCATTTCTTTTGACTGAGTGGATGCTAGAGTGGATAGAACCACATTTTGATCGACGAGACGGTGGCCTTGATAGAGAACCTGTTGAGTCTAGGATCGAGCCAACATCAGGCCAAGGTTCTTCCTCCTCATCTGCTAAATGCCCTTTAAGTTGCCTTTCTGCCTTTTGAATGATAAATCCTGAAAGCGAAATGCACGTGTCAACTCTGCGTCGCAGGTTTGGTTCAGGAGTTTGCATTCTACGTAACTCTTCATAAATTACCTGTACATCAGAACAGGTGCTTTTCATGTTCTCAATCAGCTCATTTAATTCATCCTCAGAGGCCGAATCAGTCAATATTTCCTTGCCTATTCTTGCATGATACTTCCACTTCTCATGGATGATCCTGTACCGACGTTGTACACTCTTCAGCCTTTCTTCTTGAAGTTATTTTCCTTTCTCTGTTAGGGATCGGGTTCTTTCAGTTCTTCGTAGCCTTTCCACTTCTTCTGCAGACTCTGTGTCTGTCGCGTAGGGTTGAGCAGGTGATTTGGTAATTTCATGGCATGTCTCAGTGCTTGTGTCTGACATTTTGAGATGGATGTGGTATATGTGTCTCAACTATTGAGCTGGAATTGGATTTATATTAGGCTATGGGTGAATGTAAGCTACAGTAGGCCTAAATGTGATTAGCCAGGAAGGTTAATAACTGTATGAATTCCTTAACTGTGTGAAGACTAGGTGGGTAGCCTAACTTCTAAATATAAATTTCAATATTGCATCAAGATAACTATCAGCATTTAAACTTAGCTAGACTTCAAGTTGACTTCAATTTCAAAATAAGATTGAAAATTACTTTGGTACAAATAAACTTAGTATAAACCTTAATCACAGAATGAATATGCGTATAATGCATTCAATCATGTATCACTTCACATAATAAAATAATTTCACATCAGTGGAGGTACCCTTTAAACTTTGCTTAAATTGCCCTTTAAGCTTGGCTAACACCACTTTTCATAAAACACTCATCTTAATTTCAATTTATGATTATCTTTTATCTTTACTCAAAACGTGTTCACTTGCTTATGGAGTTAAGTTTCCCTTTAAATCTCGTAACATGTAACAACCACAAACACCAGCACATTTGATTTATCCCCAAAACATGTAGGCTAAGCACAGTATGTAGGATTCATAGAGCTGAGTCCTTAGTTGCAATTTCCAAGTTGAACCACTTCTCATCCCACCTTAACTTGAATGTTGTGGTAGAGTGCTTTTGGCCTGAAAAGTTGCGTTTTCAACACAGTCCAATCACCGTTGCTGGGCGGGTGTAAGATAAAAGAAAAGGGGGGGGTCCGAAATAGACTCCGGGTAGAGAGGCCATTACCGAACATAAACTAGCCTTGTGTTGAGACAATCAAGGATTGTCAAGAAGGGAGTAAACTTTAGCGTTTTTTAGACGTTTATCTAGAGAAAACCATGTGTGAGTATTCTAGATAAATAGGAAAACGGGGGTGAAACTTCAAAGGAAGAGAGTGTGATAGTGAGACGGTCTGGGATCGTCAATAAATATCAAGTAAAGGGAATTTAAAATAGTATGTGTGAGAAATAGAATATTATAAGTCATAAACAACTGTAGATTAGCAGTAACTCTATCCGTTCCATGAAACTGGAGCCGTAATTTGTCTTAGTACAAACTCCAAGTCATGAAACTGGAGCCGTAATTTGTCTTAGTACAAACTCCAAGTCATGGAACTGGAGCCGTAATTTGTCTAAGTACAAACTCCAAGTTGCCGATAGTGTTAACCAATAATCTTGTGTGAGACTTAATATTTGCTCAAAAGTCACATCTAAGAATACATTCCAAAGACAGGGACCAAAATAGGTTGTGTGAGGAAGTACAGTGGGGAAAAAAAGTATTTAGTCAGCCACCAATTGTGCAAGTTCTCCCACTTAAAAAGATGAGAGAGGCCTGTAATTTTCATCATAGGTACACGTCAACTATGACAGACAAATTGAGATTTTTTTTCTCCAGAAAATCACATTGTAGGATCTTTAATGAATTTATTTGCAAATTATGGCGGAAAATAAGTATTTGGTCACCTACAAACAAGCAAGATTTCTGGCTCTCACAGACCTGTAACTTCTTCTTTAAGAGGCTCCTCTGTCCTCCACTCGTTACCTGTATTAATGGCACCTGTTTGAACTTGTTATCAGTATAAAAGACACCTGTCCACAACCTCAAACAGTCACACTCCAAACTCCACTATGGCCAAGACCAAAGAGCTGTCAAAGGACACCAGAAACAAAATTGTAGACCTGCACCAGGCTGGGAAGACTGAATCTGCAATAGGTAAGCAGCTTGGTTTGAAGAAATCAACTGTGGGAGCAATTATTAGGAAATGGAAGACATACAAGACCACTGATAATCTCCCTTGATCTGGGGCTCCACGCAAGATCTCACCCCGTGGGGTCAAAATGATCACAAGATCCCCCCCAAAAAATGATCCCAAAAATCCCAGAACCACACAGGGGGACCTAGTGAATGACCTGCAGAGAGCTGGGACCAAAGTAACAAAGCCTACCATCAGTAACACACTATGCCGCCAGGGACTCAAATCCTGCAGTGCCAGACGTGTCCACCTGCTTAAGCCAGTACATGTCCAGGCCCGTTTGAAGTTTGCTAGAGTGCATTTGGATGATCCAGAAGAGGATTGGGAGAATGTCATATGGTCAGATGAAACCAAAATATAACTTTTTGGTAAAAACTCAACTCGTCGTGTTTGGAGGACAAAGAATGCTGAGTTGCATCCAAAGAACACCATACCTACTGTGAAGCATGGGGGTGGAAACATCATGCTTTGGGGCTGTTTTTCTGCAAAGGGACCAGGACGACTGATCCGTGTAAAGGAAAGAATGAATGGGGCCATGTATCGTGAGATTTTGAGTGAAAACCTCCTTCCACAGCAAGGGCATTGAAGATGAAACGTGGCTGGGTCTTTCAGCATGACAATGATCCCAAACACACCGCCCGGGCAACGAAGGAGTGGCTTCGTAAGAAGCATTTCAAGATCCTGGAGTGGCCTAGCCAGTCTCCAGATCTCAACCCCATAGAAAATCTTTGGAGGGAGTTGAAAGTCCGTGTTGCCCAGAAACAGCCCCAAAACATCACTGCTCTAGAGGAGATCTGCATGGAGGAATGGGCCAAAATACCAGCAACAGTGTGTGAAAACCTTGTGAAGACTTACAGAAAACGTTTGACCTGTGTCATTGCCAACAAAGGGTATATAACAAAGTATTGAGAAACTTTTGTTATTGACCAAATACTTATTTTCCACCATAATTTGCAAATAAATTCATTAAAAATCCTACAATGTGATTTTCTGGATTTTCTTTTCTCATTTTGTCTGTCATAGTTGACGTGTACCTATGATGAAAATTACAGGCCTCGCACAATTGGTGGCTGACTAAATACTTTTTTCCCCCACTGTTAGTAATTATGATTGACTATTTTGAGGAAGAAACATATAAGAAATTAATTAAAGATCGAATAAATCATTAAAAGCAAAATTTTAAAATTATTTAATACCTAACAACTCAGTTAAAGTGACCAAAACTATTATTAGAGAGTTGGAAGTAATCTAAATTCAAATAAAGGTGAGATTCAGGAATTTGGTAAAAGCCATAAAGTAATTGTTCAAAGTTTTGGGTATAGGACGATCAAAGAGTCCTGCCAATATGGGAAGCAAACCCTCCAAGGAGGTCCCGGGGTCAACCGGAGATGAGAGATTTATGGAATCCAGGGATAGAAGAAATCTCCATTATGTAACCAGGTGGAGGGAGAGGTATGGTTTTGAGGGACGTCTGGACGCAGATAAACTCAAATCCATGCTTAAACAGATACATAAGGTGTGTAAAGGAGAAAGAAGCAGTGAGAGAGAGAGAGTAGGAGGAGGCCAGTACCCACTGATAGCCTTACCTAATCTATTGGCGGGGAATGAAAGGGGCCCCAGTAACTTTAGATGTATACAGTAATAATAATAATAATAATATGCCATTTAGCAGACAGGCCATGAACACAGAGGACGTGGCCAGAGCGGTAGAAGGAATGGCGTACCCCAAAACAGGAATAGTAAGGATTGGGCTGCCGTTAGCGGGCAGTGGGTTTCAGGGGATGCCCAGAGGGCACTTTTGCCATATGCCGATCACGGAGAGTATGTTGGGAAAATAACTGATTTGTGTAATAGCCTCAGGGAACATTACCATCGTCACGCAGACTTCTCTAAGGTACATGAGTGTAAACAAGAGGATAGTGAGTCTATCAGCCAATACTTAGAGAGGCTTAGGGATGTGTTCAATGCAAACAGTGGCATACCCGAGCCAGACCAGGCACTGGGGAATGATACGCCCTACCATCAGCAATTAAAGATAGCATTCTTCAGTGGAATGAGACCAGAGATAAGCAGAACCATTAAAATGACTTTGGTTGGTTGGGGGGTGGTTTGCTAGCTGAGGTTAAACTATATGCAATTCATCATGAGCAGAATAACAGACAGGACAGAGCCAAGAAAGAGTAGAAAGGAGCAGAGTACCTAATGGCCACTCTTGGGGAAATAGCGGGTAAAGGCAGAAACACAGGGAAAAGTGAAGGCTACAGCGGGGGAGGTCGGTGCTTCAACTGTAACAAAGGAGGGCATTTCACCAGAGAGTGTGAGGCCCCATGCAGATACTGTGGTAAGACAGGCCATAACTCTTTTCAATGCTAACCCAAAGGAAAGGGAAAGAAAGAAAAAAGAGAGAAGCCTAACAGACGTCTATTCCCCAGCTTTGAGCGTGAGGAAGAGGAAGATAATGCGTGACTAGTCCTTGAGGGAGAAAGAGTAGACTCTAGTGAGGGGGAGACTAAGGAACCCATTGATCCAAATTGTGAGGTGTTTGAATTGGCTACTATTGACTTAGCACTTCAACAGGAACAGAAACCTTATTTGACATTGACAGTAATGGGTAAGAAAATTACATTCCTTTGTAATACGGGAGCCTGCAGGACAGCAATCTGTGCAACAGACAAGCCAGATGGAGTCAGGCTTGATGGGGAGAAAATCATAGTGCGATCTGCCTCTGGTCATCAATTTATTGAAAGGTTATCAGCCCCAATAACCCTAAAACATGACCAATCAGGAGGAGAGGCAACCATACTCGTCCTGATATCTAAGCTGTGTCCGGTAAATTTACTAGGACGTGATGTAATGACTAAATTGAATGTGGCCGTCATTTCCACTGAGAGAGGAATGAAAGCACACATAGTCAGAGACAATATGGAACTAGGGCCCCAAAGTCAGAGACTGTTCAGGGAAAGATGGAGCCCACATGTGTCCCTAGCAAAGGAGCCAGCAGAGGACTGGAAAGACATGGGCAAGAGGATCACTGATTGGGTCAATATTGTGAGTGGAGATCAACACAGCCCATCCACAGATAGGTATCGTCGGAAATTGAATTGGAGAGCCAATTCAGTTCCCGGAGTACATTTAGATGAGAATAGCAGATACTGAGGAGAGGAATACCTGTTGACAAAACAACAGGAGTCAGACTTAAAAGAAGTTCCAGAGCATTTGTGATCCCGGGGTCCAGCAGACGTAGGATTAATAAAAAGGGTAATTCCAGTACAAGTGATACCCAAATCTAATCATAGGCCATATCAGAAGCAATGCCCTTTGAAACCAGAAGCAATAAAAGGTATTACTCCAACTTTTGAACAGTTAAGGAAGGCAGGGGTAATTGTTCCAGGAGATTAGGCATTTTGTAATTCTCCCCTGTTCCCAGTTAAGAAAGCAGCTCCAAGAACAGATTGGAGAATGGTGATGGATTTGCAAGGGGTAAATAGTATAATTCCACGGGCACCTTGTGTGCCTGACCCACATACTTTGTTGAACCAATTGAAACCTGAGAATGCTTATTTTACAGTGATAGATCTAGCTAATGCATTTTTTAGCATACCGGTACACCCAGATAGTCAAGGCTGGTTCGGCTTTACCTTTCAAGGTCAGAAATTGAAATATTTGCGTCTTCCCCAAGGATTTTCGGAGAGTCCCACGATATTTAGTCAGGCAATAACCCGGAATTTAGGCCAGTTTGATCCTCAGGAGGGCAGCCAAATTTTGGTATATGTGGACGACATATTAGTTGCAAACCCCACCCAGGAAGGTTGCAAGGCTGATACCATAGCACTGTTGCGGTTCTTGGCAGAGCAGGGTCACAAGGTCAGTAAAAAAAAGTTATAACTATGGCAGGAGGAAGTAATCTATTTAGGACATACACTAACTCAAGAGGGAAGGACTTTGAATGACTCTAAGAAGGTGGCTATCTTAGAGGCTCCAAAACCTATTAACAAGAAACAAATGATGAGTTTTCTGGGTATGATTAACTACTGCAGGGCTTGGGTGCTACACTTTGCATTACATACGGGGAAGCTAAGTGGACTGATTTATGGAAAAGCAATGGCTGCTAAGGATAAGATCGAGTGGACAGAGGAGGCTGAGATACAGTTTGCTAACATAAAGAAACTATTAACATTAAATACAGTTCTAGCCTTCCCTAGATATGACCGCCCTTTTACACAAACTGTAGATTGTAGACAGGGGTTTATGACATCAGTTCTTACACAAAAACATGGGGGGAAAATAAGCCCATTGCATATTACTCCTCCAGATTGGATGAAGTGGCTCAAGCCATGCCTTTATGTTTACAATCTGTAGTAGCAGCTGCCCAAGCAGTGGAGGATTCAGCTTCAGTAGTACTTTACCATGACTTAATGCTAAAAGTACCACACGCAGTGTCCATTTTATTATTAGAGCATAACATGGCCTATATGTCACCAGCTAGACACTTATCTTGTATGATCATTTTGTTAAACATGCCCAATTTGACCATAGAACGATGCACAACTCTCAATCCATCTACTCTGGTTCCCATTGCAACAGATGGGAGCCCACATGATTGTGTAACCGAAACTGAGAAGCTTGTGTTGCCAAGACCTGACTTAACAGACATAGCCTTGCCCGATTGAGAAATAACTATGTTTGTAGATGGCTCGTCCAGAAAAAACCCTGATGGCACTAATGCCACAGGATATGCAGTTGTAACAGAGACAGACGTTCTAGAAGCGGAATCTTTACCTATAAATTATTCTGCACAGCAGGCAGAAATAGTGGCTCTCACTCGTGCATGTCATTTAGGTAAAGGAAAACGGGTTACCATTTACACAGATAGTGCTTATGCATTTAATACAGTTCACGTATTCGCTGCACAATGGAGAAATAGGGGAATGGTAACTACTTCTGGCAAACCTATAACACATGCTCAATTGATTTAAAATTTGTTAGACGCTGTTCTCTTACCAGACAAGATAGCTATTTGCAAGTGTGACGCTCATACTACATGGAAAGACAGTATTAGCAATGGTAACAGGAAGGCAGATGAGGAAGCAAAGAAGGCAGGCAGTAAACCCCAAACCACTCAGCTACATCTGAAAGAGGAAGTGAGTATTGACACAGACTTACTGATAGAAAGTCAATTAAGAGCCTCAATGAAAGAAGTTACTAAATGGGAAAAGCTAGGAGCAGTTAATAAGGAGGGGATTTGGTATCATGACCAATTACCAATATTACCTAAGTGATTGTTTAGGTAGGTGGTAATATTTACACATGGGCAGTGACATGTATCAAGAGCTGGGAAGATGGTAGGATTAAAGATAAATAGACGAAGTAAAGATTAAATACTTAAAAATAGAAAATAAAAGTTTTTTTAGATACAGTCTAGAAAGAGAATACTAATGTGAACGGTATGATTAGAGAGGGGTTAAGGAAAACACACAGGAGAGCAGGAAGAAATGGGGTACAATGTCTACCGATAGTATTAATGACAATCAGGAGAACTCCAGATAAAGAAGGGTTATTGCCATTGGAGAAGGGATTTGGTAGAAGGACCGGAGCAGGCAGAAATAGAAATTGAGAGCACCCTAGCAGAACACGTGAGAAGGTAGTTTATAAACCACACCTGTATGTCAGAGGTTTTGTGCCCCACAGGTGAACTAAAGGAGAAGGTGACCCACTCTATATAACCTGGAGACTGGGTGTGGATCCAATCGTTGAGGAAAAAGGATTGAAAGCAGTCCTGCTGGGAGGGACCATACCAAGTCCTATTGGTAACTGCCTTCGCTATAAGAATAGCTGAGAGAGCCACTTGGGTCCACGTTACCCACTGCAAAAAGGTAGGCCCACATACCAACACCGTTGAACACACACAGAGTTAAAGAGAAGAACTGACCCACTAGGGTTCGGGGGTAAACTCTGTTAACGAAGAAACCCTACCCCGACCTTTCATCACTGTGGGGTGTTTATAGAGGTGTGGGTATGGGGAAGTACCAGGCAGGTGGGTCAGGGACAGGATTGGGATGGCGGTTTTGGGGATTTTGGGGGACTCGGAGCTGCATCATCATGTTAACCATATTATGGATTAATCCAGGTCAACCTAAACAGGGAACTGATGCACTGATTCGATCTCGTAGAAATACTGAAACCAAGAAAGACTATTGGGGGAATGATTATTTTAATAGTTAAAGTCAGTTTAGGACAAGATAGGGGATTCAAGATACCATTCAACTTCTCCCATGAAGAGATAGGAGGTTTTGGGGGCTTTGGTAAGAAGGGGGCGTGTACAAGAAAGTTCGGTCCTAGAAGGTATGGTAAATACATTTGCACTGGGGAACGCTCATGTCCTTGGGCAAGGGTGTTTAAACATACCTGGGGAACATACTATGAGAATGGAATGGACGCAGTACACCGATGGGGAATTAAACAAACCCATGATAAATGTAAAACGGAACTGGTGATAACGGTAAAGTCAATTATGCAAGATGACATAGCAAGGAACTATTGGGCCTGTGTTGATGATTTCGGGGCAGATATACAGTGAGGGAAAAAAGTAGTTGATCCCCTGCTGATTTTGTACGTTTGCCCACTGACAAAGACATGATAAGTCTATAATTTTAATGGTAGGTTTATTTGAACAGTGAGAGACAGAATAACAAAAAAGAAATCCAGAAAAACGCATGTAAAAAAATTTTGAAATTGATTTGCATTTTAATGAGGGAAATAAGTATTTGACCCCTCTGCAAAACATGACTTAGTACTTGGTGGCAAAACCCTTGTTGGCAATCACAGAGGTCAGACGTTTCTTGTAGTTGGCCACCAGGTTTGCACACATCTCAGGAGGGATTTTGTTCCACTCCTCTTTGCAGATCTTCTCCAAGTCATTAAGGTTTCGAGGCTGATGTTTGGCAACTCGAACCTTCAGCTCCCTCCACAGATTTTCTATGGGATTAAGGTCTGGAGACTGGCTAGGCCACTCCAGGACCTTAATGTGCTTCTTCTTGAGCTACTCATTTGTTGCCTTGGTCGTTTGTTTTGGGTCATTGTCATGCTGGAAAACCCATACACGACCCATTTTCAATTCCCTGGCTGAGGGAAGGAGGTTCTCACCCAAGATTTGACAGTATATGGCCCCGTCCATCGTCCCTTTGATGCGGTGAAGTTGTCCTGTCCCCTTAGCAGAAAAATACCCCCTTAGCATAATGTTTCCACCTCCATGTTTGATGGTGGGGATGGTGTTCTTGGGGTCATAGGCAGCATTCCTCCTCCTCCAAACACGGCGAGTTGAGTTGATGCCAAAGAGCTCGATTTTGGTCTCATCTGACCACAACACTTTCACCCAGTTCTCCTCTGAATTATTCAGATGTTCATTGGCAAACTTCAGACGGCCCTGTATATGTGCTTTCTTGAGCAGGGGGACCTTGCGGGCACTGCAGGATTTCAGTCCTTCACGGCGTAGTGTGTTACCAATTGTTTTCTTTGTGACTATGGTCCCAGCTGCCTTGAGATCATTGACAAGATCCTCCCGTGTAGTTCTGGGCTGATTCCTCACCGTTCTCATGATCATTGCAACTCCACGAGGTGAGATCTTGCATGGAGCCCCAGGCCGAGGGAGATTGACAGTTCTTTTGTGTTTCTTCCATTTGCGAATAGTCGCACTAAATGTTGTCACCTTCTCACCAAGCTGCTTGGCGATGGTCTTGTAGCCCATTCCAGCCTTGTGTAGGTCTACAATCTTGTCCCTGACATCCTTGGAGAGCACTTTGGTCTTGGCCCTGGTGGAGAGTTTGGAATCTGATTGATTGATTGCTTCTGTGGACAGGTGTCTTTTATACAGGTAACAAGCTGAGATTAGGAGAACTCCCTTTAAGAGTGTGCTCCTAATCTCAGCTCGTTAACTGTAGAAAAGACACCTGGGAGCCAGAAATCTTTCTGATTGAGAGGGGGTCAAATACTTATTTCCCTCATTAAAATGCAAATCAATTTATAACATTTTTGACATGCGTTTTTCTGGATTTTTTTGTTGTTATTCTGCCTCTCACTGTTCAAATAAACCTATCATTAAAATTATAGACTGATCATTTCTTTGTCAGTGGGCAAACGTACAAAATCAGCAGGGGATCAAATACTTTTTTCCCTCACTGTATGTTTGTGGTTCATTTTTCAGGAGAGAAATGAATCTTCCACCCCCGAGACAGAACAGCAGGTAGATCTAATGTTATCACCAGAGGTATCAACAAATAGTCTAATACCCATTGGAAGACCCTCAGAAGGAATCCTAAATAGCACTAAACCACCAAGGGTAGAATATTTCCTCTTGCAGGAAATGAACCAAGGAGAAGTAGAAGGAATTTCAAATGAGAACTTCTGGGTAAGGTGGATGAACTACACAGCTAGGGCGTTGGGTCAAACTAATTGTTATGCCTGTTCAACAGGTAGGCCAACCCTTGTAACTGCACCTATGCCTCAGACCATGTTCTCGTGTGATAGATTTGGGATCAAACCAAACCTCACCTAATTGTTCTGATATTAAAATAACCACTCTTAAAAAGGATAATACTAAGGCACCCCAATTCACCATGAACCCCGGAGATTATCAATTTTATAGACACCAAAGTAATGCGAATCACAGATCAAATTGGAGAAGGGTTTACAACAACGTTTTTCTGGTGGGTTACAATTTATAAAAATGTTGACTGGATTAATTGCATCTACAAAGGTTCGTTAATTAGACAAGGGATGCAGTGAAGAGAATCTCAGGCCAACTATCCGCCACCTCACTCATGACCTGCAGAATAGTTTGGTTCTCGAAATGCTGTTAGCAGAGAAGGGCGGATTTACAAGATGGTGGTAGGTCATTGTTGTATGTTTATCCCCAACAATACAGCCCCAGATGGTACAGTAACTAGAGCACTGGCAGGTCTCACTGCATTAAGTAAAGAATGGGCTGAGAACTGGGGGGTGAATACATCAATGACTGGTTGGTTTGATCAAATGTTTGGTAAATGGAAAACTATTGTTGTAGCTATTTTAGGTGCGGCAATCTATGGGTATGCTTGTTCTTTGTGGATGTTGTCTTATTCCCTGTGTCCGAGGGTTGGTGAGGCGTTGGAGAATGCAGAATCACAGCAGATGGTGATATACAGCCCAATACCGGACTCCGACCTAAGGAATGAAGAATATGACCCACCAGGCTTGGTGGAGGACGACGACGATTCAGATAGTTTGAGACTGGATGTTTACCTAGAACTATAAATCTCTAGTTTAAAAGTAATTGTAATGATATTCTGTGTATTAAAAGTGTGGATAATTTAGTCAAAGGGTGGATTGATATAGGAATCAGGTTAAAAGTAATGACTAAATGTTCCACCCTTAAATATAGTTGTGAAATGTTCTTGTTTTAAGTATGATTAGTACTTTCTTAGTAGTGACTAATTATTACACTCTGAAACTGTGTGAGATGTGTTAGAATCTACTACCTGGTAATGTGTGAGTGTAGGACCAGTAAAGATTATGACATTGTGCTACTATTTAGCAATGTGAGTAAGAGTTAGGCCAGACAACAAAGGACAAGGAGAACAGTCTACAGGCAACTGAGAAACCAAGATAACTGAGGAATTTAGGGAGGAGAGAAACTGTGTGTGTGTGTGTGTGTGTGTGTGTGTGTGTGTGTGTGTGTGTGTGTGTGTGTGAGAACTGATGGTCAGGAGAGCAATTATAAAGTGGAAAACTACAGCCTGCATACAGAGGGGAGGGATTTTTTCTCTGACGTGTGCATATAACAATATTGTACGACCATTTTGTTTTAGAACGTTCTCATGAATAAACCCTGATGATTGTATGCTGGGCTGCTTGGTCTGATTATTAGAGATTTACAACCTCTGGGATACAGACTGAGTAATAAGTTCATTTTTGAAACATTGGGATAGAAATTCTCGTAACACCGAGCAGTTGCCATACCAGGTGGTGATGCAACCAGTTAGGATGCTGTCGATGGTGCAGCTGTATAACTTTTTGAGGATCTGAGGACCCATGCCAAATGTTTTCAGTCTCCTGAGGGGGAATAGGCTTTGTCGTGCCCTCTTCACGACTGTCTTGGTGTGTTTGGACCATGATAGTTCATTGGTGATGTGGACACCAAAGAACTTGAAGCTCTCAACCTGTTCCACTACAGCCCCGTTGATGAGAATGGGGGCGTGCTCAGTCCTCTTTATTTTCCTGTAGTCCACAATCATCTCCTTTGTCTTGATCACGTTGAGGGAGAGTTTGTTATCCTGGCACCACACACTGTAGTCAATGAATAGCATTCTCACGTAGGTGTTCCTCTTGTCCAGGTGGGAAAGAGCAGTGTGGAGTGTAATAGAGATTGCATCATCTGTGGATCTGTTGGGGCGGTATGCAAATTGGAGTGGGTCTAGGGTTTCTGGGATAATGGTGTTGATGTGAGCCATGACTAGCCTTTCAAAGCACTTCATGGCTACAGACGTGAGTGCTACGGGTCGGTAGTCATTTAGGCAGGTTATCTTAGTGTCCTTGGGCACAGGGACTATGGTGGTCTGCTTGAAACATGTTGGTATTACAGACTCAGTCAGGGACATGTTGAAAATGTCAGTGAAGACACTTGCCAGTTAGTCAGCACATGCTCTGAGTTCACGTCCTGGTAATCCGTCTGGCCCTGCGGCCTTGTGAATGTTGACCTGCTTAAAAGTCTTACATCGGCTACGGAGAGTGTGATCACATAGTCATCCGGAACAGCTGGTGCTCTCATGCATGCTTCAGTGTTGCTTGCCTCGAAGCGAGCATAGAAGTGATTTAGCTCGTCTGGTAGGCTTGTGTCACTGGGCAGCTCGCGGCTGTGCTTCCCTTTGTAGTCTGTAATAGTTTTCAAGCCCTGCCACATCCGACAAGCGTCAGAGCCGGTGTAGTACGATTCAATCTTAGTCCTGTATTTTTTTAATTTTATTATTTCACCTTTAAGCCAGTTGAGAACAAGTTCTCATTTACAACTGCGACCTGGCCAAGATAAAGCAAAGCAGTGCGATAAAAACAACAACAACACAGAGTTACATATGGGATAAACACAACTGACTAGAGTATTGACTCTTTGCCTGTTTGATGGTTCGTCGGAGGGCATAGCAGGATTTCTTATAAGCGTCCGGGTTAGAGTCCCGCTCCTTGAAAGTGGCAGCTCTAGCCTTTAGCTCAGTGCGGATGTTGCCTGTAATCCATGGCTTCTGGTTGGGGTATGTACGTACGGTCACTGTGGGGACAACGTCATTGATGCACTTATTGATGAAGCCAGTTACTGATGTGGCGTACTCCTCAATGCTATCTGAAGAATCCCGGAACATATTCCAGTCTGTGCTAGCAAAACAGTCCTGTAGCTTAGCATCTGCGTCATCTGACCACTTTTTTATTAACAGAGTCACTGGTGCTTCCTGCTTTAGTTTTTGCTTATAAGCAGGAATCAGGAGGATAGAGTTATGGTCAGATTTGCCAAATGGAGGGCGAGGGAGAGCTTTGTATGCGTCTCTGTGTGTGGAGTAAAGGTGGTCTAGAGTTTTTTTTCCTCTGGTTGCACATTTAACATGCTGGTAGAAATTAGGTAGAACGGATTTAAGTTTCCTTGCATTAAAGTCCCCAGCCACTAGGAGCGCTGCCTCTGGATGAGCGTTTTCCTGTTTACTTATGGCCATATACAGCTCATTGAGTGCAGTCTTAGTGCCAGCATTGGTTTGTGGTGGTATATAGACAGCTACGAAAAATTTAGAAGAAAACTCTCTTGGTAAATAGTGTGGTCTACAGCTTATCATGTGATACTCTACCTCAGGCGAGCAAAACCTTGAGACTTCCTTAGTATTAGATTTTTTGCACCAGCTGTTGTTTACAAATATACACAGACCGCCACCCCTTGTCTTACCGGAGTCAACCGTTCTATCCTGACGATGTAGCGTATATTCCGCCAGCTGTATGTTATCAATGTCGTCGTTCAGCCATGACTCGGTGAAACATAAGATATTACAGTTTATAATGTCCCGTATGGATTGTTCAGCATGTCAACAACCATTTCAACAGTAACATCTGTTACCCCCAAAATCTATTTTGCTGTCTCCACAATAACCTTCAGCCTGGCATTTCTGCTTTCCACAGCCAGTGTAGTATTGATAGCCTTACCAATAAACGCTATGAAGTCAACTTTATTCATTATCAAAGTGTCCTTTGACACCGCATATTCATGAGCACAAGATTTCTGAACAGGCCTTGTAACCATGCCAGGACCATCAGAAGCACCAGCCCGACAGTAGGTCCACTTACTACAGGTACATCCATGGAAGCTCCATCAGTCCGCACTGTAGTTCCACCAATCTGTTTTACGGCCTCTGCATACGATACATCATGACTGATCCTATATCTCTGAGCCTCTCTAGCCTCTCTCTGTTCCTGGCATCCACCAAATGCTGCACTGTGTTCTCCCCCACAATTACAGCACTTAACCTTCACATTGCTTCCACATTCACCGTAATCATGTGCCCCTCCACACTTGGCACATATTTTGTTCCCTTTACACTGAGCAGCTACATGTCCCATTCTTTGGCATTTAAAACACTGCAGTGCATATGGGACAAATTATTTAACATTGAAACTAAGGAATCCTATCTGTACTTTTCCTGGCAAGACTTTCTCAAACCTCAGCATCACTGATAAGCTTTCACTTCTTTGACCCTCTTTCCTACTGATCAACCTTTTGGACTCAATCACTCTGCTTCCCGTCACATTTTCTTTAATATAATCTGTGGACACAGATATTGGGACCCCAATGATGACACCCTTCAATCTAGCATAAGCACTAGGGACATGGCTTTTAATCTCCTTCCCATTAAGCTTTTCCATTTTCAGAATCTTCTCTTGCTGAGCCTGGCTACCACACAATATGAACAATCTACCATTTCCAATGAACAGAGCTAATTTCACTTCACCTACCTCTTTCTCTACGGCATTAGTCAGTCAGATAGGGTGTAAGTGAGGCCCTGTGGTCTCATCAAACACTATCACCACTTTCCACTCCAACACATCACTACTCTTGCTTTCTACGTTGGCCCTCTTTATGCTTTCTTTAATAGACGCTCCACTGCTTTCTGTATCATGATCCCTCTTCTTCCTATGTCTTTCCACTACCGACCGTTCCAGTCCTTGACCCTCATCCTCCCGCTCCATACCATCAGAACTGACACCCATATTGTTCGCATTCCATCACAGCTGTTGCTTCACCAACTTATTCTCCATTTTGTCCGCACTACTCGCCGCCATTTCCGACCTTCCAGAATTATAACTTAACTGCTCCTACAGTCTCCCTGGTCCTGTCTGACCAGGGCTAGGTTTCCCTAGGTTCTCTCCCATTTAGGCACAGAGAAAGAGCCAGCTGAGTATTCTTCTTCTTCTTTGGGTTTTATGGCGAACTACACTCAAAAGGTGTATTGTCGCCTCCAACTGGACTGGGGGTAAAACTAAATAAAAAAACATTCTAGCCAATGAGAGGGCAGAGACGTGTGTGAACAACAAGCACAACTCCATTATAAAATTGTTTTTCTCCAAGTTTCCAAAATGCCACGTACGCCCACTTATATCAGTACATTCATAACATAAACATTACGAAACTTCAATTCGATCAAATAAGCCTTACGTAGCAATTAGCAATTTCATTTTATGTTGACCAAATTCGACATTCTCTCATTGACCTCCATACAACAAATCCCCACTTCCACTGGTTAACGCTGTATTTCGCACTGACAGATTTTATATCAGAGTCAAGCCTCTTGCTTCCTCTCTGGTTATATCCAAGATGAGTCTATCTCTATACTTCTTAACTAGTGGGCCGGTCCGGCCAGGAGAACTCAAAACGCAATATACCAATAACGTCTGTGGGGAGGAAATTCTTTGTAACGTGTTCACTTCACAAACCCGTCAGATTTTCCTGGACATTTGATGATGTAGAACAGTGAAACACATTTTCTTTAACAATATTTATATATTTTTTTACCAAAACTGTAGAAGTGAAAAAACAACAGCCTCAAGAGTTCTAAGAAATGTTCAAAGCCAAAACATTATGGTCAACATGACAAAACCGATAACATATATTTTATTTTAAGTGGCTCCTGGTTTTGGTATGGTTCTCTCTGAGGTGGTGATGATGATGTATCCAGCTGTTCAACAGCAGTGTCCACATGTATTTCTCCTGGAGGCTTCTGCCAGTACCCCTCCCCTTCCTCCCTGTCTTCTCCTCTTCCTCTAGGTCAAAGTCACTCTCATTCTGACGCTCCTCCTCCTCCTCATAGTTCCACTGTCGATTTCCCTGTCGCCTGCTCCTCCACTCGCCTGCTCCTCCGCTCTCCCACCTCCACTCTCTCCCCACTCTCTTGTGGTGTCCAAGCTTCTGCCTCCCCACTCTCCCCTTGGTGGTAGCGTCTGACGTGGTTCTTGAGGCTGACGTTGTGGTTGAAGCTCTTGTCACAGCGCTGGCATTGGAAGGGCCTCTCCCCAGTGTGGACGCGCAGGTGTTCAGCTGGCTGGTCTGGGCAAAGGAACGCTGGCACACCTGGCACCTAGCAGGAGCAGCACGTAATGGAAAACATGTTAACACTTTACTGTCCACTCTCAGCTGGTAATACAAACAAAACAGACATTTCAACAGAGGGAGATGTGTTCAGTATCAAACTAACAGAGAAGGCAGTATAAAGCACCAACCTGAAAAATTTGTTGTCACTGTGGCTCAGCTCGTGCCTCTCAAACTTGCTAAATTGGGGGAATTCCTTGTAGCACGCGTGACAAATGTGTCTCTTGGACTCGTGCTGTCTGAGATGGCGGTTCCGTTTCAAGATGTTGTAAAATCCCTGGGGGCATTCGGAGCACCTATAGTGCAACTTTTTGACCCGGTGGTCGTTCTTCTCATGGGTCCACTTGTCTTCCAGGGCCTTGAATGGCTTGAGGCAGAACTTACAGGAGTAGACATACTCCTGACGGTGGAGCCTCTGGTGATGCTTGAGGCCAGCTTCATCCACGCAGCGCTTCCCACAGACAGAACAGCGGTCAACCTCTGTCAACCACCGCATTCTTATTGGCAGACTAAATAGCCTTGGTTTCTCAAATGACTGCCTCGCCTGGTTCACCAACTACTTCTCAGATAGAGTTCAATGTGTCAAATCGGAGGGCTTGTTGTCTGGACCTATGGCAGTCTCTATGGGGGTGCCACAGGGTTCAATTCTTGGGCCGACTCTTTTCTCTGTGTATATCAATGATGTCGCTCTTGCTGCTGGTGACTCTCAGATCCACCTCTACGCAGACGACACCATTTTGTATACATCTGGCCCTTCATTGGACACTGTGTTAACAAACCTCCAAACGAGCTTCAATGCCATACAACACTCCTTCCGTAGCCTCCAACAGCTCTTAAACACTAGTAAAACTAAATGCATGCTCTTCAATCGAAAGCTGCTGGCACCCGCCCACCCGACTAGAATCACTACTCTCGACGGGTCTGACCTAGAGTATGTGGACAACTACAAATACCTAGATGTCTGGTTAGACTGTAAACTCTCCTTCCAGACTCACATTAAGCATCTCCAATCCAAAGTTAAATCTAGAATCAACTTCCTATTTCGCAAACAAAGCCTCCTTCACTCATGCTGCCAAACATGCCCTCGTAAAACTGACTATCCTACCGATCCTTGACTTCGGCGATGTCATTTACAAAATAGCCTCCAACACTCTACTCAGCAAATTGGATGTAGTCTATCACAGTGCCATCCGTTTTGTCACCAAAGCCCCATATACTACCCACCACTGTGACCTGTACGCTCTTGTTGGCTGGCCCTCACTGCATATTCGTCGCCAAACTCACTGGCTCCAGGCCATCTATAAATCACTGCTAGGCAAATCCCCGCCTTATTTTAGCTCATTGGTCACCATAGCAACACCCACCCGTAGAATGTGCTCCAGCAGGTATATCTCATCGACAGGGCTGTAGTCGAACAGGTTGAGAGCTTCAAGTTCCTTGGTGTCCACATCACCAACAAACTATCATGGTCCAAACACACCAAGATAGTCGTGAAGAGGGCACGACAAAGCCTATTCCCCCTCAGGAGACTGAAAAGATTTAGCATGGTTCCTCAGATCCTCAAAATATTCTACAGCTGCACCATCGAGAGCATCCTGACTGGTTGCATCACTGCCTGGTATGGCAACTGTTTGGCCTCCGACCGCAAGGCACTACAGAGGGTAGTGTGTACGGCCCAGTACATCACTGGGGCCAAGCTTCCTGCCATCCAGGACCTCTATACCAGGCAGTGTCAGAGGAAGGCCCTCAAAATTGTCAAAGACTCCAGCCACCCTAGTCATAGACTGTTCTCTCTGCTACCGCACGGCAAGCGGTACCGGAGTGCCAAGTCTAGGTCCAAAAGACTTCTCAACAGCTTCTACCCCCAAGCCATAAGACTCCTGATCAGCTAATCATGACTACCCGGACTATTTGCACTGCCCCCCCACCCCATCTTTTTACGCTGCTGCTACTCTGTTAATTATTTATGCATAGTCACTTTAACTCTACCCACATGTACATATTACTTCAACTACCTCAACTAGCCGGTGCCCCCACACATTGACTCTGCACCGGTACCCCCCTGTATATATAGCCTCCCTACTGTTATTTTATTTTACTTCTGCTCTTTTTTTCACAACACTTTTTTGTTATTGTTTTATTTTACTTTTTTATTAAAAATAAATGCACTGTTGGTTAAGGGCTGTAAGTAAGCATTTCACTGTAATGTCTGCACCTGTTGGCGCATGTGGCCAATAAAATTTGATTTGATTTGATTTGATCTCACTGGTCATCCCCAAAGCCAACACCTCCTTTGGCCGCCATTCCTTCCAGTTCTCTGCTGCCAATGACTGGAACGAACTGCAAAAATCTCTGAAGCTGGAGACTCTTATCTCCCTCACTAACTTTAAACATCAGTTGTCAGAGCACCTTACCGATCACTGCCCCTGTACACAGCCCATCTGAAATTAGCCCACCCAACTACCTAATCCCCATATTGTTATTTATTTTTCTCATTTGCACCCCAGTATCTCTATTTGCACATCATCTCTTGCACATCTATCATTCCTGTGTTAATACTAATTGTAATTATTTTGCACTATGGCCTATTTATTGCCTTACCTCCATAACTTGCTACATTTGCACACACTGTATATATATTTTCTGTTGTATTTTTGACTTTATGTTTTGTTTACCCCATATAAAACTCTGTGTTGTTTTTAATCGCACTGCTTTGCTTTATCTTGGCCAGGTCGCAGTTGTAAATGAGAACTTGTTCTCAACTGGCTTACCTGGTTAAATAAAGGTGAAATAAAATAAAATAAAAACCTATTCTAGTCACACCCTGGACACGATTTCATCATCATATTAGTATTTGCTGATGATCTCCTTAGCAAGTGCGATGTAAGCTGTCTTGGCATCCTCCTTGGACATACCTATAAAATAAGAACGCAAATACAACATTAGAGCAACATCATCTCACATACACACACACACTCACTCACTCACACACACACTCTCACACACAAACACACACATTCTCTCACTCACTCACTCACTCACACTCTCAAACTCTCACTCACTCACTCACACACACACTCACACTCTCCTCCCCCCCCCCCCCATTTCTGTTCCACATGCAGTTTTAATTAAACAAATATACTTTTTGAAGTATTTATTAGGCATTTGTCTTTTTATTCACCCAGGACCCAGATGACAGGCCCAATGCATAAACCTCTTATTATTTTGGTTGTACATTCATTCTATCTGACTACAGTGTAACCAACCAGAAGAAAGTTGACACTGTAAGATCATCTGGTTGGTTTTAACTTTCAATTTTCTTCTGGTTGGTTCTGGGCCAATTTACACTGTAGTCAGATCAAATGAATGTACAACCAAAATAAAAAAAGGGTGTACAGTGCATTCGGAAAGTATTCAGACCCCTTCACTTCTTCCACATTTTGTTAAGTTACAGCCTTATTCTAAAATGGATTAAATAAATGTTTTCCTCATCAATCTACACACAATACCCCATAATGACAAAGTGAAAACAGGTTTGTAGACATTTTAGCAAATGTATACAAGTATTCAGACCCTTTACTCAGTACTTTTTTGAAGCACCTTTGGCAGCAATTACAGCCTCAAGTCTTCTTGGGTATGACACTACAAGCTTGACGCACCTGTATATGCATTGGACCTGTGACTCTAGGTTTTTAATACAATCAGTTGGTTAGATTTATTGCCCCCGTTACTGAAATGGTTGTTCCTGTTCAAATGGTTTAGGTAGTCTTTTTTTATCAAGTTTCCTAACCCTGACAGTCATTCTGAATGTAGGTTGCGAGTGAATAAAAATTCCTACTGTTGGATATCCTAACTCTTGCTGGATTACAATAAGAACTACACATCACTTTGCAAGCCACAATAATGTGACTTGCAGGCCTGATGTGGCCGGTAAACCAGGAGTTTCCTAACACCACTCTGTTAGGGTAAAACTAGGCCATCAAAGTAAGGCCTTATGATATATGTAATGTATTGTCAAGTTAAATTTTAATGATAACATTCACCTAGGTACTTATTTGGTGAAAGCCACAGGCCTTTAAAATGAAAGAATACAACAAACATGTATCTGTCACTAACAAATAGAGTCAAGGGTGGTAACTCTCTACAATTCACTCGAAAAGAAAAGGCACCATGGGAAATATGCTAATTAGGTTTTACACCCAAAACAGTGTAACATGTTGATCAACACTAGTGTTTAACAGAAATAACACTGAGTGTTAATTATCCCATAGTGTTAAATGTGAGTAACACTGGCAAGTGTAATGCAGTGTTCATTTTTTACACTTTCGGTGTGTTACATTTAAGAGTTACAACAAAAAAAAACTGTCGAGTGATATGTACTCTGAGATAGTGTTAAGATGAACTCTTTAAGTGTTGATTTAACACTGCAAAATGTGCTGTGTACATAGTGGGAGCAGCACTGCAACAACATTATTACTTAATATAATAAGTAGTACATGCAATGTTTAATTCTAATAGGCTACAGTCGCCTAGCTATTATTGGTCTTGGAAGCATGACAGCGCTGCATACTTAATCTGCACCCGCATTTTGATGACGGCAGCTGATATCCAATACACCTCAGCATCCTTGCGCACAATTCCGAGATGGCTAGCCAATCAAGCTCTACATTTCTTACGCATTTAAAACAATACACAGGCATGACTCAATAAATAGAGAACATAACGGTAAACGTAGTCTGTATGTACAAGCCTACCTACCACCAGCTACCACATCAGTCAACCACATCTCTTATAAAAACATAGGCCTAAACCCGTTATCTAGATCGACGCATCACTTAGATAGAAGACGTGTACGCCAAGGGTGCAGGGAAAACATAGCCTTCCTGTAGAGACATCACGCCAAGTTCAACTCTGTAGGCTACTGTAGTATTAGACCAAAGTGTCCTCTCGGCTGTGTGAATAGCTCTGACTGCAGTCTGCAGCTGTAACAGACTGGGAGCTTACAGTAAATATCGGTCAAGTCCTCGCGAGTCGGGACCGCAGTGGGGTGGATAGAAACAGCTGATTGGCTGACCTAACATACTGAGACGCGGTGTGTAAAGGACGTTAAAATAAAATAGGACTTAAAAAGGACACTCACATCAATGCAAGCCAATATTCGATTTTTCGCGTTTCATGTCCAAATCATACTGTATTAAATTGATTGTGTAGCTCAATGATATATAGGGACTATTCACTTGCATTGAATTTGTGGCATGTTTAGTATTTGGAGAGTGTTAGGTAAACATTATTGTGTGTGTAATTTGGGTGTAGAAACAGTGATTGATGGAAGATGAGCTATGGTAAGCTACCATCCTACTGGAGCTCAGCTGGACTCCACTCAGTTTTAATTCAGCAGTCTGTGGTTCATGGGCGGCGCACAATTGGCCCAGCGTCGTCCAGGGTAGGGGAGGGAATGGCCGGCAGGGATGTAGCTCAGTTGATAGAGCATGGCGTTTGCAACGCCAGGGTTGTGGGTTCGATTCCCACGGGGGGGCAGTATAAAAAAATATGTATTCACTAACTGTAAGTCGCTCTGGATAAGAGCGTCTGCTAAATGACTAAAATGTAAATGTAAATGTTCTAATTCAGCAGTCTGTGGTTCTGATTCAGAGATATGTGCATCTGAGGGTCTGATTCAGGTGACTGAAGGCTTGGTAGCATCCAGTGGGTCATATGGTTTGTAGCTAGTGTTATTAAGTGGCTTTGGTTTTTCTTAGTAAATTGTAAATATAATATTAGAATATTGTCTGGTGGCCTTTTGCACGCGCCCAAAAAGATGAGCTCAATGCGCGTTTTAAGGGGCGTGGCTCTGTTGAAACGTCATCAGCCACGGTCATACAATATGGCTGCGCCCATGGACACAGCGGAGTACCGGTGTGCACTGACCTACAACTGCTTAAAAAAATATAATTGAGGTAAAAAAGTGACGGCAGTTTGTCGATATGTTTAATTTAGGTTTGTTTGCTAACTTCTTAAAACTACTCGCTATATCTCTGGACATCCTGGGAAATGTGTCTGTCGCTGAGTAACTAGTTAGCTAACTAGCTAGCTAAGTGGGCAAGTGATGTGTAGTAGTGATTGAGGGGGAAACATTGTTACAGGGCAAACTTACTACCTATACTTACAGGTTGGAGGACCACAGTACAGAGCCCTTATTTTACTTTGATCAGACAGTGTAATCGGATTCTAGATCTGCACCTAACCCCAACACTTTCTCATCTACCCTCATAGTCAAAGGCTGTCGTGTTAGTTTTTAAGTGTTAGTTTTTATGGCACAGGTTGTACTGTGCTTACAGGGTTTAAGCCCCGCCCCAGCATCATCCCTCAATCACTACTGTGCATTAACATTCAAGGAGTCAACCCCACAGAACTAGAACAATAGAATATATTATATTTCTATGCTACCCTGCAGGTAAATTTGATAACATATGAGGGTTGAGTCAGCAGCTCATGTGAATTCCTCCTGTCTTCACTCCAGATAAAGATGGCCACTCCAGGCAAAGTGTCGAAAAAGGAGCGGAAGAAGCAGATCCCAGCTAAGACGTCCCTGAACTCCCCCTACAGCCTGCAATGGAGTCCGCTGCAGAGAGATGACGTACACTTCATCCTGGACACTCTGAAGAGCAAACTGTCAGCAACTGGCCTGGAAAAGAAAGAGGTGAAAGGGTTTCGACAGTGGGGGGAAAAGAGAAATAAGAAACTGCCTACAGGACATGACTCGGTAGCCGAGCTCCCACAGATACCCCTCGACACTGTAACACCGGAATGTCCTGTTAAACCCACAGAGCAAGGCTGGACTGACGTAGCCGCTAGGAGGCAGCTGGCCATCGGCATCAATGAGGTCACCAAGGCTCTGGAGAGGAACCAGCTCCGGCTGGTGCTCGTGTGCAAGTCGGTCAAACCGCCGCACATGACGAGCCACCTGATAGCGCTGTGCCGGACGCGAGGCGTGGCGGCATGCCAGGTGCCGTGTCTCAGTGAGAGTGTGGCGGGACTGCTGGGGCTGAAGTGCATCCTGGCACTGGGATTCAGACAAGGGGAAGGGAATGAGGATGGAACATTCTCCGACACTGTGGAAGCCATCCTACCCAGAGTGCCTGCTCTGCAGGTTGCCTGGATACAAAGCCCTCCCAGTGAGACAGGTGCAACAGTTGAGGGGCAGGTAGAAGGGGAAACAGCTGAAGAGGGGCAAATGGTGGTGGAAAAGGGAGAGGAGACAAGGGGCCAAAAACGGAAAATTGAAGACATTTCTCCAGACATGACAGAATCTCCATCCTGCGTACTTCAGCCTCTTAAAGTGAAAAAGATAATTCCCAATCCCGCTAAAATACGGAAACCGAAAACTAAGAAAAAGTAGAAGCAATTTGAACTGAATCAAATGTTTTGGTTTCTCTCATTTTATGTACAAAAGATGACATGAAATGGTAGTGTAGGCAGCCCTAGATGCTGATTGGAGGTAGAGGCCTCTGCTTCCTGTCTAGAAGAAACACTCCCAAAATCCCATGCAGGACTTAAATGATTAAATAAAGAAGACAGCACACTCAGATGTATATCTTTTCTTCTTGTCTGGATGAGTTTATTCGATCAAATGTCCATGCTGGTATAGCTTACGTGTGTATTTGAAACATATTCAGTATTTGGATGAGAGGTCCTGTCTAAACGGTGCTGGTTCTAATTCCTCAGTTCTTTTACAGCCTGCCAAGGAGTTCAATAAAAATATTGTTTTTCAGTTAGAGAAAGCTGTGTGTCATTTCAAAACTACATGTATAAAAACAAACGTCTCTTAAATAAGGCAAGTACTTTGGGTGGTCTCACAATGGGTAGCGGCCAGTCCCAGCCATCCTAGGGCTTCTGTATTGTATCAAAAACTGTCTCATGCTCAAATTCATACAAGCTGAAGTATACATCTACGACAGATCCAACACTCAAGGCGCCCCTGGGACTAATAAACACATGGCTGAATCAGATTTGCGTTTTTGGGGATCCGTTCTATTTCGGCCATCTTTATTTGGATGCCCAGTGTTTAGTGCCATTAACATAGGTGGTCTTCCCTTGCTCAGATGTTGTGTGCCACGTCATCGGCTGTGCCGTCGGTCACCAGATTGCTATAATGTGGTTAGCTGATACGTAAAATACCTATCCAGGCGTTGTGAGATCTGGCATGCATCAGCAACGTCTGAGCAGAGGAACACAACCATTACCTTGGTTAGGGCACGGCCCCAGATGCAGACCACATTCACAGAGCCACACCTCAGAAACACTTAAAGCAAGTAACTCCCCACAAGGGCAGCAGTAAGAATGAGAAATATACAGTGTACAAAACATTTGGAACACCTGCTCTTTCCATGACAAACTGACCAGGGGAAAGCTATGATCCCTTACTGATGTAACTTGTAAATCCACTTCAAAATCAGTGTAGGTGAGGAGACAGGTTAAAGAAGGATTTTTAAGCCTTGAGATGTGCCATTCAGTGGGTGAATGGGCAAGACAAAAGATAAGTGCCTTTGAACAGGGTATGGTAGTATGTGCCAGGGGCACCCGGTTTGAGTGTGTCAAGAACTGCAACGCTGCTTAGGTTTTTCACGCTCAACAGTTTCCTGTGTGTATCAGGAATAGTCCCCCACCCAAAGGATTTCCAGCCAACTTGACAACTGTGGGAAGCATTGGAGTCAACATGGGCCAGCAGTGCTGTGGAACGCTTTCGACACCTTGTAGAGTCCATGCCCCGACGAATTGAGGCTGTTCCGAGAGCAAAAGGGGGTGCAACCCAATATTAGGAAGGTGTTCCTAATGTTTTGTACATTGTGTATTTTCCCCATGTAAACAAAAAAAGATTTCCCCATGTACACAACTCAGTTTCTCACTGACAGGGACACTTGTATATCTAACTGTAGTAACCATGATGACATCAGCAAACAGAACAACAGCTGCTTTATCTCTTCACAGGTTTTGTGTCAAGGTTCCTTCATGTGCTGGATCTTATTCAAGGAGCTGCCTGATACTCCAACCCAATACCTTTATTTATAGGTGAAGATGCCCGTTTGATTTTAACAAATACTGACAGACAGGGGAGGAATGATTACAAAACACACAACATAAAAGCACAATCCTAAATATCAGAATTGTGTGCGGAAAAAAATGGGGACCTTTTTAAAAGAATATATGCTGTTAGCTGCACAAACACAAAAAAAACAGTTTTAAAATGAGAAAATTCCCATCTGGCATTTTATGTTTCTCAGACACTCACATATATTTGAAAAACCTAAACACACAAAACAAACAGAAATAATCAATATAAAATGCACCTGGGGGTTTTTAAGGAGCCTTTTGCTCAGGTAAGAACTTAAGATTTGTGCTTCAAATACATTCTTCCTCAAAAATCCCTAGAATCCCCTCCCCTCCTAACCGTTCATAGGAACACCAAAGTCAATAACATCTACGCTAGTTGTGAAGAAAATACTTTGGATCTTTCCTCTCCCACCCCCCATATCCCACACTACAGGAATAAATATGTTCTGGCATTAAATGTACAGGTTACTACATTTCTGCTCTCTCCAACAAACACAGTTACCAATGCACCTTTTTTAATAAAAAAAGAAAAACATTTTGGATGCAAATCTTCCTTCTCTTCATGTAGTGTGTGTGTGTGTGTGTGTGTGTGTGTGTGTATATGTGTGTAGAGGTGTACTGTACTGTACGAGAGTCTGTCTCAGCAGAGCATGATTTCACATTCAGGATGTTGATGGTTAAAAAGAGTTACCACTTCCGGGTGAGCAGAGAGAATGTTCTGGAGATGCTCACCTCCCGATCACTTTGATTGTTGTCATTCTCTTCTCCTGTGTGTCCAGGTCGAGCGACGACCTTTGACCTCTAACTGAGTGTGTAGCAGTCACAGACAGACTAGTTATTGAAGAACAAGGCCAACCTGAAACAGAGCGACAGAGATAGAATCATAATTAGAATTATTGATTGATTGATTATCCATTATGAAATCCTTTCACATGCTCACAGAACACCCAGGAATTCACCCCACCTTCTTGACACACACACACACACACACGCCTCACCATGTCGGGGTCCATGGGGGGACATTTCCAGTTAAAGAGGTAATACTGCAGGTTGCCGTCTCCGATGCCAAATTTGAGCTTCTCCAGAAACACCTTGTTCTCCATCAGGTCCAGAGCATTAAACACATCAAAGCCTTTCTGTGTGACACACAAACACACACCATTTAGATGGACGTGATCGTAGTTCTGTTGAACCTTTGTATTTATGTTGGGAAAAGTGTGTGTGTGTGTGTGTGCGCGCGCAGTACCAGTTTGGCCAGTATGAGAGTGTCATTCATCAGGTCCAGTAGTGGAACGTGTGTGTAAACACTGTAGAAGGAGTAAGCAGCCTTCAGACTTCTGTGCTGTGGATGGTGCATCACTGTGGAGGGCAGGGTGTAGAAACTAGTGAAGTCTGTCAACACACCACCGGCACCCTGATGGGGGTAAACACAGATGTCAGTATCGATACTGAACAAAAATATAAAATGCAACATGCAACAATTTCAACGACTTTACTGTGTTACAGTTCATATAAGGAAATCAGTCAATTGAAATAAATTCCTTAGGCCCTAATCTATGGAAATCACATGACTGGGAAGGGGCGCAGCCATTGGCCCACCCATTTGGAAGCCAGGCCCACCTACTTGGGACAGGCCCAGCCAATCAGAATGGGCTTTTACCCACAAAAGGGCTTCATTACAGACAGAAATACTCCTCAGTTTCATCAGCAGTCCGGGTGGCTGGTCTCAGACGATCCCGCAGGTGAAGAAGCCGGATGTGGAGGTCCTGGGCTGGCGTGGTTACACGTGGTCTGTGGTTGTGAGGCCGAATTCTCTAAAACAACGTTGGAGGCGGCTTATGGTAGAGAAATTAACATTAAATTATCTGGCAACAGCTCTGGTGGACATTCCTGCAATCAGCATGCCAATTGCACACTCCCTCAAAACTTGAGACATCTGTGGTATTGTGTTGTGTGACAAAACTGCAAATTTTTGAGTGGCCTTTTATTGTCCCCAGCACAAGGTACACCTGTGTAATGATCATGCTGTTTAATCAGCTTCTTGATATGCTAAACCTGTCAGGTGGATGGATTATCTTGGCATGGAGAAATGCTCTCTAACAGGAATGTAAGCAAATTTGCACACAAAATATGAGAGAAATAAGCTTTTTGTGCTTATGGAACATTACTGGGATCTTTTATTTCAGCTCATGAAAAATGGGACCAACACTTTACATGTTGCGTTTATATTTTTGTTCAGTATATCCACCTAATTATCTAATTGAACAGACAAAAAGACAGACCCCTACCTCCTGAGTGGCGCAGTGGTCTAAGGCACTGCATCGCAGTGCTAACTGTGCCACTAGAGATCCTGGTTCGAATCCAGGCTCTGTCGCAGCCGGCCGCGACCGGGAGACTCATGGGCGGCGCACAATTGGCCCAGTGTCGTCCAGGGTAGGGGAGGGAATGGCCGGCAGGGATGTAGCTCAGTTGATAGAGCATGGCGTTTGCAACGCCAGGGTTGTGGGTTTGATTCCCACGGGGGGCCAGTATAAAAAAAAAAAAATTATTCACTAACTGTAAGTCGCTCTGGATAAGAGCGTCTGCTAAATGACTAAAATGTAAATGTAAATGTACCTCCACTACGAATGTGTCTATAATGTTGTCCTGAGGGAGGAACCAGTGTGCCACCTCCTCCTCGCCCATAGAGGGCGCCAGCTGGAAACGTCTCATGTGCTTCTGCAGCAGCTCCGTCACCTGACGCACGTCACGCCTCTCCATCGCCCGCAAGCCCGGGGTCTTAGTGCTCTACAGAGCCAGAGAGAAAGGGGAGTTATATACATACACCCAGCATCACACTTCTCACACAGGCTTGTAACAATAAAGCAAAGTTCATTAGCACCCTCGGTTGGGGGAAAAGTGTCTTGCTCAGTGTAGGATAAATGTGATAAATGGTGGAAGTGTAACATTGTGTGTGTTCTTACGTCCGGTAGTCTATACAGTTTCATGGTTCTCTGCAGCGTCATGTTTCTGCTCAGGTGAGAGAATTTCACCTCCACCAGCTTCCTGGGGTTCAGAGAACGATGCCAGTACCTGTCCACAAAACACAATACTCCAGTTACATACTCTAGTTACAGTCAACTTAATACAGCGAGGCAACTTATGTTATGCATTCTCATTCTGTGAAGACAAATTCATGAATTGTATGTGTGTGTGTGTGTGTGTGTGTGTGTACCTGCAGGTAGACACAGGTTTGGGTAGTACCACTCCTGCCGTGTAGACGGCCTGGAATATACCCTCCAAGTTAACCCTTCGTGTGATCTCCCTGATCAGAACTGGAGCCACACGCTTCGAACGCAATTTCTTATGGACACACAAGAAGTTTATCTCAACCATCTTCTTTAAGCTGGAGAGAGAAAGAGAGAGAGAGAGAGAAAGAGAGAGAGTGAGAAAGAGAGAAAGAGGGGGAAAAAGTGTGCATCAAGTTCAGCACTGACATGCACCTGTCCACGATGTTGATGTGTGTCCGATGTGTGGTTAGGGTCTGTGTGTGTATGTGTGTGGGGGGGGGGGGGGAGGGGGGGTTGGGTGTGTGTGTGTGTGTGTGTGACTCACGTGTCATATATGTGGATATCAGCAGGAATGGCACTGATGAAACCAACCAGTTTCTTATTGGAGGAAACCCTCACCCCACAATGCCACTGGGGCAACCAGCCTGGAGGACGCAACGCCCTGAGGGAGAAGGAGAAAAAGAGAGAAAGAAAGAGAGAGAGAGAAAGAGAGAGAAAGAGAGAGAAAGAGAGAGAGAAAGAAAAAAAAAAAAAAGGAAGTAGAGTAGTTTAGACAGAGGCCAAACACAGACAGTTGAACATAATCTAAGTCGAGTATGGATTTCACTTCTTACCATTTGAGAAAGTTGGGTGAGTAATCAAATCTAAACATGTTGTCATCATCCTCCACATAGTTCTCATTCAACAAGGTGTACAACTCCTTCAGCTGAAAGAGAGACAGAGAGAGAAAGAGAGTCTTAGTAAAGTCTTCCGATAGCAAGACCTAGATGTCTGGTGGCACTGAATATAAACTTTTTAAACACAAAGAAACATACACACACTCACCACGTCAGCGTTGCTGAGGTCCAGAGTGTCCCACATAAAGCCCTGAGGTAGAGAGTAGGGCTCCTGTCTGATGTTGTCCTTGTCAGCCTCGATGGGCCCATGGCTCGTTACAACCTCATCTGCCAAAACACAACCAGACAATCACAACCACACAATCACAACCAGCTACACAATCACAACCAGCCACACAATTACAATCAATCAACCACACAATCACAAAATACAGGAAATACAGCCAGTGTTTTCTTACTATAATAATCTGCTTCACTTTCTCTGATTGTGGGAGTACTGTATCTGTACAATATTTACAGTGCATCTAGAAAGTTTACACCCCCTAGAACCGTTTTCACATTTTGTTGCGTTACAAAGTGGTATTGAAATAGATTTAATTGTATTTTTTTGTCATTGATCTATACAAAATACTACACAAAATACTCAAAATTCTACACATTTTTACAAATTAATAAACATTTCATACTTAAATAGTCATTGCATAACTATTCAGCCCCTTTGTTTAGGCAAGCCTAAATTAGTTCAGAAGTAAAATTTGGCTTAACAAATCACATATGTTATATGGACTCGGTGTGAAATAATAGGGGTTGACATGATTTTTGAATGACTACCCCTTCCTCTGTCCCCCATACATAAAACATCTGTAAGGTCTCTGTGAAGTATTGAATTTCAAGCACAGATTCAACTACAAAGACCAGCGAACTTTTCGAAAGCCTCATAAAGGGCAGTGATAGGTAGATGGGTAAAAATAACAAATCAGACATTGAATATATCTTTATGCATGGTCAAGTTAATAATTATGCTGTGAATATTGTATTAAACCACCCAGACACATCAAAGATGCAGTAGTCCTTCTGAACTGAGCTGCAGGACAGGAAGGAAACTGCTTAGGGATGTCACCATGATGCCATTGGTGATTTTAAAACAGCTATAGAGTTCGATGGCCGTGATGGGAGAAAACTGAGGATGGATCAACAACATTGTTGTGACTCCACAATAATGACCTAAATGACAGAGTGAAAAGAAGAATACAAATATTCCAAAACATGCATATGTATGGAACAAGGGACTAAAGTAATACTGCAAAAAAATATGGCAAAGCAATACACTTTTTGGCCTAAATGCAAAGTCTAATGTTTGGGGCAAATCCATCAATGAGTAACTGCCTCCTTATTTTTAAGCATGGTGGTGGCTGCATCATGGTGTGGGTATGCTTGACACCAGCAAAGACTGGGGAGTTTTTCAGGATGTAAAGAAACGGGATGGAGCTAAACTCAGGCAAAATCCTAGAGGAGAACCTGCTTCAATCTGCTTTACACCAGACACTGTGAATGTTCCTGAGCGGCCAATATAGTTTTGACTTGAATCTGTTTGAAAATGTATGTCAAGACTTGAAAATTGCTGTCTAGCCATGATCCCCAACACCTTGACAGAGCTTGAAGAATTTTGAAAAGAATAATTTACAAATATTGCACAATACTGGTGTGCAAAGCTCTTATGAGACTTACCCAAGAAGACTCAAAGCTGTAATCGCTGCCAAAGGTGTTTCTAACATGTATTGACTCAGGGGACTGAATACTTATCTAATCAAAGTATATTAGTGTTTAATCTGCAGCCCGCCTGGTGTTCAACCTTCCCAAGTTGTCACCCTGCTCCTCCGCACACTCCACTGGCTTCCAGTTGAAGTTTGCATCCACTACAAGACCATGGTACTTACCTATGGAGCAGCAAGAAGAACTGCCTCTCCTTACCTTCAGGCTATGCTCAAACCCTACACCCCAACCCGAGCACTCCGTTCTGCCACCTCTGGTCTCTTGGCCCTCCCACCCCTACGGGAGGGCAGCTTCCGCTCAGCCCAGTCCAAGCTCTTCTCTGTCCTGGCAGCCCAATGTTGGAACCTGCTTCCGAAAACACCTGAAACCCTACCTCTTCAAATAGTATCTTAAATAATCCCACAGCATCCCCCACCAAAATAAAAAATAAATAAATGCCTCCTTAAAAGCTCTTTGAGGAAAAATGTACTTACTATGTCTGTGATATGTGGTTGTCCCACCTAACTACCTTAAGATGAATGCACTAACTGTAAGTCACTCTGGATAAAAGCATCTGTTAAATGACAAAGATTGACATTTTTTATTAATATACAGTACCAGTCAAAAGTTTGGACACACCTACTCATTCAAGGGTTTTTCTTTACTTTTACTATTTTCTACATTGTAGAATAATAGTGAAGACATCAAAACTATGAAATAACACATATGGAATCATGTAGTAACCAATTTTTTTTTTAACAAATCAAAATATATTTGAGATTTGAGATTCTTCAAATAGCCACCCTTTGCCTTGATGACAGCTTTGCACACTCTTGGCATTCTCTCAACCAGCTTCATGAGGAATGCTTTTCCAACAGTCTTGAAGGAGTTCCCACATATGCTGAGCACTTGTTGGCTGCTTTTCCTTCAGTCTGCGGTCCAACTCATTCCAAACCATCTCAATTGGGTTGAGGTTGGGGGATTGTGGAGGCCAGCACTCCATCACTCTCCTTCTTGGTCAAATAGCCCTTACACAGCCTGGAGGTGTGTTTTGGGTCATTGTCCTGTTGAAAAACAAATGATAGTCCCACTAAGCGCAAACCAGATGGGATGGCGTATCGCTTCAGAATGCTGTGGTAGCCATGCTGGTTAAGTGTGCCTTGAATTCTAAATAAATCACTGACAGTGTCACCAGCAAAGCACCCCCACACCATCACACCTCTCCTCCATACTTCACGGTGGGAACCACACATGCGGAGATCATCTGTTCACCTACTCTGCGTGTCACAAAGACACAGAGGTTGGAACCAAAAATCTCAAATCTGGACTCAGACTAAAAGGACAGATTTCCACCGGTCTAATGTCCATTGCTCGTGTTTCTTGGCCCAAGCAAGTCTCTTCTTATTATTGGTGTCCTTTAGTAGTGGTTTCTTTGCAGCAACTTGACCATGAAGGCCTGATTCACGCAGTATCCTTTGAACAGTTGATGTTGAGATGTGTCTGTTACTTGAACTCTGTGAAGCATTTATTTGGGTTGCAATTTCTGAGGCTGGTAACTCTAATGAACTTATCCTCTGCAGCAGAGGTAGCTCTGGGTCTTCCTTTCCTGTGGTGGTCCTCATGAGAGCCAGTTTCATCATAGCGCTTGATGGTTATTGAGACTGTACTTGAAGAAACGTTCAAAGTTCTTGAAATGTTCCGTATTGACTGACCTTCATGTCTTAAAGTAATGATGGACTGTCGTTTCTCTTTGCTTATTTGAGCTGTTCTTGCCATAATATGGACTTGGTCTTTTACCAAATAGGGCTATCTTCTGTATACTTTTTTGGTTACTACATGATTCCATATGTGTTATTTCATAGTTTTGATGTCTTCACTATTATTCTACAATGTAGAAAATAGTGAAAATAAAGAAAAATGGGGGCGGCAGGTAGCTTAGTGGTTAAGAGCGTTGTGCCAGTAATCGAAAGGTCGCTGGTTATAATCCCCGAGCCGACTAGGTGAAAAATCTGTCGATGTGCCCTTGAGCACATAACCCTAATTGCTCCTGTAAGTTGCTCTGGATAAGAGCGTCTGCTAAATGACAAAAAAAAACACAAAAAAAACATGGAATGAGTAGGTGTCCATACATTTGACTGGTACTGTATATATAAAAAAAACATTCTTCCACTAAGTATTTTGTGTAGATCATTGACAAAAAGTGACAATTAAATCCCAATTTGTAACAAAATGTGAAGACATCCAAGGGAGGTGTAGACTTTCTATAGGCACTGTATATGTCCGTCAGTTTGTCTACATCCAGCACCTCCTCCACTGCCTCTCTACCGACATCTGCTGCCAGCACCCCTCCACCAGAGGTACCCCTCCGGCTAAGGAACCTAATGCAAGCCCTCAGCATGTCTCTAGCCCAGGCCAAGGAGAGAGCTCACCAGAAACGCTCATCCAAGAAGGCCCCTGCCATGGACTGGAGCAAGAGGAACGAACTCTTCAGTAACCTATAAATCACACGTTTCCTTCCGTCTTTCTCTGGCCCTCACTCCCTCTTTAGCTCTCTCGCAAGCAGACACACACACACAACAATGTATGATGTGAACAGTGTTAATATTTTGTGATTTCATGATTTTCATGTGCTAAGTGAAGGGTTTTCCATTTTTATTTAAAAACAAATTGAAACGCCACTCCTGAATAAGAAACAATGTAATTAACAATTTAAAGATGGAAAAACAATGTACATTTTACATCTAGTAGAGTAGAATGATGAAGAAATAAAAGATGATGGGATATATGGAAAATAAGAATTAACATATTGCTAGTGAGTAATCGATCTAGTGATATGGTGTGTGTGTTATGCACTCACTAACTGTAAGTCGCTCTGGATAAGAGTGTCTGCTAAATGACTAAAAATGTAAATGTAAATGTTGTGTAGCTTAATAAAAGTGTGTGATCGAGTGTTTATGTCTCACTCACTGTGTGTGTGTGTGTGTGTGTGTGTCCCTACTCACTGAGTTTAGGTACAGGCTGTGTGTCCCAGAACTGGTACTTGTGTTTGGTGGCCTCGTCGATGCTCTTAGCTGGTCCCTGGCAGGACAGCAACTCCATGGCCCTCTGGATGTCCTGCAGCTTCTGCATGGGCAGCCCTGGGTTCTACACACAGGTGAGAAGGTTACAACACACACACACTCAGAGAGAAAGAGAGAGAGGCCAAATCCCAAATGGACCCCTTACGACCTATGCACTTGTGGAGATCTGAGAGGATTTGATTGGTATATGCAATATGGTGTAACTTCCACCTAGCCTATCTCAGGGCAAGGTGGCGCTATTACCCTATTGCTTACACCTGTCAAATCCAGTCAGATCTCCACAAGTGCATAGGGCTTGATTTGGAATTGGGCCAGGGGGAGAGAGAGAGGTTAGGCACCTTTATCTCCTGTGAGTCTGAGGCAGAGTCTGACTTGGCCCCTCCTGAGCTCGGCTTCTCTTTCTTTCTCTTCTGTTTCTTCTTCTTCTTCTTAGCCCCCAAGTCTCCCCCCGGACTCCTACACACACAGACAGATTTGATAGCTAGCTGGCTACATCTCTGCTCTGGAGTAAAGGTTAACTGGCAGTAGTAGTAGTAGTGTCATGCAAGTGGAAGCTGTCATGCTGAATAATTAAAGTCAGGCTAAAATGGGGGCCAAATTATGCATACACTACGTGAGTTGCAGGACATTTATAAATCTACGATTATCGCTGTTGGCTATAGTGGGTATACCTCAGTGGGTGTACGCGGAACGGAGAAGCCATCGCTCTGCCTAACAACAACGTTTAGCTTTCAGACGGTTTTAGGTCTAGCCTGCTTCTGTAACGTCAGAGAAGGATAGCCAAGGATATGCGCTGCCGTTAGCTAGCTAGCAAATGCGCCAGTAGTATAAAACAAAATAAGCCTTTTAGTTAGATAAATATATGCATTTAGCTTATGCCCTTCCATTGACGCAATTGCTTTAAATATAAACAAGTCAATCCTACAGGCTACACACATGCTGAACAGGCAATTTAGCTAGCTGGCCAGTTAGCTAGCAATTACTACATAACGCCTAGCACGCTGAGTCTCATTCATTCAAATGAAAAGCTAGCTTTAATTTATATGGCTACACTGCCATGACATCCACTAGCCAGCAGGACTCAGACAACAGAGGTCCATCATCACATAAAAACATTATTAGCGAACAGGGCATCTATGGGCCTTGGTCGTAAATAAACTAAACGTTAGACGTGTGCGCGAGCTCTTTATCCAAAGAATCTCATCCACCCCCTACACAGCACCGGGCCATCAGAGCGTGGAAGCGTGCTTCCCCGGACTGCTGCGTTTTGTCTGGTTGGAGAAGCCGAGCCTCACCCTTGCATATGTTCATTCTCCTCCTCGTTATCGCCATCTATTCCGCAGGTATCCTGGTCGTCCAGCTCCAGGCTCTGCTGGCTGGCTGCGGACTCGCTATCCTCCGCCATCATGGATGAAAACATATATATTTATATAAAAAAATATGCTGAATGATACAGGCGACAGGGAGGGATGGAAAAAACAAAGAGGGTTAAGTCTGAAATAGCGCCATCTAGTGGCCAATCACATCGCAGCACGTTTGCAGCGCAGTAGGCTACGTTCCCAAATCACATCACA
Source organism: Coregonus lavaretus (assembly GCF_964263955.1). NCBI lineage: Eukaryota > Metazoa > Chordata > Actinopteri > Salmoniformes > Salmonidae > Coregonus > Coregonus lavaretus. Next base: position 49,040,832 of record NC_139990.1, on the reverse strand, counting down.
GCGATACAAGGAGAGGTCAGTGATACACTACATGATCAAAAGTATGTGGACACCTGCTCGTCGAACATCTCATTCCAAAATCATGTGCATTAATATGGAGTTGGTCCCCCCTTTGCTGCTATAACAGCCTCTACTCTTCTGGGAAGGCTTTCCACTAGATGTTGGAACATTGCTGCAGGGTCTTGCTTCCATTCAGCCACAAAGGCATTAGTGAGGTTAGGCCTGGCTCGCATTCGGCGTTCCAATTCATCCCAAAGGTGTTCGATGGGGTTGAGGTCAGGGCTCTGTGCAGGCCAGTCAAGTTCTTCCACACCAATCTCACCAAACCATTTCTGTATGGGCCTCGCTTTGTGCACAGGGGCATTATCATGCTGAAACAGGAAAGGACCTTCCTCAAACTGTTGCCACAAAGTTTGAAGCACAGAATCGTCTAGAATGTGATAGAATCGTCTAGAATGTGATTGTATGCTGTAACGTTAAGATTTCCCTTCTCTGGAACTAAGGGGCTTAGCCCGAACCATGAAAAACCGCCCCAGACCATTATTCCTTCTCCACCTAACTTTACAGTTGACACTATGCATTGGGGCAGGTAGCGTTCTTCTCCTGGCATCTGAAAAACCCAGATTCGTCTGTCGGTCTGCCAGATGGTGAAGCGTAATTCATCACTCCAGAGAACGCGTTTCCACTGCTCCAGAGTCCAATGGCTGCGAGCTTTACACCACTCCAGCCGACGCTTGGCATTGCGCATGGTGATCTTAGGCTTGTGTACAGTTGCTCGGCCATGGAAACCCATTTCATGAAGCTCCGGACGAACAGTTATTGTGCTGACGTTGCTTGCAGAGGCAGTTTGGAACTCGGTAGTGAGTGTTGCAACTGAGGACAGATGATTTTTACGAGCTACGCGCCTCAGCACTCGCCGGTCCCGTTCTGTGCGCTTGTGTGGTCTACCACATCACGCTGAGTCGTTGTTGCTCCTAGACATTTCCACTTCACAATAACAGCACTTACAGTTGACCGGGGCAGCTCTAGCAGGGCAGACATTTGACGAACTGACTTGTTGGAAAGGTGGCATCCTATGACGGTGCCACGTTGAAAGTCACTGAGCTCTTCAGTAAGGCCATTCTACTGCAAATGTTTGTCCATGGAGATTGCATGGCTGTGTGCTCGATTCTATACACCTGCAGCAACGGGTGTGGCTGAAATAGCCGAATCCACTAATTTGATGGGGTGTTCACATACTTTTGTATATATAGTGTAGATCAAAAGTTATCATATATATTTTTTTTTAACACATCAGCATTGCCACGCTATGGAGTGCGTCTGCCAGCTACTGAATTTGGGGGGAAACGGCTGAGCTGCAAGTTCTCTGGCCGTTATGTCCCAATATGGCCATCAGTGGGTTGATATACTGCTCTCTTAAATCCGCCCGTTAGTAACTGCCAACCGGGAAAGCCTTGAGGGGGGAGTCAGGTTCTCCCAGTCAGCAAGATGTTGATCGATTTCTTGTCTATATACAGGTCCGTCAAAAGGAGCATGAAATCTGACAAGCCTAATGGAAACAAATAGGTCAAACATAAGTGAATGAAAAGCTTTACTATAATTCAGTGTGGCTCAGTGCTGAAGAACATGTAGCCATGACTACTGCATTAGTTATCAGATACATTAACAAAAACCATAAGAGCAGAATGTGAACCATGCATCCGGATACAGTCTAATCCTGAAGCTTGCCCACATTTGACGTTGATCTACAGAGGATGACTCAATTATGTTCTCCTTAATTCTACTACACCCAAACCTGCTCTATAGTCTCTAGACTAGTGCTAAACAATCCACAGAAGATGCAGAAGTCCAGTTTGTCTCTTTATTCAGAATAATAAGCGTAAATTATAATACAAGCAACCAGTTAAGACATTTAGAATGGAGGGTACAGTAACATACAGTACTCTCCCAGAGTGGTTACTATGGTGATGGAGTACAGAGAGAGAGAGAGAGGATGAGGGGTCATTCACAACACTAGCTCACACGTCAACATGTAGAGAGAACTATATACACTGTAATATGCCTCAGATGTCATATGCTGTCCCACACACACATGACCTGCAGTATATCGTCTGCACATGCTTGCTCAGAAAGACATGACTACATAGACGGGCCCACACACTCAAGCTGACAAAACACAGGCACACAGAGGCAGATGCAAAAGTCAATAAACAATCTAGCTATAGCCACACAGCATCCTCCCTTTGTGACTGAGGAGAGGAGAGAGGGGGGTTACTGCATGCCGTCTGCCAGGGACAGAGGGAGGAGAGGAGAGAGGGATGAGGTAGTGGAGGGTTAGAGCTCAACAGGGGAGAGGAGAAATAAATAGCTAGTTGAACTGATCAACTGATGTGTACGAGTCAACTTGTTCAAAGGCACTTGGAGAACGAGGAAGTCGATTATAGTGGTTTCAAAACGACAGGATGCAGTTTGGTATCAGAGAAAAGGCTTGGGTGTGCGTGTGTTAAAACTCTGTACTTACAGTAAGGGAAAAAAACAATAAAACATATCCGAGTAGAAAATAGCATAAACTCATTTGAGTAAAATAGTTTGGCAACTAAAATCACAGAGTACTTAAAATTACAAAACAAGGCATCTCAAGCAACTGTATAAAAGTGATGCATAGCCGTTCAGAGCAAAGTATGCCGAAGTCAGTGGTTCAACACCTAAAAACCTTCATATAAAACCTCACTGGTATAGTGCTGCAATATCCACAGTCACCAACAGAGGGGGGTGTATCCCATTATCTGATTCACCAGTCGTGTGGATGGGAAGTTGAAGTTACACATACACTGATCTAAGGTACCCTAATGTTGGAAAGTGGAAAACTAAAAAAAGAACAAAACAAAATATATTTTAGTGTCACATACACCGGATAGGTGTAGTGAAATGTGTTGTTTTACAGGGTCAGCCATAGTAGTACAGCGCCCCTGGAGCAAATTAGGGTTAAGTGCCTTGCTCAAGGGCACATCGATAGATTTATCACCTTGTTGGCTCGGGTATTTTCGAACCATTGACCTTTCCGTTACTGGCCCAACGCTATAACCGCTAGGCTACCTGCCGCCCAGATTAAGACTTGTGGGGGGAAAACTGATCGTAGATCTGTGCTCTGGGCAACGTCTACCTGCAGAATTATACATTAGAGTACATTTGAGTAGCTTCCTTTCCTGCCGTATGTATATCCTGTGTCCTAGTTACTGTTCTTAAAACACTACTACCCCTTCTACCTAGACCTGCCAATAGACATCCGCCATATTGCTTTTACTTGTCCGATGCTTTTCAGATCAGTGGACTGAAGCAGATAAGACTGAGGAAAGGAAGCTGCTGATAAGTATTGAAGCACACTCATTGTCTGTCTCTGCTTCATTCTACAGCCTCTTTTTGCTGGCTAATTTACTAAAGGCATAGCAGTTGTGCATAACATGTTCTCTGACGTTGTTTTTTTAACTTCAGGAGTTCATCTGTATCACTCAGACAAAGTCTCTATGGCATGTCTAGTCAGTGGCCTGTCCATGTAGTGTGGGGCTAGGATGACACACAGTAAGGATTAGACATGTCATAAAAGAGATTAGGATGTATGGAGTTCCAACGGAGTTCCAACTGTTCCAATCGTTTCCATTCACTGACAGTTCCATTTAGCTCCCAGTGCAGATGTACTTCCTGAATGGTCTGGACATCTATAGCTGGCTAATCCTTCTTCATGTCACTCTGGGGTGGGGTGGTGGGGGGAAGTAATGTCATAGTTCAAGGGTCAGAGGTTATTTGAGGTTAAAGGCTGCCAGTAGGGGGCGCTCCTCCCTCTTCTGCCAGGGGCTCTTCTTCTCCTCCTCTCCGTGGTCATCAGGGGCAACAGCCAGTAGGGCTGTCTGGTCATGCTCAGTCCTGAAGACCACGCCTTCTGGCTCTGGGAGGGGGGGTGGGGAGGAGGAGGAGGGGGAGGAGAGGGGTGAAGGAGCCTCTTCCTGTATCATCCCCTCTCCTCTGTGTTCCTCCTCTTCTTCTTCTTGATGTCCCTGTGTGTTCTGCAACACTGGACCCAAAGGGCTGTCCTGGGGGCTACACTCAGGAGTCTCCCCCTCCTCCTCGCTGTCCGGCCCGTCCAGGTCATCCACATATACCAGCTGGGTGTAGGCCATGGCAGGAGGGCCGCTCTTTGTCCTCCCCCTCTCTCTTTCCCTCTCTCCTACCCCCCTCCGCCCCGCTCTGGGCTCGTTCAGGTCCACACCGGAGTCCAGACTTGCGTCGTTTCCGTTGACATGTCTACCACCACTGTTGTTACCATGGCTACCTCCTCCCCCTGGATTCCCCTTGGCTTGTCCAGCCCGCTGCAAGTCTATGTAAGAGTGTCTGATGGCGTTAGACCGACCGTCCAATGAGACGAACCAGGCGCGTGGGTGTGTGAGGGGCTTCCCTCCCCTCAGTTCCATCAGTTTCTTCTCGGCCAATAGCGTGTCCTCGCCGTTCATTTGCATAATCCCTGCCTCCCCAAGTGCTGTCGGGATAGACAGGGACTCTGATAGGCTGCTCCACTCCCCTTGCCCCTCTCTTAGTCCCTGGTTGGCTGAGGCGGTGGCATAGTCGGTGTGTGTTTGCCCCAGAGGCTGCTGGGAGTGTGAGGCGTTGAGCTCAGCCTGGATGGTCTCCAGGTCACTCTGCTGGTCAGTCTGTAAGAACAGGGCCTGGCCACACAGCGGGTGTTCCCCCGGCAGGCGCATGTAGTGGGCTGGGATCACCAGGGTGGGCCGGATCCTCCTGGGGTAACCGTCTCCTCCACTCAGCAGGTCCACAGAGCCACAGCACAGCAGCTGGCCCGGCCTGGGGAGGGAGAGGGGCAGGGAGCCCAGGTGGTCCACAGATCGGGACAGGAAGTAGTCTGGGGGTCTGCGCTCACACCCCTCCCCTCTGATAGGGGAGACAGGTGGAGAGCAGGGGGAGGTAGCCTCACACACACTAGTCGCTCCCTCCCCCACACCACTCAATTGAGCTGCCGACGCCTGCACCTGATTTGAGGATGAAAGTCTATCTGGGAGCTGATTGGTAGATGAGCAGATGGAGGTGTATGATTGGCGGTAGCCGGCATCCGTCCCGGTGGAGAGGGCTGACTTTAACGGGAATGTCTCCACAGACTGACGGTAGTCTTTGCTGCGCGGCGTCAGGTTGCCTAGCGATGAGCCATGACGACTTTGGCTGTGGTTGCCTAGCGACATGCGACTGTGGTTGCCATGGGAGACCAAGTCATGGCAATCGTAGGAGGAGGGTTTGAGCATGGGCGTGGTCATGTCGGGTTCTGTTGTCGTAGAGACCAGCTCCAAATGAACCTAAAGATGAGACAAGATTTTAGTGTCAGTTTCCACAGACAGTAGCACAGCGCCATTTCTAACATGCTCTTCAAAGAAAATATACAGATGACACAGGGGAACAATAACATGAATACACACTAACACAAAAGTGAAAAAACAGAATATTAGCTGTGATTTTAACAATAGAAAGTGCAAAGGCAGTTACAAAGTGCAGTGGAAAAGGGAGAAAGCATGTTTGTACGAAGAGACCAGTGGTCCCTGGCCTGGTTGTTGACTGACCTCGCTGCTGATGAGATTGAGGTGAGACATGGAGGTGGCCTGATCTCTCTTACTGCCCTCCAGACCAGATGACAGATTCAGCTTCCGATGGGACAGACGAGGCTTCACACAACCACGCCTGGAGAGAGAGAGACAGTGAGGGAGAGACAGGGAGAGAGAGAGACGGAGAGAGAGAGAGAGACAGTGAGGGAGACAAGGAGACAGACATGGAGAGAGAGAGCGAGAGAGAGCGAGAGAGACAGTGAGAGAGACAAGGAGACAGACATGGAGAGAGAGAGCGAGAGAGAGAGGGGACGAGACAGAAAGACAGAGAGAGCGAGAGAGAGAGAGGACGAGACAGAAAGACAGAGAGAAAGACAGGGAGAGAGAGACAGGGAGAAAGAGAGACAGGGAGAAAGAGAGAGAGAGACAAGGAGACAGACATGGAGAGAGAGAGAGAGGACGACAGAGAGAGAGAGAGAGAGAGAGAGAGAGAGAGAGAGAGAGAGAGAGAGAGAGAGAGAGAGGAGACAGACATGAGAGAGAGAGCGAGAGAGAGAGGGGACGAGACAGAAAGACAGAGAGAGCGAGAGAGAGGGAGGGAGGGAGAGAGAGAGAGAGAGAGACAAGGAGACAGACATGGAGAGAGAGAGAGGACGAGACAGAAAGAGAGAGAGAGGCACAGAGAGAGAGAGAGAGAGAGAGAGAGAGAGAGAGAGAGAGAGAGAGAGAGAGAGAGAGAGAGAGAGAGAGAGAGAGAGAGAGAGAGAGAGAGAGAGAGAGAGAGACAAGGAGACAGACATGGAGAGAGAGAGCGAGAGAGAGAGGGAACGAGACAGAAAGACAGAGAGAGCGAGAGAGAGAGAGAGAGAGGACGAGACAGAAAGACAGGGAGAGAGAGAGACAGGGAGAAAGAGAGGGAGAGACAAGGAGACAGACATGGAGAGAGAGAGGACGAGACAGAAAGACAGAGGGAGAGAGAGAGAGAGAGAGAGAGAGAGAGAGAGAGAGAGAGAGAGAGAGAGAGAGAGAGAGAGAGAGAGAGAGAGAGAGAGAGAGAGAGAGAGAGGGGGATAAAGTTCAGTTAAGAGAAGACAGTCCTGTTGAAACTCAAGACTCCTTCACTGACACACAAGACACACTTATGAAAGTCAGCAGGGAAGTCCATTGATCCAGACAGACGGACAGACCTGCAGTAGTACAGCAGTAGACAGAGCAGGCAGAGGAGGATGACAGCCATGCCTCCCAGTATGGCCAATAGGAAGACTGTGTGGTACGTACTGATGTCCTTTGTCACCACCGGACCTGCAGAAACACACACACACAAGTTTTACCTGTTTTAAATGTGTATGTTGGTACCTGTGTCTCGTGGGGACATGGTGTGTGTTGGTACCTGTGTCTAGTGGGGACATGGTGTGTGTTGGTACCTGTGTGTAGTGGGGACATGATGTGTGTTGGTACCTGTGTCTAGTGGGGACATGGTGTGTGTTGGTACCTGTGTCTAGTGGGGACATGGTGTGTGTTGGTACCTGTGTCTAGTGGGGACATGGTGTGTGTTGGTACCTATGTCTAGTGGGGACATGGTGTGTGTTGGTACCTATGTCTAGTGGGGACATGGTGTGTGTTGGTACCTGTGTCTAGTGGGGACATGGTGTGTGTTGGTACCTGTGTCTAGTGGGGACATGGTGTGTGTTGGTACCTGTGTCTAGTGGGGACATGGTGTGTGTTGGTACCTGTGTCTAGTGGGGACATGGTGTGTGTTGGTACCTGTGTCTAGTGGGGACATGGTAGCCACCCAGTATCCAAGCTGAGGAGCGATGTAGGTTAGGCTGAGCTGGTCTCCCTCCCTCTGGACATAGCCCAGACTGCCTCCCTCTGGACATAGCCCAGACTGCTCTTCAACCAGGCCCCTACACACACACACACACACACACACACACACACACAGAGTTAGAGATATACTCTTCAACCATAGTAAATCAGTGTAAAGCATTTGGCCTCGTCACTGTGCTGCTGCGGTTCTCCAGTCAACCACAGGGAGGCAGCATACTCACAGTGACACAGTCATAACTCATACTGGCCATGAGCCATAGGAGTTAGAATCATCATAACACAGCCAGACACAGTCATTGTGTAAGATGAGGTAACACGACCTGGACACTGATCGAATGTCAGTTTTTCATTTAGTCCCCATTGGTTATGATAAGGATTTGTGGTATGTAGGCTGATCCTAGACCTGTGTATGAGAGGGGCTATGACAGTGCAGCAGTAGGCTCTGCAGAGGATTCTCTGTCTATTATAGATGCTCTGATGTAATTCAATTAGAAGGGAAGAACTAATGTACAGGGAGGGGGAGAGAGAAACAAGAGATGGAGAGAAATGCCTGTGACTCAGCATCTTTGTGATTCGGGTCGCCTCCATCCCTAACACACACACACACACACACACACACACACACACACTGTTCTCATCAATCCCCATGGACCAAGTACAGCTAAGCACTGAAACAGCCCAACCCAACCCAGCCTGACACAGCACAGCCATGTCCTCCTGAGGTGTCAACTCTCACTGGATGACCTTTTACATTAGTGACATTGAAACCCACTGTTCCGACGATGCCTTACAGCCAGAGGGTATTGTATCCTCTGGCTGTAAGGCATCGCACACACACATATACACACGCACACATATACACACACACACGCAAGCATGCACACGCAGACAATATAGCCTGCAGTGCTCCAGATGCCTTTCCCTGTCACAGAGTCAACACCGGTCACCTTTACATTAGCTACTAGTCCTTTGTGTGTGTTTGTAAGAATGTCATCATGAACTCGGTTCAGATGTGAACTGGCTGGTATTTACACCATTAACTCCTCTCTGTAATATATGGAGTGTGGATGAAAAACACTGGACTGGAGCCTCTAATGCTTTAGGATCTGTAACAACAAACACACAGACAGAGAGACAGACTCCAGAGGCAAAAGATTGTTGTGGCCTTACTTTCGGAACAAACAGAACTAGTAAGTAAACACACACACACACACACACACACACACACACACACACACACACACACACTAGGAGGTAAACATGCTCCTTTCTTACAGTATATGACATCATTCAGCTCAGTGCTCCAAAACATCACAGAATAAAATAAATGCTGTCAGTTAAACTAGCAGAACAGATTTGAGAGAGTGTGTGTCTGTGTGTTAAAGCTTGTGTGTGTACCTGTGAAAGTGTGTGTATGTTATCCCCTCTCTACATGCAGCCTGTCCATGTGCAGGCCAAGTCAACAACAACAAACTCCCTCCTAACATTGGCTTCTTTGTGTGGAGAAAGAATGATCAGGCAGAAATATTTCTGGAGAAATCTCAAACTCTCTCTCTCACACACTAACTGGTCACTGGAGAAACTCAATTAAAGCCCCTGGCCTGTTAGGTTTTTTATTTGGGGGTTGCTAGGGAAACAGTGGACTAAAACACAGAGGACCAGAGGTGGCTGTTGCTGGGAAATATTAACCCCATACAGCGTGTGTGTGTGTGTGTGTGTGTGTGTGTGTGTGTGTGTGTGTGTGTTTGTGTGTATTGACACAAGACTACAATACCCTCTGGCTGTAAGACAACGTGGGAACAGTGGGTTTCAATGTCAATGTGACTCATGTAAAAGGTGAGAGTGAGAGTTGACTCCTCAGGAGGACATGTCTGTGCTGGACTGGGCTATGTACAGTACTGTGTGTGATTGTTTACACCTTATGTGTATATCTGTGTGTGTGTCTGTGTGTGCTCCTATAGCCCCAGTCCTAATCAACTCATTGGGCTAGTGAATGGTCTCCTTCAGCAACAGTAAGTCACGTTGTGTTGGTCACATTGACTGGACCTTCATAGCACAGGACGTACTTGGTAGTGTGCCACAGGGTGACTGGTTCAAGCCCTACTCTGGCTATCCTCCTAAATCCCTACACTGCAATACTGGCTGAGCCATAGATCTAAGGCTGACTACAACTGTACTGATCTGTAGCCAGAGAGAGAGGGAGGGAGGGAGGGAGTGATTTTCCAAACAGGTTAGGCTACATTTTCTAGCCAATCTTGTGATGTGGATGTAATCAGGAACAGAAAGTATTGTGTTTTGATTTGCATTTTAATACGGTGCGTTATGTCCAATAATATGGTAGATAATCTTTTATAAAGTTCTCAATTATTCCATTCATAACTCTGCCACACTGTAATCTCCCGTCTCACTGTACAGTGTGTGTGTGTGTGTGTGTGTTGCATTCTGGTGCCTTTTCTTTTCCCAGTTCCTTTAAAAAAGATAAGAATGTAGTGATGCATTTCCCAGCTTGACTCTGACATACATTCCATAAACTTTCTGGATACATACACACACACACACACACACACACCTTATCCCACTGATTAGAAGTTCAGAGAGGAGGAACTCCGGACCCAAACACAGAAAATCTGCTCCCTGCTCAGAACGGGAAAAACAGAAAAGCTGTGTGTGTGAGAGAGTGTGTGTGTGTACTCACCCAGACTGGGGTCGAACCTCCAGGCTGGGATGTGTTGGTTCTCCTTCAGGCCGCTATTGGCCGGTAGAGGGACGGAGATGCTGATTGGTCCGTTCACCTGGAGCTCCACCCCCTTGCTGGCCAATAGGTGGACAGAAATGGCCGCCACTGGAGTCAGCTCAAACCTACGCTCACTTCCTGTTAGAGGAGAAGAGGAGAGCCAAAAGAGAGGAGTAGTGAGGGAGGGAGGAGAGCAGATGAGAGTAGTGAGGGTCGGAGAGAGGGAGGAGAGGTGTAGTGAGAGGAAGGAGAGGAGAGGTGTAGTGAGAGGAAGGAGAGGAGAGGTGTAGTGAGAGGAAGGAGAGGAGAGGTGTAGTGAGAGGAAGGAGAGGAGAGGTGTAGTGAGAGGAAGAGAGAGCGAGGAGAGGAGCAGTGAGGGAGTGAGAGGGAGGGAGGAGAAGTTGTAGTGAGAGGAAAAGGGAGAGGGAGGAGAGGAGCAGTGAGAGGGAGAGAGGGGGAGGAGAGGAGCAGTGAGGAGTGAGAGGGTAGGAGGAGAAGTTGTAGTGAGAGGATCAGCGGGAGGGAGGAGAGGAGAGGAGTAGTGAGAGGAAGGAGAGGAGAGATGTAGTGAGAGGGAGAGAGAGGGAGAAGAGCAGAGGAAGAGAAGGGAGAGAGAAAAGGTAAGAGGAGAGGAAACAGAAAGAGAGGGGGAGAGGGGTATAAAGAGGATGAGTGACAGGAGATTTTAAGTGGTGGGTTGGGTGACCTTATGTTTTTATACTTTTTATTATTATTATTATTATTTTATTTCCTACTAGCACTGACAACTACTTTGAGGAAAATTTACTTTCTATGACTGAGGATACAGTGGGGAAAAAAGGTATTTAGTCAGCCACCAATTGTGCAAGTTCTCCCACTTAAAAAGATGAGAGAGGCCCTGTAATTTTCATCATAGGTACACGTCAACTATGACAGACAAATTGAGAATTTTTTTCTCCAGAGAATCACATTGTAGGATTTTTTATGAATTTATTTGCAAATTATGGTGGAAAATAAGTATTTGGTCACCTACAAACAAGCAAGATTTCTGGCTCTCACAGACCTGTAACTTCTTCTTTAAGAGGCTCCTCTGTCCTCCACTCGTTACCTGTATTAATGGCACCTGTTTGAACTTGTTATCAGTATAAAAGACACCTGTCCACAACCTCAAACAGTCACACTCCAAACTCCACTATGGCCAAGACCAAAGAGCTGTCAAAGGACACCAGAAACAAAATTGTAGACCTGCACCAGGCTGGGAAGACTGAATCTGCAATAGGTACGCAGCTTGGTTTGAAGAAATCAACTGTGGGAGCAATTATTAGGAAATGGAAGACATACAAGACCACTGATAATCTCCCTCGATCTGGGGCTCCACGCAAGATCTCACCCCGTGGGGTCAAAATGATCACAAGAACGGTGAGCAAAACCCAGAACCACACGGGGGGACCTAGTGAATGACCTGCAGAGAGCTGGGACCAAAGTAACAAAGCCTACCATCAGTAACACACTACGCCGCCAGGGACTCAAATCCTGCAGTGCCAGACGTGTCCCCCTGCTTAAGCCAGTACATGTCCAGGCCCGTCTGAACTTTGCTAGAGTGCATTTGGATGATCCAGAAGATGATTGGGAGAATGTCATATGGTCAGATTAATCCAAAATATAACTTTTTGGTAATAACTCAACTCGTCGTGTTTGGAGGACAAAGAATGCCGAGTTGCATCCAAAGAACACCATACCTACTGTGAAGCATGGGGGTGGAAACATCATGCTTTGGGGCTGTTTTTCTGCAAAGGGACCAGGACGACTGATCCGTGTAAAGGAAAGAATGAATGGGGCCATGTATCATGAGATTTTGAGTGAAAACCTCCTTCCATCAGCAAGGGCATTGAAGATGAAACGTGGCTGGGTCTTTCAGCATGACAATGATCCCAAACACACCGCCCGGGCAACGAAGGAGTGGCTTCGTAAGAAGCATTTCAAGGTCCTGGAGGTGGCCTAGCCAGTCTCCAGATCTCAACCCCATAGAAATCTTTGGAGGGAGTTGAAAGTCCGTGTTGCCAGCGACAGACCCAAAACATCACTGCTCTCGAGGAGATCTGCATGGAGGAATGGGCCAAAATACCAGCAACAGTGTGTGAAAACCTTGTGAAGACTGACAGAAAACGTTTGACCTGTGTCATTGCCAACAAAGGGTATATAACAAAGTATTGAGAAACTTTTGTTATTGTTGTTATTGACCAAATACTTATTTTCCACCATCATTTGCAAATTAATGAATTAAAAATCCTACAATGTGATTTTCTGGAAAAAATTCTCATTTTGTCTGTCATAGTTGACGTGTACCTATGATGAAAATTACAGGCCTCTCTCATCTTTTTAAGTGGGAGAACTTGCACAATTGGTGGCTGACTAAATACTTTTTTCCCCCCACTGTATGTGGTTGTCCCACCCAGCTATCTTAAGATGAATGCACTAAGTTACTCAGGATAAGAGTGTCTGCTAAATGATAAAAATGGAAATGGACACATACACACACAGGTTGTTTGAGAGCACAGAGAGGTTATATTGTGTTAAAGGGGACTCTTCTGGGTAGTGCATCTTTGATGGAGCCTCTTACAGAGAGCTGTACCTCACCCCACCCACCCCTCAACCCCTACCTTCACCCCACCCACCCCTCATCCCTTCACCCCACCCACCCCTCATCCCTTCACCCCACCCACCCCTCATCCCTTCACCCCTCATCCCTTCACCCCACCCACCCCTCATCCCTTCACCCCACCCACCCCTCATCCCTTCACCCCACCCACCCCTCATCCCTTCACCCCTAATTTCCCTACTCCCTTCACCCCATCCACCCCTCATCCCCCTCCTCCATATGTCAAATACTTTCAAATAATTGATTTAGTTTATCCGATACAACGGCACCAATGGAATAGTACCAACAGTGTATTTCACCTAAGTCTGGTCCCAGTCTGTCCCAGTGGTGGTACCTGTTCCGTTGCCCCCCAGGCCCTGCAGGTAGGGGAAGTGCTGGATGTGGCTGGGGTTGTTGGCCACAGTGAGCAGGGCAGTGAGGTTGCTGTAGGACGAGTTGGGAGGGAGGCTCAGGGCTCGACGCTGGAACTGAACCCAGGACTGACCCCTCAATCCTGGGGAGGAAAGGGGGGAGGGGTCAGGAACCACTCACACACTTAGATCCACTGTTCCTTAGTGATCATCTCCCCTGTAACCCTTTTTAATGCTGCTTATCAAATTAATGTCTGGAAGATTTGTGATGAACGCTGGCCTTCTCTCCGCTCACTCTCATCACTCTGTTATTACTCCTCTATATCAATCTCACCTTTCTAATTCTCTCTCTCTCTCCCTCTCTCTCTGTGTGTGTGTGAGACGTGAAGTGTGTCGAAAGATGTATATAGTGTGTTTACACATTTTACAATACTTGTGAACAATGTTCCCTCAAAAGGCTACTGTGGCTATTTGATCATAATGTAGGCCTACCAGAGTGGCCTACCATCAAAAACAATGGAGAAAATGCATCCCATAACATTTTAACATGGAAATAGCTGTTCTATCATTCAGCCTACAGTAGCAGCCAATGTGTGGTGTTCAATGTAGGCCTACATTTCATGAGACTTTTGAAAAAAACATGCAGGGCTTGACATTAACCTGTTTATCCACTTGTCCTTCAGACAAGGAGGTGACTGAAAATGTTTTTGTGTTGTTTGATGCAAGAAACCACTTTACAAAATAAAATACATTATTATTCCCATAGCATTATTACAGAGAATCAGACACTTATTTTTTTAAAATATATATATATATTAGTAGTCATTTAGCAGACACTCTTATCCAGAGCGACTTACAGTTAGTGAGTGCATAAATTTTTTATACTGATGCTACCCTCTGCCTATTGGCTACTTAGCTTATTCAAGCCCGTCTCAAAATACAACACTGCCCCTTTAAGACAAAAAAAAAGCTCTTCACCTGACTCGCTTTTCAAAGAGGTCTAGGATTGTACACGTTTTGTGCTCTTGTAGGAAGCAATCACTCTCCTATTGCTGACTACAAATTATCTATAACTGGGCTAATAACTCCCTAACTAAAATCAAATACAATTGTATTGGTCACATAAACATACTTAGCAGATGTTATTGCGGGTGTAGCGAAATGCTTGTGTTCCTAGCTCCAACAGTGCAGTAGTATCTAACAATTCACAATACACACAAATCTCAAAGTAAAATAATGGAACTAGCAAAGGATATGAACAAAATGTGCATGTGTGGCTACATGCAGCTCTATCGCTTTGATCTCCTGAGTGGCGCAGTGGTCTAAGGCACTGCATCGCAGTGCTAACTGTGCCACTAAAGATCCTGGTTCGAATCCAGGCTCTGTCACAGCCGGCCGCGACCGGGAGACTCATGGGCGGCGCACAATTGGCCCAGCGTCGTCCAGGGTAGGGGAGGGAATGGCCGGCAGGGATGTAGCTCAGTTGATAGAGCATGGCGTTTGCAACGCCAGGGTTGTGGGTTCGATTCCCCATGGGGGGCCAGTATAAAAAATTTTTTTATCACTAACTTAAATGACTAAAATGTAAATGTAATCTCAAAACAAGCGCATTTACTCACAACCGTTCATGCTGTAAACACAGTCCAGTTCAAAGTAAACGGCACAGATTCATATATGGCAATGGTCTATTTGCATATAGGCCTACTGCAGCTCTGATTGGTTATGCCGCACCGGTCTGTGTAGAGTACGGGCTGAGTCGTGCGTGTCAATGCAATAGAATCCTACTCCGATGCGTTCTGCCTTCTGCGTTCTGCCTACAACAAAATATCTTGCATAGTTTGTTTTGTTTCGGTATGTTGCATTGAAAGTGGCTAATATTGCGTTGATTCGATAAAAATTGCCACAGTAAAGGGAAACGTTGATAGTGTTAACAAGGAAACACTACCCACCAACCTTTCTGAGTCAAGATCACTTTCTGAGTCAAAATGCAAGCTGAGATCTACCGCAAAAATTTAAAAAATAAAATAAACGTAAGCCTATGAAACATTAACCAATCAAAAACAGTACTGTTGCAATGAGGTTGGTGCAGTAAGCTATAGGCCCAATACATTATCACTGCATATTGGCTTTGCTTGAATTGCCCTGCCAATGCATTGTTGTTCGGGCCATTTAAGAAATATATAAATTATATTAAAACATTTGAGGTAGGCTATATGATCACACCGGTAATAGATCCGTTGTTGTATTACTTTTGAGGCACAGCTGAGTGAGCGCACATTTAAATAATTTGCTTTTTATTTTTATTTTATTGGGCTGATGGTGCCTGCATCTGATGGTCAGTCTCAGCGGAGGGAGGGAGCAGCAGACTGAGGGTCCGCCTCTCAACATCCCTCCGCTCTCCCTTTCCTCCACTGACACTGACCAAAAAGGGACACCTTCTTTCAGCTGTTGGCGAAACTCGAGTCACATCGCATTATTTCCGCCTCATGCACAAATTCATGTTGTTCCTCCTATGACCAGAGAAAGTAAAATATTCCTCTATATTAAAAAAAGACCCAAGCCGCTATTAATAATAACGCAAGCCTATCGACACACTGTCCTACTCATTCATTACTGCTGCAGTGCTCATTGTAGAGCTGAGTGGAAATAGGAAGAACGCGCATTTTATGGCTTATAAAACTGTTGAATACAAAGTGTTGACAGTGCTGAGTAAGAACTTAAACATGAACTCACTCACTCATATTCGTTGACAGTCTCTCTCTAGTCATGGTTTTAAATGTTTTGAAATCTCACAGTATCAACTTTGCTGTAGCTTTCTTTTATATCTGCTACGTTACTGCAGACAAGGTAATCTAAGCCATCCGATTGGCCAGCGGTAGGCCTATAGTGCACTTGATTTGCTCTCCGGGCCCGCCGGGAAGGAAGAGTTTGTACCTTCAGACACATGAAATGGTTCAAAATGGCAACAGTTTGCCTACACGGTGCGCAGGGCAGCTGAATCGGGTGCACCGACCTCCAACAGCCCGAGACTAAGAAAAAAAAAAAAAAAAAAAAAAGGGTTTTTTACAGAAATGTTTGGAGATTGACTAGGGATGAAGTTCAATCTCGTGCTTCCCTCCTTGGGCTGATATTTCTTGAAGTCCTCACGAGAATAGTAAACAAACCAAAAATTCTGAGATGTGAGGACATTTTGCCGGTCCTCACTTGTAAAAAGGCTATTTTAGGCTTAGGAATTAGATTTAGGGATAGGGTTAGAATTAAGGGTTAGGTTTAGGGTTAGGATTAGGTTTAGGGGTTAGGTTTAGGGGTTAGAGAAAATAGGATTTTGAATGGGAATCAATTGTGTGTCTCCACAAGGTTAGTTAAACAAGACTGTGTGTTTGTGCAAAAGAGAAGTGTGTATAGTGGGGCTTAGCGGTGATGTCATAGTGTTTCCACTGTGGTGAGTGTGCATTCCTGGGCCATGAAACACCGCTGCAGCCGTCTGTGTTTTCTCTAGCTCTGTGTAGCCTCTGCCTGCAGTAAACCTGATCTGGTATTGATCTGAACGTCCAGTGTTGGAATTGGTCTGGTATTGATCTGAACGTCCAGTGTTGGAATTGGTCTGGTATAGATCTGAACGTCCAGTGTTGGAGGAGGTCACGTATTGATCTGAACGTCCAGTGTTGGAATTGGTCTGGTATTGATCTGAACGTCCAGTGTTGGAATTGGTCTGGTATTGATCTGAACGTCCAGTGTTGGAGGTGGTCTGGGATATAATCACATCAACAGGACTGGAGTAACAAAATGGAGAGGAGTTATAGGTAACAGCCTGGGGGGGGGGGGGGGGGGGGGGGTCTCCTGTGCCAATCCAAAAAGCCCCTCTCCTCCTCCCCTTTCCTCTTCTTCTCCTCCTGAGAGTTCCTTCTCTTTTCTTCCCTCTACAATGGATATTCCTCCCTCAGCCTGGACATTGCACCCTTCCCCCTATCCCCTCTTCCCGCCTTCTCCTTTCCTTCTCTCTCCTCTGCCCTCATTCCCCCCCCCCTCCCCTCAGTCCTCCCCTCACTCATTCTCTCTCCTCCTGCCACATGACAAGGTCTATCGCTCCAGTGGGATTCCAGGTTCAAAATACCATGATACAACACACTGTGTGTGTGGAGGGGGTACACTGTATTCACCAGACCGTAGCATAATTATCCTGCCCTCCTGGAGGACGGACACACACACACACACACACAGCTCAGTCAGCAATGTTTAAAGGAGTATCAGCAGCAGAACCTCACTCAGAGAGGATGGGAGAGCAACAGAAGGGCAGATGGGATGGGACACTCTAAATGAGTATGGTTATTGAAGAGGGACACAGACACACACAGAAAGCAAAACAAGCACATTGATCAGGCACACAAAGATACAGTTCAATTAAATTACATGTGATCTGATAAAATGTATCTAATGTAATTGTAAAAGGAACAGAGGACACGTGCTGCCTGTGTGTTGCTTTCATTAGAGAGATGGTTTAAAGGGGTGGACATCTTTCATTATTAATGTGTGTGAGGTCACTGGGACAAGGACCGTGTCTAAGTACTCTCTCTCTCTCTCACTCACACTGACCTTGGGATCCAGAGTTAATCTGTATAAGGTCTTCATACACCATCAGAGTGGCAGCTCTCTCTGGTAGCAGCTCCAGACTGAGAGAGGAAAACACTGGAATACACACATTTCTACATTTTAGTCATTTAGCAGACACTCTTATCCAGAGCTACTTACAGTAGTGAGTGCATCCATTTTTGTACTGGTCCCCCGTGGGAATCGAACCCACAACCCTGCCGTTGCAAGCGCCATCCTCTACCAACTGAGCCACACGGGACCCAGTCATTAATTTATTAATTTACATTTTACATTTTAGTCATTTAGCAGACACTCTTATCCAGAGCGACTTACAGTTAGTGAGTGTATACATTATTTTTTATTTTTCATACTGGCCCCCCGTGGGAATCGAACCCACAACCCTGGCGTTGCAAATGCCATGCTCTACCAACTGAGCTACATCCCTGCCGGCCATTCCCTCCCCTACCCTGGACGACGCTGGGCCAATTGTGCGCCGCCCCATGGGTCTCCCGGTCGCGGCCGGCTACGACAGAGCCTGGATTCGAACCAGGATCTCTAGTGGCACAGCTAGCACTGCGATGCAGTGCCTTAGACCACACTAAACCACACTGTGGCTCATTTTTCATTCTCACTAATAAAAGGTAATCTATTGAATTTTGGTTTTCCTCTCAACTTTTCTTTATTTTCTAACATTGTGGTTGGTAGGAAAACATATTTGAAGATCTTACTTGACTAGTTTAAATCTCTAGCTTTCCCTTTTATGTTCTCTGTGATCTGTCTCTACTTTTAAACCCTTGGATGCTGTTTTTCATAGCGCCATTCGTTTTATCACAGGAGACAGTTCTATTACTCATCACTGTATTCTTTACCAAAAGGTTGTCTGGACCTCTTTAAAGTCATGTAGATCACATCATTCCTCTCTTTTTGTTTACAAAGCCCTGCTCCACAAACCTCCGACTTACCTTAGCTAACATAACTATTAAGATTTAAAATGACAAGTTATCAAATCCGTTCACATGGTTGGTTAACTCTGGAGACTCCTTTGGTGTCTAGAGCGTTAGGTCAATCAGCCTTTAAATTCCTTGCACCTTACGTGGGGAATGATCTACAATACACGTGGAGGAATTGGTGCCTCTAGGGCATTTCAGATGGTTGTTAGGGGACCTTTTATATGAATGTGTAGTTGAATGTGTTTATTGTATTGTGATGTGTATTGTGGTGCTATACAGGGCTCATCTGGAAAAGAGACGCTGGTCTCAGCATTGACACCCTGTCCCCTGTAGCTCAGTTGATAGAGCATGGCGCTTGCAACGCCAGGGTTGTGGGTTCGTTTCCCACGGGGGGCCAGTATGAAAATGTCTGCACTCACTAACTGTAAGTTGCTCTGGATAAGAGCGTCTGCTAAATGACTAAAATGTAAAATAAAGGCTGAATAAATATCATACAACAGACCAAAGTTCTCTACTCTTTCCTACTTCCGCTGTCTTCCTGTCACCCCTCCTTTCCTTTCCTTTCTCGGTCACTCCTCCTTTCCCCTCTCTGTCACTCCTAGTGCTGATAAGCGTGTGTGTGTGTGTGAACAATTTGAAAGTGGTGTGTGAGGATAATGGGGGTGTTCCATTACAGCTTTATTATAATAAGTATCCCCCTCCTCCATCACACACACACCTCTCCCCATGGCCTCTTGGGAGGGCTGTGTGTGTGTGTGTGAGGGGGGGACGGAGACGTGGTCACTTATTATAATAAAGCTGTAATGGAACACCCCCATTATCCTCACACAGCACTTTCAGATTGTTCACACACACACATACACACTTTGTAGATTTTACTACTTTGACCTACCAGGCAGTCTGGTGGGTCTCCAGGGGGCGGAGTTTGGCACGTAGCCCTGTCTGGTTGCTGTGACGACCAGCAGGGTTCCAAGGCGGTAGGGAAAGCGCAGGTAGGCGTTGCCGTCGGCAGCGGAGGTCTCTGTGGTTACAGGGGTGTGGTTGGCGAAGAGCTCGATGGTGGCTCCGCCCAGGGGCTGGTGGGTGCTGGCATCACTCAGGTGAACCTTCAGAGTCACCTCTACACAGAGAGACAGAGAGAGAGAGTTACACACACTGCTAAGTAAGCGTCAGTGGTGTAAAGTAGTTAAGTAAAAAATACTTGAAAGTATCTGTACTTTAGTATACTATTTATATTTTTGACAACTTATACTTTTACTTCACTAAATTCCCAAATAAAATAAATGTACATTTTGACTGATACCCAAAAGTACTCGTTACATTTTGAATGCTTAGCAGGACTGGAAAATGGTCCAATTCACACACTTATCAAGAGAACATCCCTTGTCATCTCTATGCCTCTAATCTGGCGGACTAATGCTTCATTTGTAAATTATGTCTGAGTGTTGGAGTGTGCCCCTGGCTTTCTGTAAATATTATTATTATTAATTGTGCCGTCTGGTTTGCTTAATAAGGAATTTTAAATGATTTATACTTGTACTACTTAAATATATTTTAGCAATTACATTTACTTTTGATACTTAAGTATATTTAAAACCAAATAATTTTAGACTTTTACTCAAGTAGTATTTTACTGGTTGACTTTCACTTTTACTTGAGTCATTTTCTATGAAGGTATCTTTATTTTTACTCAAGTATGACAATTGGGTACTTTTTCCACCACTGGTAAGCGTGCACCACACAGACTCAGACTTGTCACTAATTGTCTGTAATTAGTTGGCCTTCAATCTCTAATGAGTCCCATTTGATCTGAAAATGAACAAACTTTGCCTAATGAAGCGTATCCATGTCCAGCCCAACAGAAGATGAATCCTAGAACATAGCCTAGGCATATATACAGTAGTCAGGATAAGCTTTCTGACTCAGTTACATTTGACATCGGCAGTTAACAGCCAATCACAGTGAGTGGCCAAAACCCAATTTCCTGGTTACCAGCCAATAGTGAGGCTCTGTCAAAACAATGGGCCCTTTCGCTGTTTCTTGATGGCTGAGGAAGGAAGTCTCTGAGCACACATCTCCTTTATTACTGTCACACACCTTCCTGGAAACTGCTGAATAACATACTTCCATTAAACCATTAACTCGGTTGGATAGCAGAGCATTGTAAAGCTTGCCACAGATACACACACACACACACACACACACAGTGCCAGAGCTAAACTGGGACAGAGCAACAACCCACTCTATCAAGTGGAACACACAGACTGGCCAAGCTTGTCTAGTCTAGACCTTTGTTAGGGTCCTATCAAATCTGTTGAATTTTCTGCCTGATTCCGTTTAGTTTTTCCAGATTTCCGTTTTCCCCTGTTTTTTCAGGTTCACTCTCAAAATTGCACTTGATTACAACAACTAAATTGGATGTTCTACGTCCACAACCATGCTAAAACCACATCAGGACACCACTTTTGAGGTCCGGGAAAAATTTGAGAAATGTAGATTTTTGGGTGTAGATAACCTTTAATTCCAGTGAGCACTTAATATTTTCTGGTAGAGTTTGCAAAACAAATACCCACTGGATTGATGCAAATAATCATGATATAATTCTGCCAGGTAAGCATAGGCTACTTTGTAGTTAACATTTACTTGAGAATGTTTTTGGAAAACCTTTCCATCTACCAGAAGACTGTTTTCATTAGCATCATCGCTAACGGCTACACAGAGGTAGCTGCACGCACCACACACACAGACGGGGAATTCTCGTTGCCTCTTCAGAAAGTTGCAGGAAATCCGAATCACTGATGCCTTCTGTTCATGTCTTATGATAAACTTGGCCAAATTAATAATGTTTCAATACATTTAGTTGACTCCCTACGAAGTTCAATACATTTAGTTGATTCCCTACAAAGTTCAATACACTTTGTTGATTCCCTACTGTTCAATACATTTAGTTGATTCCCTACTGTTCAATACATTTCTTTATATTGTTGAATTCTGTTTTATTGTCTGGATTCCGTGATTCCATCCGTATCGCAGATTTTATACGGCGCTACTTTATAAAACAAGGATGGAGGATAGAGAGAGTATACTGATAAACAGAAAATAAGAGCCAAATGGGAGACAAGTTTCACAAGAGAACTCCAAGTATTTAGAACACTGAGCGTGAGTTGTGTGAGGCTAACATTGGCAAGGTAACACTTACCTTTACCCAGGCCAGAACCCTAACCTTTACCATTGTGGAGAACGGCACTTTGCAGGAGTCATACGGTGTGAGTGAGTGAGACAGAGAGAGAGACAGAGCGAGAACAACCAGGTAAAAAAAGAGAGCTTGTGTTTCAAGCCTAGACCTTTAAAAACAGTCCGATTATGCACACACACACACACACACACACACACAAGCCCATTTCAGCTTGTTTCATAAAGGAGCTTGGCTAACACCTTAACGGTGACTTGGTACCAACACTGTAAACAAATGTCTGGTCTGGCAGGTTATGTAAACAACAGTAATGTGTGCTAATATCTAACAAGGCTACTTTAGCCATACTTCATCACTGAAATAAGTAGGAGCGCCGTCTAGTACAGTCACCTACAGCAAGGGGAACAATTAATTTCAGCAACACAAAACACACATCTTCCTCATCTCTCTGCTATTACACCATCTACTTACTCCTCTGTCGTATACATGCCCACATACGCACACCCTCTCACGCACACACCCCCTCTCTCACACACACCCCCTCTCTAATCTACATGTTTCCATATGGCAGACGCTTGTCTCTGTGATAATGGAAGTGGTGTTTGATCATTGTCCCTTAATTAAGGCGTTTGATCATTGTCCCCCCTCCCGAACATACACATACCCTTCCTTTACCCTTACATACACACCCACACTTACCCCGTCCCCCAACCCCAGGACATGCTCTCCCATCTCCCCAGGCTAGATTATTATTAATGTAACAGATACACTGACACACAGAGGATCAGACAAATACAGACTATAGGGTGGAGTCCTATAGGAGCCATGCTCAGTTGGTAGAGCATGGCACTTGCAACGCCAGGGTTGTGGGTTCGATTCCCATGGGGGACCAGTATGGAAAAAATAAATGTATGCACTCACTAACTTTAAGTCGCTCTGGATAAGAGCGTCTACTAAATGACTGAAATGTAAAAAATGAAATGAGCCGGACTACTACAGATTCTCTATCTATATATCACTTTTCTCAAACTAGTTGCAACAACCATTTTAATTTTCACTGTAGTGGGTCTTTTAAGGGTAGTGAAAATATCCACTGTTACCATGGCGTTCCCCCCAACACAGAGGTCAGTGAGAGGGAGGCATTCTAATGGTACATCACTTCCTGTCCCAGTGTTCCGTCCTTCCTTAGGGGTACCAGCTGTGCTCACTCTGAAGAGCTCCCCTGGGAGACTGTGGTGCGCGCACACACTTACACACACACCTCCCCATTCTGATCCAATAAATCGCTGGTGACATCATCCTTAAACAGGCTAAAGCCCTCTGAGAGGTGCATCTCAAAACACACACACAAATGTGTGTAAGAAGAGAAATGTGTTTTAGCAGCCCTGTTAAACCAGTCGTTCTCTCAGTAACTGGCTCCCGGTCTCTCTCTGTGTATGTGTGTGTATGTGTGTGTGTGTGTGCCATATGGAGGATAAAGGCATCAAAGGGAGTTTTTCCTGACCCGATGCTGAGATCTACCACCAATTAGCCCAAGCAACAGCAGCCAGAGCAGCAGGGCGTGTGTGAGACAGACAGTATGGGTGTGCGAGGAAGAGCCAGTGTGTTCATTATGTTTGTGTGAGTGTGTGGAGGTTATTGATTATCAGACCCTGCTGTGAGGTAGAGGGAGTTGGGCATCATCACTGAGCCATAATAATGGCAGGACAGTAGCCTCCTCTGTCTGTGGCTACTAGCTGCTCTGACGGAGGGCTGCTGTGCTAAAGGTCGACTGGTTGTGCTTATGGTATCCATGGTTACTGGTTATTAATTGTCACTGGTTATTAATTGTCAGATCAGGTCCTAGATATTATTATTATTATTATTAGATACCGTTAACTCCTGGTGTGTGTACCTGTTCAACCCCTGCTGTTGATTTTATAAACAGGTTTTTTTCCCGGCTCAACGCAAACACACAACACAGGTACTAGGATAGGGATAACCCACCACAATATCTTTAACATAACCTATCAAATTCTATCTTTAAAATATCCTGATGAATATTCCAGTATAGTAAATTAGTAGGCAGAGATTAAAGTATAGAGAAAATAATTCCATCAACTCTGCACGAGAGGCTTTCTTTGGCACCATCACAACCTTTCAAACTCCTCCTTGGTACACTAGGAAACTACAGTGTTCTGTGGTCGACGAAAGTAAATACTTTGAGTCATCTCATTAATACTTGGGGGATTCCCCATCTCTCTCCGTTTCTGCTCTTATTAGGCCTCTTTAACATACACTCTCTCAATTTCCTTCATCTATTTCCTGGTTTTGTGTGTATAAAGACGTGGGGACAGAGCATGATAGACTACATTGTTTTCGAAGAGGTATTGATTGAGAATGAGGGGTGCTGTAGCTCAGCTGGTGTTGCTGTTCTGTCTCTCTGGGGCATGGGGCCAAGATCCCGACCCAATCTGTGCTAGGGTGGATAAACTCACAGACATAGTGGACCAATCTGTGCTAGGGTGGATAAACTCACAGACATAGTGGACCAATCTGGGCTAGGGTGGATAAACTCACAGACATAGTGGACCAATCTGGGCTAGGGTGGATAAACTCACAGACATAGTGGACCAATCTGTGCTAGGGTGGATAAACTCACAGACATTGTGGACCAATCTGTGCTAGGGTGGATAAACTCACAGACATAGTGGACCAATCTGTGCTAGGGTGGATAAACTCACAGACATAGTGGACCAATCTGTGCTAGGGTGGATAAACTCACAGACATAGTGGACCAATCTGGGCTAGGGTGGATAAACTCACAGACATAGTGGACCAATCTGGGCTAGGGTGGATAAACTCACAGACATAGTGGACCAATCTGGGCTAGGGTGGATAAACTCACAGACATAGTGGACCAATCTGTGCTAGGGTGGATAAACTCACAGACATAGTGGACCAATCTGTGCTAGGGTGGATAAACTCACAGACATAGTGGACCAATCTGGGCTAGGGTGGATAAACTCACAGACATAGTGGACCAATCTGTGCTAGGGTGGATAAACTCACAGACATAGTGGACCAATCTGTGCTAGGGTGGATAAACTCACAGACATAGTGGACCAATCTGTGCTAGGGTGGATAAACTCACAGACATAGTGGACCAATCTGTGCTAGGGTGGATAAACTCACAGACATAGTGGACCAATCTGTGCTAGGGTGGATAAACTCACAGACATAGTGGACCAATCTGTGCTAGGGTGGATAAACTCACAGACATAGTGGACCAATCTGTGCTAGGGTGGATAAACTCACAGACATAGTGGACCAATCTGTGCTAGGGTGGATAAACTCACAGACATAGTGGACCAATCTGTGCTAGGGTGGATAAACTCACAGACATAGTGGACCAATCTGTGCTAGGGTGGATAAACTCACAGACATAGTGGACCAATCTGTGCTAGGGTGGATAAACTCACAGACATAGTGGACCAATCTGTGCTAGGGTGGATAAACTCACAGACATAGTGGACCAATCTGTGCTAGGGTGGATAAACTCACAGACATAGTGGACCAATCTGTGCTAGGGTGGATAAACTCACAGACATAGTGGACCAATCTGGGCTAGGGTGGATAAACTCACAGACATAGTGGACCAATCTGGGCTAGGGTGGATAAACTCACAGACATAGTGGACCAATCTGGGCTAGGGTGGATAAACTCACAGACATAGTGGACCAATCTGGGCTAGGGTGGATAAACTCACAGACATAGTGGACCAATCTGTGCTAGGGTGGATAAACTCACAGACATAGTGGACCAATCTGGGCTAGGGTGGATAAACTCACAGACATAGTGGACGAACTGCAGAAAACATACTCAGGTACTGTGTGTATTTATATGAAACCTTCACTTTCAGTGACACAAACAATGCAAACTGACTTGAAGGTATATTTGAAGTGTTTCATTCCAAATCACTATATATCAATTTTTTGTTTGTTTAAAGAACTTCTGAAAGAGATTGGTGTGTTCCCCCCCCCCCCCATCTAATCATGGCTTGGGGTTGTTAAATGACAGACATGTTTGTTTGAAACTTATCACTAGATGGTTTCATGTCAGAGAAACAAACCATCACATTTTGTTTCAAAACTAGATATATTCACCTCACTCTCAGTGAAAAAAGTTGCACTGCATGGTTTTACACAGTCTAATGTGACAAATCATTAAAATAATTAAGACCTAGTGCAGTCAAAAACTAAAAGTTGGGATAATATTGTGAAATTGTGAAAATTATGATTGTGCCCTTTTAGTGTAAGAACTGTTAGAAAATAACTGTCAGTCTGTTTTTTTAAATTGGAAACAATCACAGTAAGATAGAGATAAAAACTGCTGCATTGGACCTTTAATTTAAAAATGGTACAACTGATACATTTGTGACGTCAACATAAAATAATATATTAAAAACTGTATCAATACATATGATCTGGGCTCTGGTCAAAAGTAGTGCAATTTATAGGAAATAGGATGCCATTTGGGACAAGGCCTAACTCTAACCAAACACTATAGCATGAGGTTAATTTATGATGTGTTGAATTCATATACGTTAAATATACAGGATACAAACATTCTATTCCATCTAAACAATGGATATATAGCATTTTGCAACAAAACCATCTAAAATCTATTAACTAAAAATCTGAGGACAGTAATATTTTACACACACATAAATAATAATGTATTAAACTTTTATAGTGCTTTTCATTGCAGACAGAATCTCAAAGAGCTTGTTAAGCAAAATTAACAACAAAAAGTAAAGTAATTTAGGCTACAACAGTAGCTAGATGAAGTCGGAGTGCTTCTTCAAACCTCCAGCAGATGGGCAGCGCGCATGAGAGGATTTAGAAACTCTGCTAGATGGTCAGCAGAGGTGGTGGTCATGTCAGCATGTCCAAGGGCAGGCAGGCAGCTCAGTGTTATCAGGGCGTCTCCAACTTCTCTGCTAGCATTAGCTAGTTTGTTGACAACGCTGATTTTCATCAAGTTACAGGCAGGAATCCAATTCATGATATCAAGACTTGATCTACACTCATTTAGTTCATGAAAAATACACATTTTATAAAAAATAAAGAAATACATAAAAACGATTAAATATGTACAGAATTTACATGAGCTCTCTGCCTCGGCAACTATAGAACTTCACCCATAAGCATTCATTTCTGATGAAAAAACACAAATGTGAAACATTTGTGGATATAGTGTTTTGGAAATAAACTCTTAAATTTCCAAACAATATAGCTACTGTTACTGTGCTAGCTAGGCTATAACATCTATTTTGTGACAGAAAAATACAATTTAAAAAATGTAATTTGAAGGTACACAACAGACACTATTCAGTGTTTTGCTTAGTGCTTAACAAAAGTCACAGATCATATTCAGTCCCTCTTAATCCAATAATAAATATGTTATATTTTTCTGTTATTAATTAGCATTATGTCATTGATTTCGTTCAGACAGAACAGAAACAAATATATGTACTACTAAATTATAGATCTGGTGGAAAACTGCAGCAATGCCTCAACGAATACAGGTGTTGTGCTAGTGCATGTGCGTGCGTGCGTGCATGTGTGTATAAAGCACTGTTTTAGTAGTCTGTGCACAAGCCCCGAGGATAAGCAGAGTGCTGCAATGCAGTGTGTCGTATGCATAGGCACACACACAGTCCCCTCCCACAATTGTTTACAGACAGATTATTTCACTCTATCACAATTCCAGTGGGTCAGAAGTTTACATACACTAAGTTGACTGTGCCTTTAAACAGCTTGGAAAATTCCAGAAAATTATGTCATGGCTTTAGAAGCTTCTGATAGGCTAATTGACATCATTTGAGTCAATTGGAGGTGTACCTGTGGATGTATTTCAAGGCCTACCTTCAAACTCTGTGCCTCTTTGCTTGACATCATGAGAAAATCAAAAGAAATCAGCCAAGACCTCAGAATTTTTTTTTTTGCCCTCCACAAGTCTGGTTCATCCTTGGGAGCAATTTCCAAATGCCTGAAGGTACCCCGTTCATCTGTACAAACAATAGTACGCAAGTATAAACACCATGGGACCACGCAGCCGTCATACCGCTCAGGAAGGAGATGCGTTCTGTCTCCTAGAGATGAACGTACTTTGGTGCGAAAAGTGCAAATCAATCCCAGAACAACAGCAAAGGACCTTGTGAAGATGCTGGAGGAAACAGGTACAAAAGTATCTATATCCACAGTAAAACAAGTCCTATATCGACATAACCTGAAAGGCCGCTCAGCAAGGAAGAAGCCACTGCTCCAAAACCGCCATAAAAAAGCCAGACTACGGTTTGCAACTGATCGTACTTTTTGGAGAAATGTCCTCTGGTCTGATGAAACAAAAATTGAACTGTTTGGCCATAATGACAATCGTTATGTTTAGAGGAAAAAGGGGGGACTGGTGCACTTCACAAAATAGATGGCATCATGAGGAAGGAAAATTATGTGGATATATTGAAGCAACATCTCAAGACATCAGTCAGGAAGTTAAAGCTTGGTCGCAAATGGGTCTTCCAAATGGACAATGACCCCAAGCATACTTCCAAAGTTGTGGCAAAATGGCTTAAGGACAACAAAGTCAAGGTATTGGAGTGGCCATCACAAAGCCCTGACCTAAATCCTATAGAAAATGTGTGGGCAGAACTGAAAAAGTGTGTGCGAGCAAGGAGGCCTACAAACCTGACTCATTTACACCAGCTCTGTCAGGAGGAATGGGCCAAAATTCACCCAACTTATTGTGGGAAGCTTGTAGAAGGCTACCCGAAACGTTTGACCCAAGTTAAACAATTTAAAGGCAATGCTACCAAATACTAATTGAGTGTATGTAAACTTCTGACCCACTGGGAATGTGATGAAATCAATAAAAGCTTAAATAAATCACTCTACTATTATTCTGACATTTCACATTCTTAAAATAAAGTGGTGATCCTAACTGACCTAAGACAGGGAATTTTTACTAGGATTAAATGTCAGGAATTGTGAAAAACTGAGTTTAAATGTATTTGGCTAAGGTGTATGTAAACTTCCGACTTCAACTGTATATAGCTAGCTATGCGTCTGGAGAGGAGAGAAGAGGAGAAGCCATCAGTATCGACCAGAGCCCCAAGGAGGGCTGAAGGTTATACTGGGTCAGAGAGAGAGAGAGACAGTAAAATAAAATAACAATTTACAAAACTGAGTTGAGATGCTCAGAAGGCATCAATCATTTTCGCTACAGAACTTAATAGGCTACTACCTCATGTTGACATCACCTGATAGTTGGGGACACTTCATATTCAGTTACACAGACAGACAGACACAAAATAGTCTAATACATTACTGTTTGGTTAGAGTCTCTCACACAACTATGCGCACACACACAGTCACAGCAATATGATTAAGAAACTAAATTAGAATCAAAACTGAAGAAGCAACACACAGAGCTGCACAGTTCTCCAAGCAAAGTAGTGTGTGTGTGTGAGAATGAGTGAATGAGTGAGTAAATGGGAGAAACAGATGCGGCTAGTCTTGGAAGCACTCTACTCTTTATAAAAGGGAAGCTTTGGAGTGGCTGAATGAACTACCTCTGCTGCCATTTTACTCATGTCTGTAACAATGAAAAAAAAACAGAATGATCCAAATAGGTTGGGCCCAGCCTAAACCATTTCCAGCCCTGCCCCCAATTCAGCAGGAGGCTGTGAAGGAAGAGGCAATGAAGCAAGAGCCACCTGTCATATACTGCCTTTCACTCTTTATAGAGAGAGGGTGGTGTGTGTGTGTGTATGTGAGAGAGGGACATTCCTCCTCCCACTCACATCTGCAGTATCTAGCTTATAATCATGTCTAGAGGAATCTACTGTATACGTAGTCAAATTAATACACAAAATGCATTAAAGTTCTCTCTCGTGGAATACTGCTGGTCTGAAAACAATCCATTACACAATGTTAAAGGGCAAAAAAATCTAGCTCAAATCACGTTTCCACCTTATCTGAATCAGGAACAAAGTAAAAACCAAAAGTATCCATTTCAATTGAGAGGCTGCAGAATAACTTGTCATCAACTAACGTTAGCTACAGCAGCTAACGTTAGCTAGCCTATTTTGCCAACAACATGCAATATCAGCTAGGTAAGATGTGGTGTTGTTTCTGTGGAAGGCACGTTGTGAGACACAAAATCACTTTAAACCATTCAAACGATATAATACCTTGGCTAGATTAAACACGAACGACCACAGAGAGCGATATTCATAACGTTTCGTGGCTGAAAAAACCTGCCAAATTATATAGCTGGCCAATTGAAAAGCTAACGAACGTAGCTAGCTAACTATCTAACGTTAGCACATAACAAGCCATCAAAGCCAAGGTATCGCTAGCTATATACGTAACTAGCTAGCAAGACGAACTTATTGGGCATAACATCGCACAAGTAGTTTAAATAAAGTGAACAATTTGTATTAGCTACCTACGTTACCTTTTATATCGTTGTCTTCCTGCAGGGTTTTGGTTACCGCTTTCCACACATTGCATCCCAAAAGACAGAGCACTATCGCTGCGGTCCTGCTCAAATCCCCGACCCGCATCATTGCAGATGTCACACAAAAAACGGTTCAGATAAATATAAAATATTGGCTGGCTACATCAATGTATTGTACAATACACACAGGTACATCGGGCAAGACTCCATATTTTGTAGCATCAGCGTTCCCTCTATTTTCCCCCTCAGTATGTCCAGTTCAGTTTTGCATCCCACGGCTCTTGCCGCTCCGTCGGTTCTTTTTTTTTCTTCAAAAAAGAAAGAAAGTCACTAAAGCCAGGGCCGCCCCATGTTAACTATTCCGCCACCAGATGCTCCACCAACAGGCGCCTAGAAGAATCATTTGTGGGGTTTGACCGCCATCTGCAGGCGACTCACTGAAGTGGTTGTCAGACCACCACAAGATAACACATTTTGAAGAGTTGACAGCTTTATGATGATAGTCTATATTTGTTTTTAATTAATTATAATAACTCACCCAAACAAAAAACATTTCTGAAACAATACTGATGAAAAACGCAATTTAACCAGAGATGTATTTCCTATTTGCTACTAAAAACTTAAGAACTGCAAATAGAGAAACTTTACTGTCCACTAGTGCTGAGCAATTAGTTCTTTTTTAGGTCGGTTCGGTTTCAGTTCGATTATTAAAACATCACGGTTTTCGATTTCGGTTTCAATTATTTTTTTAAACATTAAATGCACTATGCATTATATGGGTTGAATGCTGTAATAACACAGAATAAAACAATTAATACAAGTCCCATGATGGTAGTGACTGCCCATTACTGCTTATCACTTATTAACCATCATTTATTGACATTATTTTACTAAAATATTTCAGTTGTTGAGTGTATTACATTTGTTTTATTTGATAACTATTATCTCATTCCGAGTCATCATCTCATCTCTATAGAGCTGCTGCCTATGCTGTCTGACACAATTTTGGTAGTTCTTCAAAGTAAATAAGGCATACTTTTATTTACATAAAATATTTTTATTCAGAGCGACTTACAGTTAGTGAGTGCATACATTTTTTTTTTCATACTGGCCCCCCGTGGAAACCGAACCCACAACCCTGGCGTTGCAAGCGCCATGCTCTACCAACTGAGCTACACGGGGCAGTTTATGACTGCTGAATACCAACTATCAATCACTTAGGTAGAGATCCCTCTCGATTGCGCATTATGCTGTCTTTTGTCTTGCTCTCCTTTTCTGACCCACACTAACCTAACAGTAGCAGGCGTAAAAGAAACACAGACCGGACAAGTAGGTGCGCAATGTATTATGGTCATTGTAGTTATTTACCTACCTACCTTTTTTAAAAGGTATCTGTGACCAATAGACACATATCTGTATTCCCAGTCATGTGAAATCCATAGATTAGGGTCTCATTTATTTATTTCAATTTACTGATTTCCTTATATGAACTGTAACTCAGTAAAATCTTTGAAATTGTTGCATGTTGCGTTTATATTTTTGTTCAGGATACTAAATAATGGCTACTTCTGAGAAAGTATTAAACTGTCAAGAGGAGTGAAACAAGGTTGTCCAGTTTCGACATATCTATTTATTATGGCCATCAAAATGTTATCTATTAGAATTAGATCCAACAATAACATCAAGGGGCTAGAAATCCGGGGCTTAAAAACAAAGGCATCAGTGTGTGCTGAGGACTCATGCTTTCTTTTAAATCCACCATTTGGAACTCTGCAAAGCCTCATGGAGGATCTAGATAATTTCTCTAACCTCTCTGGAATACAACTGAACTATGATAAGTGTACCATATTAAGTAGGCTATTGGATTGCTTTCACATTACCGTGTAGTTTACCAATAAAATGGTCTGAAGGTAAAGTGGACATACTCTGTATTAAAATCCTGAAAGAAAGAAACAATCTCACTACAATACATTTTAATAGAAAGTTAGCAAAAATAGATAAGATCTTGCTACCATGGAAAGGTAAATACCTGTCTATTTGTGGAATTTTTTTGTCACATCCCAGTTTGCAATTTCAATTTAATCCACCAGAAAAGGCCTATTACAACAAATATTATGTCTAAACTCAAATATACTAATTGATTAAAAAAAAAAAACATGATTTTTGGAAATAATGTTTACAAATTGTATAATCTTTGTTAATGATGTCATAAATATGACTGGTGGAGTTATGTCACACATGCAGCTAACAAAAAAAACGGGATGGTTTTCAGAGATACAGTGGGGGAAAAAAGTATTTAGTCAGCCACCAATTGTGCAAGTTCTCCCACTTAAAAAGATGAGAGAGGCCTGTCATTTTCATCATAGGTACACGTCAACTATGACAGACAAAATGAGAAAAAAAAATCTAGAAAATCACATTGTAGGATTTTTAATGAATTTATTTGCAAATTATGGTGGAAAATAAGTATTTGGTCAATAACAAAAGTTTCTCAATACTTTGTTATATACCCTTTGTTGGCAATGACACAGGTCAAACGTTTTCTGTAAGTCTTCACAAGGTTTTCACACACTGTTGCTGGTATTTTGGCCCATTCCTCCATGCAGATCTCCTCTAGAGCAGTGATGTTTTGGGGCTGTCGCTGGGCAACACGGACTTTCAACTCCCTCCAAAGATTTTCTATGGGGTTGAGATCTGGAGACTGGCTAGGCTACTCCAGGACCTTGAAATGCTTCTTACGAAGCCACTCCTTTGTTGCCCGGGCGGTGTGTTTGGGATCATTGTCATGCTGAAAGACCCAGCCACGTTTCATCTTCAATGCCCTTGCTGATGGAAGGAGGTTTTCACTCAAAATCTCACGATACATGGCCCCATTCATTCTTTCCTTTACACGGATCAGTCGTCCTGGTCCCTTTGCAGAAAAACAGCCCCAAAGCATGATGTTTCCACCCCCATGCTTCACAGTAGGTATGGTGTTCTTTGGATGCAACTCAGCATTCTTTGTCCTCCAAACACGACGAGTTGAGTTTTTACCAAAAAGTTCTATTTTAGTTTCATCTGACCATATGACATTCTCCCAATCCTCTTCTGGATCATCCAAATGCACTCTAGCAAACTTCAGACGGGCCTGGACATGTACTGGCTTAAGCAGGGGGACACGTCTGGCACTGCAGGATTTTAGTCCCTGGCGGCGTAGTGTGTTACTGATGGTAGGCTTTGTTACTTTGGTCCCAGCTCTCTGCAGGTCATTCACTAGGTCCCCCCGTGTGGTTCTGGGATTTTTGCTCACCGTTCTTGTGATCATTTTGACCCCACGGGGTGAGATATTGCGTGGAGCCCCAGATCGAGGGAGATTATCAGTGGTCTTGTATGTCTTCCATTTCCTAATAATTGCTCCCACAGTTGATTTCTTCAAACCAAGCTGCTTACCTATTGCAAATTCAGTCTTCCCAGCCTGGTGCAGGTCTACAATTTTGTTTCTGGTGTCCTTTGACAGCTCTTTGGTCTTGGCCATAGTGGAGTTTGGAGTGTGACTGTTTGAGGTTGTGGACAGGTGTCTTTTATACTGATAACAAGTTCAAACAGGTGCCATTAATACAGGTAACGAGTGGAGGACAGAGGAGCCTCTTAAAGAAGAAGTTACAGGTCTGTGAGAGCCAGAAATCTTGCTTGTTTGTAGGTGACCAAATACTTATTTTCCACCATAATTTGCAAATAAATTCATTAAAAATCCTACAATGTGATTCTCTGGATTTTTTTTCCTCAATTTGTCTGTCATAGTTGACGTGTACCTATGATGAAAATTACAGGCCTCTCTCATCTTTTTAAGTGGGAGAACTTGCACAATTGGTGGCTGACTAAATACTTTTTTCCCCCACTGTAGATGGGAGGGGTTGAGGGTAGCTGAAGGGTGGGACTAAAAACAAAATAAAAATAGATGACTAACGTAAAATATACTGTGTCCGTAAAATATATATATAGTATGTATAAGCTGGAAGTAGAAGCCTAAGTATTGTTGTCCATTAGTTTACTCCAATTAGGGGAGGGGTGGTAGGGTTCAGGGAAAATAATAAAAATGTTGTAAACATTTTATGGGGGATAGGAAATGATGCAGACAATTACATTAATAGATTGTGGGATCTATCTGCAATATTAAAGCTGATTTACGACTAAAAAAAATTGGTAATGAAGGAGAGAAGACAAGGAAAGAAGGAGAGGTGGCAATTAAAGGAGACCACCAGACCAGACCTGCCTGAGGGTCACATAAATCGGGGAGAGTTTTTCATTAAATGTATAACAAAGGGTGACAAGGAATCTGCTTTTAATGTAGGAGCCAGACCAGGTAACCTGCTTGTTTGGTTACTTAGGTGTACCTCTTTCTTTAACTCTCTGATGGGTGTGTTCTTTATAGCATTCCAATTATTCTCATGAACATGTATGGCTCCATAGCTCAGAGGTTAGAGCACTGGTCTTGTAAACCAGGGGTCGTGAGTTCAATTCTCGCTGGGGCCTTAATTTTGATCCTACCCTCTGTGACATGCGTCTGAAACGCTGCACAAGGTGGGAGTTACCATTACTCTGGCTCTATACAGCAGAAAGATTTAAAAGTGACAACAAACGGACAATATTGCCCTGCAAAAATAATTATCTGCTGTACTACTACTGTAAAAGACATTGCCAAACAAACTGAGGATACGTTTGCTGATCCCGTCCTGGGACGCCCATCATGATTAAAGAAGGGCTGAAACTAGAGACAGGAGTAGCAGAGGTCATGTAAGTCGTTGATATTAAATAAAGCATTACAGATAATGTCAACAGCATTGTGATGAGGGAATGCCATAGGCTGAATTGAGAGACTGGGCTAGGTAGTTTAGTCCCAATCTAGAAGATTTATTTTCTTAGAAATTCTAACTTAACAAAAAATACTTGAGTCCTTTTAGCTCCTTGTAGAGCAAAGGCACAACAATAACAAAAGCAATATGTTCTCAACCCTGACAAACAATATACTACTGCTGACTAACAAAAGCAATATGTTCTCAACCCTGACAAACAATATACTACTGCTGACTAACAAAAGCAATACTTTCTCAACCCTGACAAACAATATACTACTGCTGACTAACAAAAGCAATATGTTCTCAAGCCTGACAAACAATATACTACTGCTGACTAACAAAAGCAATATGTTCTCAACCCTGACAAACAATATACTACTGCTGACTAACAAAAGCAATATGTTCTCAATCCTGACAAACAATATACTACTGCTGACTAACAAAAGCAATATGTTCTCAACCCTGACAAACAATATACTACTGCTGACTAACAAAAGCAATATGTTCTCAACCCTGACAAACAATATACTACTGCTGACTAACAAAAGCAATATGTTCTCATTCCTGACAAACAATATACTACTGCTGACTAACAAAAGCAATATGTTCTCAACCCTGACAAACAATATACTACTGCTGACAAACAAAAGCAATATGTTCTCAAGCCTGACAAACAATATATTACTGCTGACTAACAAAAGCAATATGTTCTCAATCCTGACAAACAATATACAACTGCTGACTAACAAAATCAATATGTTCTCAACACTGACAAACAATATACTACTGCTGACTAACAAAAGCAATATGTTCTCAACCTTGACAAACAATATACTACTGCTGACTAACAAAAGCAATATGTTCTCAACCCTGACAAACAATATACTACTGCTGACTAACAAAAGCAATACGTTCTCATTCCTGACAAATAATATACTACTGCTGACTAACAAAAGCAATATGTTCTCAACACTGAAAAAAATATATACTACTGCTGACTAACAAAAGCAATATGTTCTCAACCCTGACAAACAATATACTACTGCTGACTAACAAAAGCAATATGTTCTCATTCCTGACAAACAATATACTACTGCTGACTAATAAAAGCAATATGTTCTCAACCCTGACAAACAATATACTACTGCTGACTAACAAAAGCAATATGTTCTCATTCCTGACAAACAATATACTACTGCTGACTAACAAAAGCAATATGCTCTCAATCCTGACAAACAAATACTACTGCTGACTAACAAAAGCAATATGTTCTCAAGCCTGACAAACAACATACTACTGCTGACTAACAAAAGCAATATGTTCTCAACCCTGACAAACAATATACTACTGCTGACTAACAAAAGCAATATGTTCTCAACCCTGACAAACAATATACTACTGCTGACTAACAAAAGCAATATGTTCTCAATCCTGACAAACAATATACTACTGCTGACTAACAAAAGCAATATGTTCTCATTCCTGACAAACAATATACTACTGCTGACTAACAAAAGCAATATGTTCTCAACCCTGACAAACAATATACTACTGCTGACTAACAACAGCACAAACACATTTAGCCTGCTGGGTTTAAACCAGTAAAGCATGTTGAAAGCATAACAACATTAACTTTAACTTTCTGTTTGACATCATAATCATCATCAAATCAAAATCAAATCAAAGTTTGTTGGTCGTGTACACAGATTTGCAGGTGTTATGGCCGCTGCATCATCATTCTAGTAGTACGTTTATCAGAACATCGGGGTGTGGTAGAAAGTTTATCAGTACAGGGGGGTATGGTAGTAAGGCCAATAGCAGTCCACCATCTCCTTGGCCTCGTCGTATGTGGTGAACTCGCAGTCGGGGGAAATTTGTGGCTGTCCCGGCTCACAGAATCTCAGATGGTCTCTCAAATTGTACATATCGAAGGTCAACATCTGGGAGGAACAGATTTTTTCATTATCTTAAGTGATAGCTAGACTTTCGATTACTGATTGTAAAGTCTTCCTATTCACTGCTTTGGCAACATTGTTGTACCTTTAAAAGTTATGCCAACGAAGCAGTTGTCTTAAAACCTGTCCTGGAGAGATACAGGGTGTGCAAGGTTTTGTTCCAGGCAGCACTTACACAAAGACTACACTAATTAAGGTCTTGATAATTAGGTGATTAATTGAATCAGGTGTGTTAGAGTTGGGCTAGAACTAAATCATTTACACCCTGTTACTTTCCGGTAGAAACATTATTGATCCCATCAATAAAGTTAATGTGAAATCTAACCTGTGAATCATCCATCTGGAACGCTACAGCAATGTTGTCCCAAACGTAGAACTGGTGTTTCTGCGGATCAGGGATCAGGTGGGTTACATCCTGGTTCTGGTAGGGCTTTGGCACCAGTTTGAAGCTGTGGAAAGGAAGTGAAAGTGTAAATCAATTCAAATTGTAATAAAGCATCCCATGCTAGAATTGAGAGTGATTTTGTAGCTAGTATTGCTGTTACATCTAAAGTAACTGATATATTTAGCATTGCATGGTAACGTTTTGAGTCGGCACATTGTTTACATTTATCTGTGAATTACACTCACGCACTATACGCACACACTCTAA
Source organism: Coregonus lavaretus (assembly GCF_964263955.1). Lineage (NCBI taxonomy): Eukaryota > Metazoa > Chordata > Actinopteri > Salmoniformes > Salmonidae > Coregonus > Coregonus lavaretus. The sequence continues at coordinate 49,003,003 of NC_139990.1, read as the reverse complement.
CCTGTGTGTCTCACACATGTCCTCGGGTCTCCAGATGATCTATCCATCTCTGTAAGCACAGACTCCATCATCATTGTCCTGGAGGAGAGGGTACTTCTCAAAGAGGTCATTGTTGAAGTGACTATGGACTAGCACTGAGTACATCACCTCCTGTTTGTACAGCACTGTCTCATTCACATGCAGGATTGGCTCGTGTCCAACACATAGCTAAACAAAAAGACAAATACCTTTATTATCATTAAATTACATGATCTTGTTTCTTTCAATTATTTGACCACAAATTCTCACATGGTCTCGGTATGTACCCAGCACAGGAGGTTGGTGGTACCTTAATGGAATTGGTGGAATGGTATCAAATACGTCAAACACATGGTTTCAATGTGTTTGATGCCATTCCATTTGCTCCGTTTCAGCCATTGTTATGAGCCGTCCTCCCCTCAGCAGCCTCCATTGGTACTACCCAGCAGTCATGTATGTTAATTCTACAGATATTGTAATTGTTCCACTAATAACACTTCAGTACCCTTTCCCGATATCTCTTGAGCAGCTCATCCAGGGGGAAGGTGAAGCGGTAGGAGCCCAGACGGGAGGTGTCCAGGAAGGCAGGTGAGGTGGCGAACCTCTGCAGGAAGGATGTCTGCTCCCTGGCCTGCTCCTCCGTCCTGTCAGGGTACCTGGCCTGGAGCAGACGCTGTTCAGCCGAGGCCATCTCCTCCGCTCCCAAAGACAAGCTCCACCACAGCATGTCCAAACCCTCTGGCCCCTCCTCTCGGTCCCTAGCACGGAACCCCCCCTTGGCTATCGACGGCTATGCCAAATAGCCCGCCTTCATTCGTGTCGTGTCTGAGCTGGGAGACCCGGAACTCTGGCCTTGGGTATTCTGGGATGTTGTCTTTGAAGAGGTAATTGTTGTGAAAGCCCTGAGCTTTCAGTCTCAGTCCTAGGTCCGACAGTTTCAAGTGCTGGGCCTGGACAGCAAACTCCTGGTGTCCTCTGTGTTTTTTGCACACAACCACATCCATGTTCTGCTCTCACTTCAGCGTTGTCTGAGGAGAATTTGGAAGAAAAGGAAGTTCAAAATACCAAAAAGGCAAACATTAGTCTACCGAACCAGAACTAATGTGTCTTCTGAAGACACCAACATACAGTAACACAGAGTGATGTGGGATGTTTGGAAAGTATTGGAGAAAGAAGTGGTGGCAGTCTGCGTTTACTCAGTCAGCCCTTTAATATGTAGGCTACCATAAAAATGTACTGTACAACCTGATGGTTAAAGAGATGAACCATTGCCCACAGGGTTGCTGGTTCAAATCCCAGGCCTGTCGAGAGTGGGAATGTGAGACAGCAAAAGCTCTGGTCCTTGTGCATGCGTCACGACTGCAATACCAGCTGCTTGCGCATCTGACGCATGCGCGTGGACCAGAGCTAGTCTGTCAGTAAACTAAATGCTCAAAATAGTTTGAGAATTCACAGCTTGAGCACATGTTGAAAAGTTGGTTAGCACTCTAGCAACATCTTTACTTAGGTGACTAATGAAAGTATATTGACCTATCTAACACCTCAAAAAAGACATCACCTTGGTACTTTTCAGCATGTGCTGTGGAAATGCCCGGGGGGTGGTTTAAAAAAAAATATATCTATAAATGTATTGTATGAATCCTATGAATTGAAATTATAAAAACTTGATGTAAAAAAAAATTATAACTGCAAGTGCCCCCACACCAACATTATTCGTTTTAAAGTAACTGCCCAGTGAAAATGGAAAGTTATACGCAAATAATGTTGAATCGTCTTATACTCGTATTTGTGGCCAAAGAATATATATATATATATAAACACCTCAGACTTGTATCTCAAACAGACCATTTAAAAAATGCTTGCTATTTCCTCAGATAATGATGTCATACTCCTGAGGAGGATGAGCTGGTCAATCAAAGGTCTAGAGGATGAGCTGGCTAATCAGTGGTCTACTTGCATGAATATTTTGAATTACCGGTGTAGAGGAGTGGCCTAACATTATGATAATGTCTATGTAATTGGGTAATTAATTATATATGTGTTTATCTTTATTCCACCATAAACAGGGCACCATCTATCATTTAAATTGATAGGTAACTTTCTTAGCAAGTAGGGATAAACCATAGGCCTATTTGTCACAATTATAATCTGAAGGTAAGCAAGGGTGCTTTCCAGTCACCAACTACGCTGACGTCTAAGCAGCAGAAGGATTTCGGTCGGCCGTGGCTATTATTCGAGCCACGCTTTAATAGTTCCGTTCGAATGGAGAGTGGGGGCGTGGCTAAGTGCTGAGGCTCCTTGCCTGACTGGCTGAAACGTTCTGTGTTCACGCTTAACAGGGAAGGAAAGGTCTTGCTTACCCAGCCCCAGGGAGGAGAGTCCCTTTCCTTAGGGAATTGAATAGTGTTCCATTATTGATGGACAAATCCTTTGCACAACCGGGAAAGGTGGGTAATTGTTCAGGGCTTAATGTTCCCAACATAATGATACAAAACATGACATATTCTATTGGGGATTTATTATTCTCCTAAATTGATGGGATGACTAACTTAGAAAGAATGCATTCTTGACTGGGCTAATGTAGGCTGTGACACCTGGCAGGCTGTGATTGATGTGAAGAGCTGTTTTAGGGGGTAAAGGGAGATAAGGATTTGCCTCCAAATGCTAGACTATACTGGTTCTTTGTGATCTGTGAGCCTTCCTTGGACGTAGGAATGATGTCTAAGGGAGCTGGCTCTTCTCACTATGATAGGTTGTTATGATAAACTTGTGCCTGGCTGAAGTGTGCAACAAATGGCGCCGAGGAGATGAGACCAACCCCTGAACCAACGGATTGGCTGAGTAAAGTTTAAACCACACTCAGTTCTTTACTCTGATTGGCCAGCAGAGAAGTGGGAAACTTTCTCTGTCAGAGTATTTGAGCAACAATCTGAAACAATGGATTTAGTTCTCTGGGGTGTCCTGCGAGGTATCTCAGAGAGCCCGTATATACGAAACATCATATTTACCATTGAAGGTTTTTGCATTAATTAAAATAACTAGTATATCTTAGAAGTCGTGTTGACCTCTTTTGTTCCTAATACCAGATTTGAATTGACGCGACTTTGACAATTGGTGACCCCGACGCGGTCTGGTAGAAGGGACTTCGCTGGGTAAATGTCCGGCCCATTTGGTCACCTCTTTCATCGAACCGTGTGTTTCACAAACTGCCCGGGCTTCTAAAAAGGTAAGCAGATACCTATTGTTAAATAACTGAAAATCTGCACATTGGCTTTATCCAAATTAATTTTGTGAAACACCTGTCTGATGTAAGTGAACTAAATTATTAAACTATTATGAGTAGATAAGCACAATATTGTGACATGCAAACCTTTGCTAAATGTGATGTTTAAACCATGGTACCAGAGAGTATTGATCTACCGACAAGGTCCGTAACTATGGATACGGCTAGGTTCAGGAGACAATGCTGACATCTACCGGCAAGGTCCGTAACTGCGAGGGTACGGCTAAGGTTCGGAGATAAAGGGAATTATTGGCTAAGGGCGTTGGCTACTGACACATATCCATCGAGATATGGCTAGGATCAGAGGAGCGCCAAAATTTTAGTTGAGTATTGTTTCTCTGACACATATCCAGAAGAGATATGGCTAGGTTCTGAGAAAATACTGAAGTCTCCAGGCTAGGATCACCAGGGGTGAGAACTGGAGACACAGGGAATTATTAGCTAAGGGTGTTGGCTACTGACACATATCCATTGAGATATGGCTAGGATCAGAGGAGCGCCAAAATTTTAATTGAGTATTGTTCCTTTGACACATATTCAGAGAGATATGGCTAGGATCAAGGAAGATACTGAAATCTCTGGACCACAAATGGTGGAACCGTGAGATACAGGGATTAATTGATTAAAGTGTAACGTTGTGGCACATATCCACTAAGATATGGCTAGGATCAAAATGGCCACTTAAATTTTAGATAGTGTTACGCTACTGACACGTATCAGAAGGCTAGATACGGATAGAGTCAGGGGGACACTGGGTGTTGTTGTATGCATGAGTGCGCGAATGATCACTGACGAAATAAAATAGTGAATAGGAGTTATTAAAAATAATAAACCTGTATATTAAGACGTCTGTGGCTGTCCAAACTGTATAATTTGGGGATAACTGTTGGGTTTGTGGTTGCTTAAACCATATAACCCGTTAAAAACAAATGGGAACATAAAGCAAAAGTGATGAATTGTGTGACTGAACTGAAACGGTTGAGCTGATATGTTTGAACTGTGCCGTTTGGTGTTTGACATAGCATAATACTGCTTTTGGATAGTTGTGTCGAAACAATTCGGTTTAGTATTTGATTTGATGTTTGATGTTTGACATAGCATAATACTGGTTATAGGTGCTTGGTTTGGGCTATTTGGTTTATTATTTGATCTAACGTTTGATGTTTGACCGTGCAAAATACTGGTTAAACAATTAGACCAAAATAATTCGGTTTATCGTTGAGATATAAACGTGCACCAACTTTAACTAATTAGGTGGGAATTATTTGATTTAAATAAATAGACTGAAGTACTTTGAATAACGGCAGAATATTGGAAAACGCGCTAAAACGAGAAAACAGCTCCTCACAGCTCCTCAAAAAGCCTGTTCCCCCTGGACAAGAAAAAAGGTAGAGTTGCGAGGGGAGGGGCTGGAGAGAGCGAAAGTGTGGCTTTTGGAGCAATGAAAAGACTGGGAGATGGCTGGGAACGCATGTGGGTATCTGACGAGAGAATGTTCTAAACTTGCTCACCCGAGCGTCATGGGTGAGAAAGTAGAGAATGTTTACATTTGCATTTTTGGTAATTTGGCAGACGCTCTTGTCCAGAGCGATTTATGGGAGCAATGGGGGTTGAGTGCCTTGCTCGAGGGCACATTGGCAGATTTTTCGCCTGGTCGGCTCGGGGATTGGAACCGGCGACCTCTCGGTTGTTGGCGCGGCGCTATTGGTCACTAAACTGCCAGCCGCCCCATATGAGTTTAAGGTTGTGGCGTTGTTGGATCATGTGATGGTGGAATAAACTAAGTAAATGTTGTTTTAGACGTAATGTATAATATAGTACAAAGCAAATAGAGGGTTAAACTGAACTAATGATCATGGTAGAGCTAACGTAGTACAGTGAGGGAACTTCATTTTGTGTCAGAGGGTAAGATGAGATCATTAATGGTACTATTGGTGAAAATCTATTTATCATTTCAAGGCATGAGTAACAATCTGCATTTATGAGTGTAAATTCCACTGCTGATGTGTTGATCGAATGGGTACGATGGAGTAGTTGGTTTGGTAATGTTGAATGGACTATTTGTAGCGTGTTTTGGGGTTAAATAGAAAAAACTAACTTATTCAATAGGGAATCAAAGGGAGAGAGAGTTTTTTGCTGAGGTGAAAGCTACTGCGATTTTCATTTGGTGACGTCACTTGCTCTATGAACTGGGAGTAGTTACTTTGAGAGCATCGCAGATGGTGTGGAGTGACTGGCGATGTCCCTGGTTCGAACACAGGTAGGGACAGTAGACAAAGCTTTCGCAGTGGGGCTATATACCTAGATTACTATGTGGATTGAGAAATGTGAAAGGTTGAATTAGATAGCTTAAATATAAGTATTTTAGATAAGTTTATGAAAATATGTTACAGGTACGAATGACATTATTTCCTAAGAAGGAAGATTGTAGGGACATTTCCCGCGCCTCCCCCATAATGCAGGAAGGAGCAGGAGAGGGAAAGGAGAGATAAGAGACAGGACATAGTTCAGATAATAGGAATGTCATTAAGCGTATGCTGATAAACGATAGCAAGTATTTGTTTTATTAATTAGGGCCTAATCAGAGAGAACAGTTAAATAAATTGAATAGCGAACTGAAATGGGTTAGCGGGAAAATACAAAATAATTGGACGATTTTAGAACGATAATTTATTTTGGTTAGGATGAAAGTATGCATTGGCTGTTGTGCTGGGGAATAGCGCCAGCCTGTGGTGGGTTATGGATTTGTTACATAAACTTATATTTTAAATTAAAGTGATGGAATAGGCTATAATTATAACATTATCAGAAAAAAGACACAATTTAATGTGAAATAGTTATTACAATTATTATTGATAGTTATTACAGTTATTATCATTGATCCAGTAACGATATAAGGATAGTAGAGGAAGGCAGGGGATTTAATCTCATTAGGGAAGTTATATTAGGAAGAAAATACCATTAAATGAGGGAACATTTGATGTAACCGTGATTGTATTGGCTAAAAACTCAAATATGACATTTACAGGGGGGACAGGAACAATATAAGGGGAGACAGATTTTCCTAGGGGGTTGAATAAATAATTGATAATGGATCATTTGAGATGAGATCACATGTAGCAGAGTTAGGGTAATCAATTAAATAATCATTGTATACTCGAGGAATTTTGAGTGGTTTAATGAATTAGATATGAGGAATTAGAATGATACAAACAATTATTGATGGGTTAAGACTGGGAATATCTATCATGTTTTGTGTGTACTACCATCTTTAGATTATAACTAGGAGAAAGAGATTAGCTCATCTCAGTTAGGCAGTATTTAGGTCATAAAAGTGAGCTATCAAATTGAGTGAGGCCTGGCTATTTGTGATTGTTGTTTTTTCAAATTGGGTTAACATGGGTTCACAGAGCCAGAGGCTGTACAGAGAAAGGTGGAGCCCCCATGTTGCCCTAGTGAAAGAACATTCAGAGGAATGGTTATCACTAGGTAAATGGATAAAACAGGGGAAAAACATTACTGACTGGCAGAAAACACCAAATGGGGATCAGTATGGCCACTCCACTGGGAGATATAGAAGAAAGTTAAATTGGAGAGCAAAAACCCAGCCCAGGTTCCACCTGGAGATAAGTTTTAATGGATGACAGGAAGAGATTTTCTTAACTCAGGAACAGGAGGCTGAGTTAGCAGCAATTCCGTTCAAATTATGGTCACAAGGACAGCAGATGTAGGACTAATTAAGGGGGTAGCTCCAGTACAAGTGATTCCTCGATTCGATAATAGACCATACCAAAAGCAATATACTATGAAACCAGAAGCAATAAAAGGGATAACACCTACATTTGAGCATTTACTTAAGGGAGGGGTGATAATTCCTGGAGATGAGGTACAATGAAACTCTCCAGTATTTCCTGTTAGAAAGGAGGCACCTAGCGCCGACTGGAGGATGGTCATGGACTTGCAGGGGGTTAATAGAAATATTATTCCCAGAGTTCCATGTGTACCAGATCCACATACATTGCTGAACCAATTGAAACCAGAGAACTCCTATTTTACAGTGATAGATTTAGCTAATGCTTTCTTTAGTATCCAAGTTCATCCGGATAGTTAGGGGTGGTTTGGCTTTACTTTTCAGGGAAGGAAATGGACTTAGGCTAGGATGCCTCAAGGCTACTCGGAAAGTCTTACAATCTTAGCCCAGGCTATAACTAGGAATTTGGGAAAGTTTGAACCTAGGGAAGGAAGCCAAATGTTAGTTTATGTAGATGTTATTCTATTGGCTAATCCCACTCAGGAGGGATGTAAGAAGGATACAATCCAATTGTTAACCTTCCTTGGCAGAGCGAGGTCATTTACCTAGGACACACTATAACACAGGAGGGGCGAATGTTAAACTCATCCAGGAAAACTGCTATATTTGAAGCGCCAAAACCGTTAAAACAAAAAACAAATGATGAGCTTTTTGGTAATGATAAAGTGCTGTAAAGTTTGGGTACTCCATTATGTACTGCATACGGGTAAATTAAGTGATCTTATCTATGGGAAGGCAATGGTAGCCCATGGTAAAGTAATTTGGAACTCTAAGGAGGCATACATACATCAGGGATGTTATCCAAATGGTAGAGAGTAACGAGGGATATGACATTGGTAGTGATTTAAAGATGATGAAGTTTTTTGGTGGGCTATTAGATATAACTGGGTTAATCATGAACATAGAGATTTTTATTCTTTGTTGCTAGACAGAAGACTTAGGTGACCTAAAAAATAGACTTGTCATGTCCAACAATTAGTCTTCAGGTCAAGCCCGGGAGAGCCTGGGTAGAACAGAGTTTGAACTAAACATAAGTGTTTTTACAAGATAAGAGATTGATTGATTGGATTACTAATTGATTCTGAACTGGATGAAAGTTGAATTTAGCTGCCATAAAAGACAAAGGAAGTGGGAGGAGCAATAAAGAAGCAAAAGACAATCTCAAAAATGAAAGGCATGGCAATTGGATGATAAATTACATAAGGATGGTTTAGAAAGGTGGTAATATTGACACATGGGCAAATCATGTGTCAAAAAGGCGGAGTGATAGGATTAAATAATAATGATAGGATTAAATAAAAATAAAAAAACAACAATAGAAATTGAGAGCTCAACATGTATGTGTGAAGATAGTTTATTAACCACACCCGTATGTCAGAGGTTTTGTGCCCCACAGGTGAACTAAAGGAGAAGGTGACCCACTCTATCTCACCAGGAGACTGGGTGTGGATCCAGTCCCTAAAAGAAGAAAAACTGGAAGCAGGCCTGTTGGGAAGGGCCCTATCAAGTCCTATTAGATCCACCTGGGTGCATGTCACACACTGCAAAAAGGTAAACCCAGTTACACCTGATGAACAAACACAGAGTTAGGAGAAAGAACCGATCACCACTAGGGCTCGGGGGTTGGCTCCTTAACGAAGATTCCCTTACCCTGTCTGATCATCCCTGTGTGAGTTCGGTAGAAGGTGAAGCAATGGGTTGGCGCCTGACATGTTCTCAGGGCGAGGGTGGGGATTCACAGGTCTCCTGACAGTAGGTAGCTGTCTGATTGGGGGGGCCATATTCCTAACACACTCAAACCCTTCTGATCAGCCGAAAGTAGTAGTTAACCTAAAACAAGTTGATAAAATAATACCTGAGCACAGTCTACGAAGGCATAGGAGACAGCTAGACGTAGGGAAAGGGGAAGTTTAGGGACTTTAGGGGAGGACATCACTATATGTATGTCACCTTGTACATCCTGGGACTATGTAGTTGTTCATATCGAGAGCGTGGGGGATATGTAAATCTCCATACACAGTTTAGGGACAGGTGTAGTATTGTGAAAGTAGGGAATTACCAGAAATGGCAGTGCGACCCATAGAAGGGTAGGTACTGTCTGAAAGTCTGAAGTACGCAAAAACAGGTTTATCCTCCATGCAAGCCACCTGGGAATGTGGTGAAAGAGTCTTGTAGTAACTTGAACTATCTGTATCCCCCGATAACAAAGTCATTCCGACCTAGGTTGCCTACGTTTGAAGTCTCAGGGGATTCTAATTGTTTTTCTAGGACTAGTAAGATAGGATACAGAGTAGGGCATCTTAGCTCTGCTCCTACACAAAGAATATCACAACTGAAAGAGACCATGACTAATCTCTCCTCTTTGTTGCAGCCAGAGGATTTTAGGAGCCAAAATCAGGCCCGTGCTGACATCTGATGGTTGTGTGGTGATAACTGATTGTGAACTCAACTACATATGTAAACAATCAAACGTGTCAGAGACTGGTGAGTTGTCACGTAGAAAGTAGGACCTCCTCCCGGGATCCTTTGATGAAAGGATCCTGTGATGGGATAGGAGTACCTCGAGTGGTTCCAGAACAATTCAAAGCTAGGAATCAGATCGCAGTTGAGTTTGAATCAAGTATTTTTTGGTGGTCAACAATTGATAAAAACGTAGATTGGATAAATTATATTTACTATAACCAGCAAAGATTTATAAACCACACTTGTGATGCAATAAAGGGATTAGATGAGCAGACAGCGGCAACTATCTTAATGACATGGCAGAATAGAATAGCTTTAGATATGCTTTTGGCTGAGCGGGGCGGAGTTTGTGTTCTGTTTGGATCTATGTGCTGTATTTTTATCCTCAAACAATATAGCACCGGACGGGTCAGTGACAAAAGAGCTTCAGGGGAGTAACTACACTGACGAACAAACTGGCTGAGAACTCTGGTATTGATAGCTCCATAAACGGTTGGTTTGATAACATATTTGATAAATGGAAAACTATTGTTGTAACTATTCTGGGTGAAGTTATAGCCTCTATGGGTATACTTGTTCTTTGTGGATGTTGTCTTATTTCCTGTGTCTGAGGTTTGGTGAGAAAGGAGATGGAGAAGGTGATTTCCCAACAGATGGTGAGATACGGCCCAATCCTGGACTCCAACCTAGGAATGGAGGATATGACCTACCAGGCTTGGTGGAGTGACACTAGAGGGTGTCTAAAGGGGGCCAAAATATACTTCTCTGTTTGTGTTTTATGTTTTAATAGTCTTATGTTTTGTGTTCTATTAATCCTGTGTTTTATGCTTTATTAATCAAGTTAATCATGTGAATGTTTGTCTTTCCTTATGTGATGGTTTGAAGTTCCTTGGTGACTGGTAACAATTTGCAAGTGGGGTGTAGATGAACTGAGGGTTTGAATTTTTTAGTATCATTATGGCCTATTAATAAAAGTGTGATTTTTTGTTTGTATTGTATTATAATGAATGACAATCTGTGTTTTCTTATTTTTTGAATCACACCTTATTAGGTGTGAAAAGGGGGATTATTGGGGATTTATTATTCTCCTAAATTGATGGGATGACTAACTTAGAAAGAATGCATTCTTGACTGGGCTAATGTAGGCTGTGACACCTGGCAGGCTGTGATTGATGTGAAGAGCTGTTTTAGGGGGTAAAGGGAGATAAGGATTTGCCTCCAAATGCTAGACTATACTGGTTCTTTGTGATCTGTGAGCCTTCCTTGGACGTAGGAATGATGTCTAAGGGAGCTGGCTCTTCTCACTATGATAGGTTGTTATGATAAACTTGTGCCTGGCTGAAGTGTGCAACAAATGGCGCCGAGGAGATGAGACCAACCCCTGAACCAACGGATTGGCTGAGTAAAGTTTAAACCACACTCAGTTCTTTACTCTGATTGGCCAGCAGAGAAGTGGGAAACTTTCTCTGTCAGAGTATTTGAGCAACAATCTGAAACAATGGATTTAGTTCTCTGGGGTGTCCTGCGAGGTATCTCAGAGAGCCCGTATATACGAAACATCATATTTACCATTGAAGGTTTTTGCATTAATTAAAATAACTAGTATATCTTAGAAGTCGTGTTGACCTCTTTTGTTCCTAATACCAGATTTGAATTGACGCGACTTTGACAATTCTCCTTGAAATACAGATAAGTTATTCACAACGGGGTGAATACACAATATCATTGAACATTTCTACAGCACACAATGATCATAGCATGCATCAGTACACTTCTTGCTTCCTGCGCCTAGGTCCTTATGTAGCCTAATAATTTATCCAAAAAAGCAAGGTTTTGTAGTTAACAAGAATGTTCTCCTGATTCCATATGAAAGGTGTCATGAACCCTGCGTCCTGAGTCTGTTCCTGCCTGTGTTGCCGTTTTTCTGCTCTGTATCTCCTGTTTCCCGAAGGTGCCTGAACGCACCCTGTCCGGTTGCCGGGCGACGTTGCTAGGCGGGTGATCTCTCGATTACCCGCACCTGCTTCTCATCAGCTTCGGCACACCTGGTCCTGATCATCACTCCTTCATAAGCTCTGACCTGACATCCATTCCCTGCCGGATCGTTAGCTATAAACAGTATTTTTTGCCAGCGTATCAGCCTCAGAGTACTAGCGTTAGTTTTGTTGTTTTTTGCACCTTGTTGACCTGCCTTGTACTTACCTCCGTTTGTTCTGTCTACAGTCATTCTCCCGGAACCTTCACCCAACCCCTGCCGTGCCATTATTCATCTGCCACTTCACCACCACCTACTCATCTCCGCCACCCGCTCCGTCTCCTGAACTATTCTGCATCTTTTATCTGTAATAAACACTCTCATTCGTTCAACTCACCTTGTCCTGGTCTGCTTCTTTTTTTATCCAAAAAAGCAAGGTTTTGTTGTTAACAAGAATGTTCTCCTGATTCCATATGAAAGGTCTGGATTCTGTCCGTTTAGCGCAAGGCGAGCCATTTTGCAAGCCCCTGCTGTTACTGTGCCATCCTGTCCTGGATAGAATGTTTAAAGTGGATGTTCTGACGTTTAATGGCCTTCTGGAGTGTTATCGTGTAATCCGGAGTGTGTTGGGAAAGGGAGAAAAGAGGTAATGGGTTGCGTCACGTCTTTTCATCTCTACCGTTGGCATGCCAATGGGCAAGTAGATGTGTATTGGGTATGGTCTGCCAACTGCCAGGCATTTGGAAATGGTCTGGTCATCAGTCAGTGCGACATCCCTACACCGGTATATGCCCACACCATTCTACACCGGTATGGTATATGCCCACACCATTCTACACCGGTATGGTATATGCCCACACCATTCTACACCGGTATGGTATATGCCCACACCATTCTACACCGGTATGGTATATGCCCACACCATTCTATTGTTGGGGTACGCCCACACCATTCCAACACAGAAAACCTGCTTTTTAACATACTTAATTACATTTCTATAGAAGGAAAACTATTTAACTCATATTGTAAGTAATTATAGGTCACTTTTAATAGAAATCTGGAAACACTGGACAGTTATTTTAAAGGTAGACTCAGTGTTATGCAGCGGCAATTTTAGCATGTAAATCTTGGTGGGGCAAACTAAAAAAACATTTTTTTGATGCATGCCAGAAAAGCCACTACAGAACACAACACTAAACAATACATTAATTGCACTATAACGGTGACTAACAGTGCCCACAAACTGTTAGGGCCTACATAAAGCTGTCCCAACAGCAGTCCCAACACCTTCCCACTGCTACACCTGGCTATCAGCAGAGCCTTGTCTGGCAGCGAAACAGTTCATTCAGCCTAATTTACTGCCTAGCTGATATGGCTGACTTGCTTAAACAAATGTGGTTTCTACTGACAATTGAGATGTACAAACTATGGCATAAGGGGACGACGAGCAGATAAGAGGCAATCGGTAATTTCGATAATAGTCAATATTACTTTCTTAGCTACAGTATACATATCTCGCTGGCATATTACATCATTTATGCAGCAGCATACAATAGATTTTTGGACTCATCTTGTTGTGCTGTCATCAAAGTCTGTCATTCTCTGGATTTATGGTGCTTTCAAGACAACTGTGAACTCTGAAAAAAACAAGGTCGAATCATGATGACGTTAGTGATCTTCAGGTCGGAGCCCTAAAAAGAGGCTTACAATTCTGAGTTGGATGACCGTTCATAACGTATTTTCCCAGTTGGAGCTTGTTTTTTCCCGAGTTCCCAGTTGTCTTGAACTCACTGAAATGCTTGCAGTTAGCCACTGATTCCTTCCAAATCACTCATTGTTGAATTTCCGATTACCAACTTGTTGTGTAATGTTTATGTCCAATGGCCGATAAGCACCGATACGTTTTATCTATAATTATTCTTCATTATTTTTCTTCATATGACAAGGATAAAAAATAATTTTCCAGTAGATTGTGACTTCATTCATGATGATGACTGCTAGCTAAGATTTTGAAAGTATGATGTTGACATGATCAGTCCAATCAAAGCTACTGTAGATGTAAGGTGATTTGATGTAATTTTATCTGTTGCCAATGACCTTGAGCCTTCTTGGATGGGCACTTCTAATGTAACTCTATGGCAGCATCCAAGGGGCTTGAATTTTCAAGCTCTACCCTTACATTTGACGGTGATGTAGTGTCCCTATGAGTGAGAGAACACTGAGCCAATCACGGCGCAACTGGAGAACGTTACCAACCCCAATGCTCCGTATTTTCCGCTGGCAGCCCCACCACCACAGAAAGCACTGAGCTAGGCTGAAACACCTTAATTTTGGAGCTACCTTACTCAAGAAAGCAAAAAAGAGACCAAGTTTGTATGCGGCTTTATTAACTCAATGATATATATATATATATATATATATATTTTTTTTTTTTCATTGTTTGCAAACTGATATGTGACACATATTAATGCCAATATAACATGAAAATCAGGCAACCCCCCAAAAACATCTTACTACAATACATTTTAATAGAAAGTTAGCAAAAATAGATAAGATCTTGCTACCATGGAAAGGTAAATACCTATCTATTTGTGGAAAAATCACCCTGACTAATTATTTAGTCCGAACCCAGTTTATCTATTTACCTATGGCCATGCCTACACCAAACAACTTGTTTTTTAAAATTATATGAGCTAAAAATATTCCACTTTATTTGGAACCGCAAACCAGACAAAATTAAACGGGCCTAATTATATAATGAATAGGAATTTGGAGGGCTTATATTATTAAATATTAATGCATTGAACCTCTCACTAAAGGCTTCAGTCAGGCAAAAGTTAAAGTTAAATCCAAACTGGTTTTCCAGCAGAGTAGTTAGAATGACTCCATGTACAAGAATATACTTTTCCCCTTTATTGATATTGCAACCTCTCACTTTCAGTTATTTGAAAATGAAATAATCTCCAGAATATCACTATTTTTAAACAAGCTATAGAAAGCTGATTGCAATTTCAGTTTAATCCACCAGAAAAGACTGAACAAATAGGCCTATTACAACAAGTATTGTCTAAACTCAAATATACTAATTGATTTTAAAAAATCATTATTTTAGGATTTTTTAAAACAAATTGTATTATCTTTGTTAATGATATCATAAATATGACCGGTGGAGTTATGTCACACATGCAGCTAACAAAAATATATATATATGGTTTTCAGAGATAGATGGAAGGGTTTGAGGGTAGCTGAAGGGTGGGACTAAAAACAAATACAAATAGATGACTAATGTAAAATATACTGTGTCTGTAAAATGTATATAGTATGTATAATCTGGAAGTAGAAGCCTAAATATTGTTGGCTATTAGTTTACTCCCATTAGGGGAGGGGTGGTAGGGTGGTGTCAACTAATAGTCTTGGAAGGATCCTGCTTGATTCTGTAAGTAGAATTGTTTTAACTTGTAAACTGTGTTGGTTCTGTCGGTCTGTCATAGTTAGTAAGCTACCCAGTCTGCTTAAAAAGCGATTGCTACCCATTCACACTGGACGCAGGGCCAACCACTTATTTTGTTCTCTGCAGATTACAACTCAATAGGAGGGGGAGTGGCTACACTTGTGCTAGGCAATTAGCTTAGTGTTATTAGTACAACCTCTTTGTTTAGCGGCAGCTGTCCCTGAAACAAAGACAGTTCTGCAAAGTTGTTCTGCGGGAGTTAGTCGAGGGAGGCCCCGCTCTCTCGCTTCCCCAGATGTTTAGTTAATTTCATTCTGATCTCTTTTGCATTATTGTAGCCTTTTCTGTAGCCTGTCAACTATGTGTCTGTCTATCCCTGTTCTCTCCTCTCTGCACAGGCCATACAAACTCTTCACACCGCGTGGCTGCTACCACTCTAATCTGGTGGTCCCTGCGCACACGACCCACGTGGAGTTCCAGGTCTCCGGCAGCCTCTGGAAGTACCGTTCTGCGGCCAACAAGGCAGAGTTCATCTCAGCCTATGCTACCCTCCAGTCTCTCGACTTCTTGGCGCTGACGGAAACATGGATTACCACAGAAAACACTGCTACTCCTACTGCTCTTTCCTCGTCTGATCGTGTGTTCTCACATACCCCGAGAGCATCTGGTCAGCACGGCGGTGGCACAGGAATCCTCATCTCTCCCAAGTGGACATTCTCTCTTTTCCCCCTGACCCATCTGTCTATCTCCTCATTTGAATTCCATGCTGTCACTAGCCCATTCAAGCTTAACATCCTTGTCATTTGTCGCCCTCCAGGTTCCCTTGGAGAGTTCATCAATGAGCTTGATGCCTTGATAAGTTCCTTTCCTGAGGATGGCTCACCCTCACAGTTCTGGGTGACTTTAACCTGCCGACGTCTGCCTTCGACTCATTTCTCTCTGCCTCCTTCTTTCCACTCCTTTCCTCTTTTGACCTCACCCTCTCACCGTTGTAAGTCGCTCTGGAAAAGAGCGCCTGCTAAATGTAAATGTATGGTTAAGGGAAAATAATAAAATAAAATAAAAATGTTGTAAACATTTTATGGGGATTGGAAATGATGCAGACAATAACATTGATACATCGCACAATCTATCTGCAATATTAAAGCTGATCTACCCTTAAAAAAAAAAGTCACGAAGGAGAGGAGACAA
Organism: Coregonus lavaretus; assembly: GCF_964263955.1. Classification (NCBI taxonomy): domain Eukaryota; kingdom Metazoa; phylum Chordata; class Actinopteri; order Salmoniformes; family Salmonidae; genus Coregonus; species Coregonus lavaretus. The sequence goes on along the minus strand of NC_139990.1, from coordinate 48,986,811 downwards.
GGAAAGGAGGAGAGGAGACTATTAAAGGAGCCTTCTGAAGAATGTTTACCACCAGACCAGACCTGCCTGAGGGTCACATAGACCTGGGAGTGTTTTTCATTAAATGTATTGTTGTGTCGAGTAAACGTTGCTAATTATGCTGTGATGACCAAGGAGAATCGCTGACGCTGTATTTTCATCATAAGGTTTATTCATAACAAAGGGTTACAGCGTCGATTTACAGATACCTGCAGATACCTGGAGAATAATCGCCCCATCTCTAATATGATTATTCTGTCTTCCTTTGTCCCAACTGTGGTATATATTCTATGTAATCTGATATGGGTGTTCCCCTACAGACCAATCACCTGTCTCCACACAACAGACTTATTCTGTTCTATGGGGTGTCCCTCTAAAACTGCTCCCTCTAAAACTGAATAAACCTCCTCTCAGGTTCCATTTGAAAACATTAGCAAAGTCATAACTCCTCAGACACTACAGTATAACAAAGGGTGACAAGGAATCTGCTTTTACTGTAGGAGCCAGACCAGGTAACCTGCATGTTTGGTTACTTGGGTGTGTCTCTTTCTTTAACTCTCTGATAGGTGTGTTCTTTATAGCATTCCAATTCTTCTCATAAACATGTATGGCTCCATAGCTCAGTGGTTAGAGCACTGGTCTTGTAAACCAGGGGTCGCGAGTTCAATTCTCGCTGGGGCCTTGATTTTGATCCTACCCTCTGTGACATGCGTCTGAAACGCTGCACAAGGTGGGAGTTACCATTACTCTGGCTCTATACAGCAGAAAGATCTAAAAGTGACAACAAACGGACAATATTGCCCTGCAAAAATAATTATCTGCTGTACTACTACTGTAAAAGACATTGCCAAACAAACTGAGGATATGTTTGCCGATCCCGTCCTGGGACGCCAATCATGATTAACGAAGGGCTGAAACTAGAGACAGGAGTAGCAGAGGTCATGTAAGTCTGTTGATATTAAATAAAGCATTAAAGATAATGTCAACAGCATTGTGATGAGGGAATGCCATAGGCTGAATTGAGAGACTGGGCTAGGTAGTTTAGTCCCAATCTAGAAGATTTATTTTCTTAGAAATTCTAACTTAACAAAAAATACTTGTGTCCTTTTAGCTCCTTGTAGAGCAAAGGCACAACAATAACAAAAGCAATATGTTCTCAACCCTGACAAACAATATACTACTGCTGACAAACAAAAGCAATATGTTCTCAACCCTGACAAACAATATACTACTGCTGACTAACAAAAGCAATATGTTCTCAACCCTGACAAGCAATATACTACTGCTGACTAACAAAGCAATATGTTCTCAACCCTGACAAACAACATACTACTGCTGATTAACAAAAGCAATATGTTCTCAAGCCTGACAAACAATATACTACTGCTGACTAACAAAGGCAATATGTTCTCAACCCTGATAAACAATATACTACTGCTGACTAACAAAAGCAATATGTTCTCAACCCTGACAAACCATATACTACTGCTGACTAACAAAGGCAATATGTTCTCAAGCCTGACAAACAATATACTACTGCTGACTAACAAAAGCAATATGTTCTCAACCCTGACAAACAATATACTACTGCTGACTAACAAAAGCAATATGTTCTCAAGCCTGACAAACAATATACTACTGCTGACTAACAAAAGCAATATGTTCTCAACCCTGACAAACAATATACTACTGCTGACTAACAAAAGCAATATGTTCTCAACCCTGACAAACAATATACTACTGCTGACTAACAAAAGCAATATGTTCTCAAACCTGACAAACATAATACTACTGCTGACTAACAAAAGTAATATGTTCTCAATCCTGACAAAAAATATACTACTGCTGACTAACAAAAATTAATATGTTCTCAACCCTGACAAACAATATACTACTGCTGACTAACAAAAGTAATATGTTCTCAACCCTGACAAACAATATACTACTGCTGACTAACAAAAGTAATATGTTCTCAACCCTGACAAACAAAATACTACTATTGACTAACAAAATAAATATGTTCTCAAACCTGACAAACAATATACTACTGCTGACTAACAAAAGCAATATGTTCTCAAACATGACAAACAATATACTACTGCTGACTAACAAAAGCAATATGTTCTCAACCCTGACAAACAATGTACTACTGCTGACTAACAAAAGCAATATGTCCTCAACCCTGACAAACAATAAACTACTGCTGACTAACAAAAGCAATATGTTCTCAAGCCTGACAAACAATATACTACTGCTGCCTAACAAAAGCAATATGTTCTCAAACCTGACAAACACAATACTACTGCTGACTAACAAAAGCAATATGTTCTCAAACCTGACAAACAATATACTACTGCTGACTAACAAAAGCAATATGTTCTCAAACCTGACAAACAATATACTACTGCTGACTAACAAAAGCAATATGTTCTCAACACTGAAAATGTATGTACTACTGCTGACTAACAAAAGCAATATGTTCTCAACCCTGACAAACAATACACTACTGCTGACTAACAAAAGCAATATGTTCTCAACCCTGACAAACAATATACTACTGCTGACTAACAAAAGCAATATGTTCTCAAACCTGACAAACATAATACTACTGCTGACTAACAAAAGTAATATGTTCTCAATCCTGACAAAAAATATACTACTGCTGACTAACAAAAGCAATATGTTCTCAACCCTGACAAACAATATACTACTGCTGACTAACAAAAGTAATATGTTCTCAACCCTGACAAACAATATACTACTGCTGACTAACAAAAGTAATATGTTCTCAATCCTGACAAAAAATATACTACTGCTGACTAACAAAAATTAATATGTTCTCAACCCTGACAAACAATATACTACTGCTGACTAACAAAAGTAATATGTTCTCAACCCTGACAAACAATATACTACTGCTGACTAACAAAAGTAATATGTTCTCAACCCTGACAAACAAAATACTACCATTGACTAACAAAAGAAATATGTTCTCAAACCTGACAAACAATATACTACTGCTGACTAACAAAAGCAATATGTTCTCAAACATGACAAACAATATACTACTGCTGACTAACAAAAGCAATATGTTCTCAACCCTGACAAACAATGTACTACTGCTGACTAACAAAAGCAATATGTCCTCAACCCTGACAAACAATAAACTACTGCTGACTAACAAAAGCAATATGTTCTCAAGCCTGACAAACAATATACTACTGCTGCCTAACAAAAGCAATATGTTCTCAAACCTGACAAACACAATACTACTGCTGACTAACAAAAGCAATATGTTCTCAAACCTGACAAACAATATACTACTGCTGACTAACAAAAGCAATATGTTCTCAAACCTGACAAACAATATACTACTGCTGACTAACAAAAGCAATATGTTCTCAACACTGAAAATATATATACTACTGCTGACTAACAAAAGCAATATGTTCTCAACCCTGACAAACAATACACTACTGCTGACTAACAAAAGCAATATTTTCTCAACTCTGACAAACAATATACTACTGCTGACTAACAAAAGCAATATGTTCTCAAGCCTGACAAACAATATACTACTGCTGACTAACAAAAGCAATATGTTCTCAACCCTGACAAACAATATACTACTGCTGACTAACAAAAGCAATATGTTCTCAACCCTGACAAACAATATACTACTGCTGACTAACAAAAGCAATATGTTCTCAAACCTGACAAACATAATACTACTGCTGACTAACAAAAGTAATATGTTCTCAATCCTGACAAAAAAATATACTACTGCTGACTAACAAAAGCAATATGTTCTCAACCCTGACAAACAATATACTACTGCTGACTAACAAAAGTAATATGTTCTCAACCCTGACAAACAATATACTACTGCTGACTAACAAAAGTAATATGTTCTCAACCCTGACAAACAAAATACTACTGCTGACTAACAAAAGCAATATGTTCTCAAACCTGACAAACATAATACTACTCCTGACTAACAAAAGTAATATGTTCTCAATCCTGACAAAAAATATACTACTGCTGACTAACAAAAGCAATATGTTCTCAACCCTGACAAACAATATACTACTGCTGACTAACAAAAGTAATATGTTCTCAACCCTGACAAACAATATACTACTGCTGACTAACAAAAGTAATATGTTCTCAACCCTGACAAACAAAATACTACTATTGACTAACAAAAGCAATATGTTCTCAAACCTGACAAACAATATACTACTGCTGACTAACAAAAGCAATATGTTCTCAAACATGACAAACAATATACTACTGCTGACTAACAAAAGCAATATGTTCTCAACCCTGACAAACAATGTACTACTGCTGACTAACAAAAGCAATATGTCCTCAACCCTGACAAACAATAAACTACTGCTGACTAACAAAAGCAATATGTTCTCAAGCCTGACAAACAATATACTACTGCTGCCTAACAAAAGCAATATGTTCTCAAACCTGACAAACACAATACTACTGCTGACTAACAAAAGCAATATGTTCTCAAACCTGACAAACAATATACTACTGCTGACTAACAAAAGCAATATGTTCTCAACCCTGACAAACAATATACTACTGCTGACTAACAAAAGCAATATGTTCTCAACACTGAAAATATATATACTACTGCTGACTAACAAAAGCAATATGTTCTCAACCCTGACAAACAATATACTACTGCTGACTAACAAAAGCAATATGTTCTCAAACCTGACAAACATAATACTACTGCTGACTAACAAAAGCAATATGTTCTCAAACCTGACAAACAATATACTACTGCTGACTAACAAAAGCAATATGTTCTCAAACCTGACAAACAATATTCTACTGCTGACTACCAAAAGCACAACAAAATGTAGCCTGCTGGGTTTAAACCAGTGAAGCATGTTGAAAGCATAACAACATTAACTTTAACTTTCTGTTTGACATCCTAATCATCATCAAATCAAAATCAAATCAAGGTTTGTTAGTTGTGTACACAGATTTGCAGGTGTTATGGCCGCTGCATCATCATTCTAGTAGTACCTTTATCAGAACATCGGGGTGTGGTAGAAAGTTTATCAGTACAGGGGGGTATGGTAGTAAGGCCAATAGCAGTCCACCATCTCCTTGGCCTCCTCGTATGTGGTGAATTCGCAGTCGGGGGAAATTGGTCGCTGTCCCGGCTCACAGAATCTCAGATGATCTCTCAAATTGTATGTATCGAAGGTCAACATCTGAGAGGAACAGAATATTTAATCATCTTAAGTGATAGCTAGACTTTTGATTGCTGATTGTAAAGTATTCCTATTCACTGCTTTGGCAACATTGTTGTACCTTTAAAAGTTATGCCAACGAAGCAGTTGTCTTAAAACCTCTCCCGGAGAGATACAGGATGTGCAGGGTTTTGTTCCAGGCAGCACTTACTGTCATGTGAATTTCTATCTCTAATTCAACCTAAGCTTGAATCATTACCAGAGGTTGTAAGGCTCTGGTTTTAATCATCAATGATTCAAGGTCCATAACCACGAAGAATGATTTTTTGTATGTTTATTCATGGAGAGCTCTGGCGCCAAAGACACAAACATAAGATTTTATACCTCCTAAACCTGACTCCTCCCACCTTTAGGTGACTTTTCTAAACAGTTTCCGCCTCCCCCTTCACCCTTGAATGTTTAGTACCGCCCCCTCTGTTAGTGGGTTGACACTACATGATAATTCTAACATTTATACTGTATTTGGGGTGAAATCCTTTAGTCATTATTCTTAAAATCCAAATTAATCTAACAATCCACCCCTTTGACTAAATAGTCCCACATTCAGGATAAATGTATTTTACAAGCATGATTAATCTCAGAGATCACATCAGAACTAATAAACATTTCATCCAATTGCGGTCTTTCAGGGTCCAAATCCTCGTCATCCACCAAGCCTGGAGGATCGTTTTTCACATTCCCCTGGTCAGAGTCCAGAGTCAGTCCATCTCTCATCATTGTTTAGATACTGCATTTCACCAACGCCTGACTCACCAATCCTCGGACACAGGGAACAAGACAACAACCACATAATACAAGAATACCCATACAAACACTGACTGCTCCTAAGATGGTGGCTGCTAGGGTTTTCCATTTACCAAATATTTCATCAAACTACCCTATCCACAATGTACTAACTTCTGAGTTCAGTTCATCCTTCACTTAGTGCAGTTAATTCTGTAAGAGCTCTGGTGACTGTCCCATCCAGTGTGGTGTTGTTAGGGATAAATGTGCAACAATGGCTTATCTTTCTATAGACACCGGCCCTTTCTGCCTGATCTAGAACCAACCTCTACTAAGTTATGAGCGGGATGGCGGATAATCGCTCAGAGATCCCCTTTACTGCATCTCTAGTCTGGTCAATAAATCGTTGTTGGTTGTAATAGATATAATTTATCCAATCCATATTTTTGTTTATTGTCACCCACCAGAAAAATGTTGTAGTAAAACTCTCCCATATTTGATTCATAGCTTTGTATTCGTCTGGAACACCCCTGGGGATGCCTATACCATCTATCCAAATTGGGCTATTTCCTTCCTGACCTATATTTCTCCTCCTCCTGATTATTCTTCCTTTCACTGGTCTTTGATGACTAATTCTTACAGGTTGGACCAACAATACTGGTGCACAAGTACCCACCCATCCCTCTGGTAATGTCTGCCGAATGCTCCCTTTGTTAGTGCATGCCCACCACACATCAGTCAGAGGGATGGTTAGGCTCCCAAAAAATTTTCCCCCCCTTCCTTATCTAAATCAGTCACATTAATTATCTCCTTACAGCCATCAAAATCACCCAAGTTACGGGTGCCATTTCTATGTATGTAACACTGGTATTCGCCAGGAGCTAAAGTGAATCTAGGTGGGCTGGCCCAGTATGTCAATTTTGCCAGCCCAATCCCTGTGCAATTTGGCTCTTTTTGATTGGACCCCAGGTCTAATCCACAGGGAAACATTGCCTTTGGCATTGGGGTGGTCAACATTGTCGGTCGCCCAATGGAGCATGCATAACAATTGGTCTCCCCCAAGGCCCTAGCGGTGTATTTCATCCACTTTAACCAGAGATTCTCATCAGGGACCCCCTCCACTTCCCCATTGTTCCATTCTTGGAGGAGAAAATCTTTCATAGTGGACGGGTTAGTCGAATTGACTCAGTCATCCCTTGACTGATTTACTCGGTCTATTGCTGTTAGTGGATTAATGATAGTACCTGTGCTTTCCATATCTTTTGACTCCATCAAATGTAATCTTAGACAAGTATCCCATCCGTATTTGTCCGCGCAAGCCCAGTAAGTTATTTTCATGTCCTCTTTAGTGACTTTTACTATCGTTACTACCATTTCCGTGGGGATGTCGTTATACCTTCTTATCCTCCATCTGGATGTCCAGCCCCCCCCCCCCCCCCCCCCCGTCTCATCTCTCCGTCCCCCAGTATGTCTAAATACCTGAGCCCAGGAACAATCCGCCGAGGGAGCTGAACATAATACAATGGGATTTTATAATCCCACGTTGCTTGCTTATCTGCCCTGATAAGATCCCTGATCCTAATTTTGAATCTTACTCCCCACCCTTCTCTGACTCCTATTTTGTAGATCACTCACCCTTGACGGTCAGTATGTCGGGTCGCTTCCCTTTTATTTCTTAATAATGGTAAGGCCATAGCGTAATTGGTGGGAGGTGGTGGTGGATCTTGACATACCACGACTATTGTCGAGACTATGATGCAGCTCAGGGTCACCCATATTCCCAAAAACCGCCAACCCACTCCTGTCTTGAGTCCTTCTGCTCGGTACCACCCCATACTCACACCCTAGGAACACACTACAGTGATGATAGGTCTGGGTAGGAGATCTTCGTTGACAGAGGTGACCCCCGGACCCTGTGGCCCAGTTCTGCTCTTCAACTCTGCGTGTGCTAAGTGGTGCTTGTATGTGGTCTTACCTTCTTGCAGTGGGTAACATGGACCCAGGTTCCTCTCTCTGCTATTCTAATGGCCAAGGCGGTGACCAACATAACCTGATAGGGCCCTTCCCAACAGGCCTGCTTCCAGTTTTCCTTCTAGTGACTGGATGCTCACCAGTCACCTGGTTAGATAGTGGGTCACCTTCTCCTTCGTATATTATTTAATCCTACAATTAGCCTCTTCCCCCCTCTTGACACATAGTTCTGCTTATGTGTCAATATTTACCATTTTCCTAAACATTCCCTTAGGTAATTTATCAACCAATTGCCATGCCTTTCATTTTTGAGATTGTCTTTTGCTTCTTTATTGCTCCTCCCACTTCCTTTGTCTTTATGGTGGCTAAATTCGACTTTCATTCAGTTCAGAATCAATTAGTAATCCAATCAAACAATCTCTTATCTTGTAAAAACACTTATGTTTAGTTCAACCTCTGTTCTACCCCGGCTCTCCCGGGCTTGACCTGAAGACTGATTGTTGGACATGACAAGTCCATATTTAGGTCACCTAAGTGTTCTGCCTAGCAACAAAGAATAAAAAACCTCTATGTTCGTGATTAACCCAGTTATCTCTAATAGCCCACCAAAAAAAATAAACCATCATCTTTAAATCACGACCAATGTCATATCCCTCTTTACTCTCTACCATTTGGGTAACATCCCTGATATATGTATGAAAAGCTAAGACTGTTTGGGAAGAGAGCAACAACGTAAACTGTTCTTCCTCCTCAGAGTTCCAAATGATTTTACCATGGGCTGCCATTGCCTTCCCATAGATAAGATCACTTAATTTACCCGTATGCAGTACATAATGGAGTACCCAAGCTTTACAGCAGTCTATCCTTACCAAAAAGCTCATCATTCTTCATCTATTTTTTTTTCTCTAGTCCTTATCTACCTGATCCTATTGCTAAATCAATGATCTAGGCAATAGTTGTCTCGCCTTAGATTGTACATTCCTCTGATTACTGCAGCTTATTCCATTAATTTAGGTTCAAATATCCCCCAACAAACCGTTCCATCCTACAGCATAGTAAACACCACCTATGAACTGTTGAAAATCCCCTAAATTCAACATAACAACCCTTTATAAACATCATGCTGGGTGTGTTTTTTTTATTTGAAAAACCCAATTGAAAAATAACAATCAAAGATAGTTAGGCTCAACTTAATTTGGTAGCTCCCTCTTATGACTTAAATACTGCCTAACTTCACTACTGCTCCCCCTTGCCCTGAGCAATATTCCAATGAGATAAGCTAATCTCTTTCTCCTGGTTATACATTTTGTTAACCTTCAATTACCATCTGTAATCTAAAGATGGTAGTACACACAAAACATGATACAGATATCCCCAGTCCTAACCCATGAATAATGTTTGTATCAATCTAATTCCTTATAACTAATCCATAAAATCCCTCAAAATTCCTCGAGTATACAATGATTATTTAATTGATTACTCTAAATCTGCTACATGTGATCTCATTTCAAATGATCCATTATCAATTATTTGATCCACCCCCTAGTAAAATCTCTCTCCCCTTCTATTCTGGAGTTCTACCTCTACCAGCTATTTCCCCTAGTGGCCATTAAATACTCTGCTCTCATCTGTTCCTTTTCTTACTCTGTTAGTCTCTGCTTTTCAAGCTATAGAAACTGTTGTCTCTGTCTCTCAGCCTGCTTGTTTTTCAAACCTAAACAGTTTCCTTCTCTCTATTTCTTTTATTCTCTCCCTCTCTAACTTCCTCTGTCTCTCTAAGTCTGTCTCTGCCTCTCCTTTTTCCTGCCAACCAGAGCCACAAATCATTCTCCTTGTCCTCAACTCAAACCTCACAGCTCTATCGCTACTTCAGTTCGCCATCCAATTTCTTCAACTGTTCTCTCTGATTCGGCCCTAATCAATAAAACAAACACTTGATATCGTTGATAAGCATACATTTAAGGATGATATTCCATAATGTCATTCGCACTTGTAACATATTTTCATAGACCTATCTAGAATACTACTAAAGCTATCTAATGCAACTTTTAATACACGTAAAAACTCTCTCTCTCTCCACCCATTCCCTATTGAATAAGTGCGTTTTTAACCCCCAACCACGCTCCAAATCTTCCCTTTAGCATTAACCAACCAAATACTAAGTAGTATCCGGTTACCATTCATCCCAGCCGTTGAATTCCCTCATACACACATATTTCACCTTATGCCATTCAAATGCCCAACACAACAATGAAAAAATGTGAATATTCTCTACTTTCTCACTCATGACGTACGTCTACGTTTTAGTGCGAAAGTTCATACATATGCATCGTTGGACTTTATAGGTACCTCTCAAATAATCGCTTTGTGGTGTTTTTAGCCAATTCTTAATTGACACTAATCATTTTTTAAAACATTTTCCTTTGTTACCGTTAAAGCACTTTCGCGCTTAAAAAAACCACTCGCTGTTTCTAGCCCCTCCTTTCGCTGTTTTTTAACATTTGCTCCACAGTTGATATGCATTTGCGTAATCATATTTTCTAACTTTGCAACATCGAGATGCCCAATAAATCCATACCTCTTCTCCCAAATGGATCCATAAAACATATTTCTTCGATCTCTTTAGAAGTTTTATTTCCCATGGTGGAAAAATAAAAATCCCCCCTTTAGTAATAATTCCCAGAATTATTCTTCTAGGAGCTATTATTTTAGTGCGTCTCTTGAGCCAATGTATGATCTGCTTTTGTAATTAACCATTTAAAATGATTTAACCCCTAATCCAGAGCTTTTATTTAAAACTCCGGTTTCATGAAAAGAGTTAGATAACCATTTTTTCTCACGCGACTTATTTTTTTAGCTCCTTCCTAGAAACAATTATCACGTCTCCCGATGGATTAAGTCTCACACATATACGACCTTATACAATCATTTGCTAAACTTATTTGCAAAGTTCTAGCAAATCCCCAGTCGTATACGCTACACCCGACTCATCTATCTCACACAATGATAATTATCTCCCTGTTTATACTGTTACACTGCATCTCGCACAATAACAATATTAACTAGTTTACATTTGTGATGGCCATTCACTCCATGTCATTTCGGACTAGTTTATTTTTGTAATAGCTATTTACTTAGGGTCATTTTCGGACCCTCCCCAGTCGTAATAATTATTACCTTCTTTGAGATTTTGGTAACTATTGTCTGCCCTTTACAAGAATTCCTATTCTTATACAAGTTCAAATCATTTCACCAAAATCCATGAATAAAAACTACTGACCTTTTCCTTGCAGTTTGGATTTAAATGCTTTTTCAAACTCGTTAACGTCTTTATCGTTCATAAGAGTAATCACCGGCCTGCTTATAACCTTAACGTCGAAGGCCAGGACTCTTTCACGGATAGTATCACCCGCCCGTGCACGGGTTTCGGTGTCCATAGAACGATAAAGATGTATTAAGCTCCGCTCAAAGGACCAATCTGTCATGTGAATTTCTATCTCTAATTCAACCTAAGCTTGAATCATTACCAGAGGTTGTAAGGCTCTGGTTTTAATCATCAATGATTCAAGGTCCATAACCACGAAGAAGGATTTTTTGTATGTTTATTCATGGAGAGCTCTGGCGCCAAAGACACAAACATACGATTTTATACCTCCTAAACTTGACTCCTCCCACCTTTAGGTGACTTTTCTAAACAGTTTCCGCCTCCCCCTTCACCCTTGAATGTTTAGTACCGCCCCCTCTGTTAGTGGGTTGACACTACATGATAATTCTAACATTTATACTGTATTTGGGGTGAAATCCTTTAGTCATTATTCTTAAAATCCAAATTAATCTAACACTTACACAAAGACTACACTAATTAAGGTCTTGATAATTAGGTGATTAATTGAATCAGGTGTGTTAGAGTTGGGCTAGAACTAAATCATTTACACCCTGTTACTTTCCGGTAGAAACATTATTGATCCCATCAATAAAGTTAATGTGAAATCTAACCTGTGAATCATCCATGTGGAACGCTACAGCAACGTTGTCCCAAACGTAGAACTGGTGTTTCTGTGGATCAGGGATCAGGTGGGCTACATCCTGGTTCTGGTAGGGCTTTGGCACCAGTTTGAAGCTGTGGAAAGGAAGTGAAAGTGTGAGTTAATTCAAGTTGTAATTAAGGCATCCCATGCTAGAATTGAGAGTGATTTTTGTAGCTACTATTGCTGTTACATCTAAAGTAACTGATATATTTAGCATTGCATGGGAACGTTTTGAGTCGGCACATTGTTTACATTTATCTGTGAATTACACGCACACATACGCACACACTCTAACCTGTGTGTCTCACACATGTCCTCGGGTCTCCAGATGATCTATCCATCTCTGTAAGCACAGACTCCATCATCATTGTCCTGGAGGAGAGGGTACTTCTCAAAGAGGTCGTTGTTGAAGTGACTGTGGACTTGCACTGAGTACATCACCTCCTGTTTGTACAGCACTGTCTCATACACACGCAGGATTGGCTCGTGTCCAAAACATAGCTAAACAAAAAGACAAATACCTTTATTATCATTAAATTACATGATCTTGTTTCTTTCAATTATTTGACCACACATTCTCACATGGTCTCGGTATGTACCCAGCACAGGAGGTTGGTGGTACCTTAATGGAATTGGTGGAATGGTATCAAATACGTCAAACACATGGTTTCAATGTGTTTGATGCCATTCCATTTGCTCCGTACCAGCCATTGATATGAGCCGTCTTCCCCTCAGCAGCCTCCATTGATACTACCCAGCAGTCCTGTATGTTTATTCTACAGATATTTTAACTGTTCCACTATTAAGACTTCAGTACCTGTTCCCGGTATCTCTTGAGCAGCTTCTCCAGGGGGTAGGTGAAGCGGTAGGAGCCCAGCCTGGAGGTGTCCAGGAAGGCAGGTGAGGTGGTGAACCTCTGCAGGAAGGATGTCTGCTCCCTGGCCTGCTTCTCCGTCCTGTCAGGGTACCTGGCCTGGAGCAGACGCTGTTCAGCCGAGGCCATCAAAGACAAGCTCCACCACAGCAGGTCCAAACCTTCTGGCCCCTCTTCTGGGTCCTCTGGCCCCTCCTCTCGGTCCCTAGCACGGAACCCCCCCTTGGCTATCGACGGCTATGCCAAATAGCCCGCCTTCATTCATGTCGTGTCTGAGCTGGGAAACCCGGAACTCTGGCCTTGGGTATTCTAGGATGTTGTCTTTGATGAGGTAATTGTTGTGAAAGCCCTGAGCTTTCAGTCTCAGTCCTAGGTCCGACAGTTTCAAGTGCTGGGCCTGGACAGCAAACTCCTGGTGTCCTCTGTGTTTTTTGCGCACAACCACGTCCATGTTCTGCTCTCACTTCAGCGTTGTCTGAGGAGAATTTGGAAGAAAATAATGTTCAAAATACCAAAAAGGTAAACAGTCTACCGAACCAGAACTAATGTGTCTTCTGAAAACACCAACATACAGTAACACAGAGTGATGTGGGATGTTTGGAAAGTATTGGAGAAAGAAGTGGTGGCAGTCAGCGTTTACTAGGTCAGCCCTTTAATCTGTAGGCTACCATAAAATATACTGTACAACCTGAAGATTAAAGAGGTGAACCATTGCCCACCGGGTTGCTGGTTCAAATCCCAGGCCTGTCGAGAGTGGAAATGTGGGACAGCAAAATCTCTGGTCCTTGTGCCTGCATCACGACTTCACTACCAGCTGCATGTTCATCTGACCCATGCGCGTAGACCAGAGCTTTTCCGGATTGACTGACCTTCATGTCTTAAAGTAATGATGGACTGTTGTTTCTCTTTGCTTATTTGAGCTGTTCTTGCCATAATATGGACTTGGTCATTTACCAAATAGGGCTGTCTTCTGTATACCACCCCTACCTTGTCACAACACAAATTATTGGCTCAAACGCATTAAGAAGGAAAGAAATTCCATGAATTGACTTTTAACAAGGCACACCTTCTAATTGAAATGCATTCCAGGTGACTACCTCATGAAGCTGGTTGAGAGAATGCCAAGAGTGTGCAAAGCTGTCATCAAGGCAAAGGGTGGCTATTTTGAAGAATCTCAAATATAAAATATGTTTTGATTTGTTGAAAACTTTTTTGGTGTTATTTCATACTTTTGATGTCGTCACTATTATTCTACAATGTAGAAAATAGTAAAAAACAAAGAAAAACCCTTGAATGAGTAGGTGTGTCCAAACGTTTGACTGGTACTGTATATTCCACCATAAACAGAACACCATCTATCATTTAAATTCATAGGAAACTTTCTTAGCAAGTAGGGATAAACCATAGGCCTATTTGTCACAATTATAATCTGAAGGTAAGCAAGGGTGCTTTCCAGTCACCAACTACGCTGACGTCTAAGCAGCAGAAGGATTTCGGTCGGCCGTGGCTATTATTCGCGCCACGCTTTAATAGTTCCGTTCAAATGGAGAGTGGGGGCGGGGCTAGGTGCTGAGGCTCCTTGCCTGACTGGCTGAAACGTTCTGTGTTCACGCTTAACAGGGAAGGAAAGGTCTTGCTTACCCAGCCCCAGGGAGGAGAGTCCCTTTCCTTAGGGAATTGAATAGTGTTCCATTATTGATGGATAAATCCTTTGTACAACCGGGAAAGGTGGGCAATTGTTCAGGCTATAATGTTCCCAACATAATGATACAAAACATGACATATTCTCCTTGAAATACAGATAAGTTATTCACAACGGGGTGAATACACAATATCATTGAACATTTCTACAGCACACAATGATCATAGCATGCATCAGTACACTTCTTGCTTCCTGCGCCTAGGTCCTTATGTAGCCTAATAACTTATCCAAAAAAGCAAGGTTTTGTTGTTAACAAGAATGTTCTCCTGATTCCATATGAAAGGTCTGGATTCTGTCCGTTTAGCGCAAGGCGAGCCATTTTGCAAGCCCCTGCTGTTACTGTGCCATCCTGTCCTGGATAGAATGTTTAAAGTGGATGTTCTGACGTTTAATGGCCTTCTGGAGTGTTATCGTGTAATCCGGAGTGTGTTGGGAAAGGGAGAAAAGAGGTAATGGGTTGCGTCACGTCTTTTCATCTCTACCGTTGGCATGCCAATGGGCAAGTAGATGTGTATTGGGTATGGTCTGCCAACTGCCAGGCATTTGGAAATGGTCTGGTCATCAGTCAGTGCGACATCCCTACACCGGTATATGCCCACACCATTCTACACCGGTATATGCCCACACCATTCTACACCGGTATATGCCCACACCATTCTACACCGGTATGGTATATGCCCACACCATTCTACACCGGTATGTTATATGCCCACACCATTCTACACCGGTATATGCCCACACCATTCTACACCGGTATATGCCCACACCATTCTACACCGGTATATGCCCACACCATTCTACACCGGTATGGTATATGCCCACACCATTCTACACCGGTATATGCCCACACCATTCTACACCGGTATGGTATATGCCCACACCATTCTACACCGGTATGGTATATGCCCACACCATTCTACACCGGTATGGTATATGCCCACACCATTCTACACCGGTATGGTATATGCCCACACCATTCTATTGTTGGGGTACGCCCACACCATTCCAACACAGAAAACCTGCTTTTTAACATACTTAATTCCATTTCTATGGAAGGAAAACTATTTAACTCATATTGTAAGTAATTATAGGTCACTTTTAATAGAAATCTGGAAACACTGGACAGTTATTTTAAAGGTAGACTCAGTGTTATGCAGCGGCAATTTTAGCATGTAAATCTTGGTGGGCAAACTAAAAAAACATTTTTTGATGCATGCCAGAAAAGCCACTACAGAACACAACACTAAACAATACATTAATTGCACTATAACGGTGACTAACAGTGCCCACAAACTGTTAGGGCCTACATAAAGCTGTCCCAACAGCAGTCCCAACACCTTCCCACTGCTACACCTGGCTATCAGCAGAGCCTTGTCTGGCAGCGAAACAGTTCATTCAGCCTAATTTACTGCCTAGCTGATATGGCTGACTTGCTTAAACAAATGTGGTTTCTACTGACAATTGAGATGTACAAACTATGGCATAAGGGGACGACGAGCAGATAAGAGGCAATCGGTAATTTCGAGCTAGGATGGACGTAGTCAATATTACTTTCTTAGTTACAGTATACATATCTCGCTGGCATATTACATCATTTATGCAGCAGCATACAATACATTTTTGGACTCATCTTGTTGTGCTGTCATCAAAGTCTGTCATTCTCTGGATTTATGGTGCTTTCAAGACAACTGTGAACTCTGAAAAAAACAAGGTCGAATCATGATGACGTTAGTGATCTTCAGGTCGGAGCCCTAAAAAGAGGCTTACAATTCTGAGTTGGATGACCGTTCATAACGTATTTTCCCAGTTGGAGCTTGTTTTTTCCCGAGTTCCCAGTTGTCTTGAACTCACTGAAATGCTTGCAGTTAGCCACTGATTCCTTCCAAATCACTCATTGTTGAATTTCCGATTACCAACTTGTTGTGTAATGTTTATGTCCAATGGCCGATAAGCACCGATACGTTTTATCTATAATTATTCTTCATTATTTTTCTTCACATGACAAGGATAAAAAATAATTTTCCAGTAGATTGTGACTTCATTCATGATGATGACTGCTAGCTAAGATTTTGAAAGTATGATGTTGACATGATCAGTCCAATCAAAGCTACTGTAGATGTAAGGTGATTTGATGTAATTTTATCTGTTGCCAATTACCTTGAGCCTTCTTGGATGGGCACTTCTAATGTAACTCTATGGCAGCATCCAAGGGGCTTGAATTTTCAAGCTCTACCCTTACATTTGACGGTGATGTAGTGTCCCTATGAGTGAGAGAACACTGAGCCAATCACGGCGCAACTGGAGAACGTTACCAACCCCAATGCTCCGTATTTTCCGCTGGCAGCCCCACCACCACAGAAAGCACTGAGCTAGGCTGAAACACCTTAATTTTGGAGCTACCTTACTCAAGAAAGCAAAAAAGAGACCAAGTTTGTATGCGGCTTTATTAACTCAATGATATATATATATAAAAAAATCATTGTTTGCAAACTGATATGTGACACATATTAATGCCAATATAACATGAAAATCAGGTAACCCCCCAAAAACATCTTACTACAATACATTTTAATAGAAAGTTAGCAAAAATAGATAAGATCTTGCTACCATGGAAAGGTAAATACCTATCTATTTGTGAAAAAATCACCCTGACTAATTATTTAGTCAGAACCTGTCACGCCCTGGCTCTGGGGACACTTGTATGTTGAGCCAGGGTGTGAGTTTCCTTTGTGTATTCTAGTTGTTGTATTTCTATGTTGGCCAGAGTGGTTCTCAATCAGAGGCAACGAGTGTCAGCTGTTGCTGGTTGTCTCTGATTGGGAACCATATGTAGACAGGCTGTTTTCCCACAGTGGTTGTGGGATCTTGTTCCAGTGTGGTTTGTGTTAGACCGAGGACGGCACGTTATCGTTTGTTGTTTTGTTTGTGTAATCATTAAATAAAAAGTATTTTTGCCTTCAACGCTACGCCTTGGTCCTCTGTTCCCGACGATCGTGACAGAACCCAGTTTATCTATTTACCTATGGCCATGCCTACACCAAACAACTTGTTTTTTAAAATTATATGAGCTAAAAATATTCCACTTTATTTGGAACCGCAAACCAGACAAAATTAAACGGGCCTATTTATATAATGAATAGGAATTTGGAGGGCTTACATTATTAAATATTAATGCATTGAACCTCTCACTAAAGGCTTCAGTCAGGCAAAAGTTAAAGTTAAATCCAAACTGGTTTTCCAGCAGAGTAGTTAGAATGACTCCATGTACAAGAATATACTTTTCCCCTTTATTGATATTGCAACCTCTCACTTTCAGTTATTTGAAAATGAAATAATCTCCAGAATATCACTATTTTTAAACAAGCTATAGAAAGCTGATTGCAATTTCAGTTTAATCCACCAGAAAAGACTGAACAAATAGGCCTATTACAACAAGTATTGTCTAAACTCAAATATACTAATTGATTTTAAAAAATCATTATTTTAGGATTTTTTAAAACAAATTGTATTATCTTTGTTAATGATATCATAAATATGACCGGTGGAGTTATGTCACACATGCAGCTAACAAAAATATATATATATGGTTTTCAGAGATAGATGGAAGGGTTTGAGGGTAGCTGAAGGGTGGGACTAAAAACAAATACAAATAGATGACTAATGTAAAATATACTGTGTCTGTAAAATGTATATAGTATGTATAATCTGGAAGTAGAAGCCTAAATATTGTTGGCTATTAGTTTACTCCCATTAGGGGAGGGGTGGTAGGGTGGTGTCAACTAATAGTCTTGGAAGGATCCTGCTTGATTCTGTAAGTAGAATTGTTTTAACTTGTAAACTGTGTTGGTTCTGTCGGTCTGTCATAGTTAGTAAGCTACCCAGTCTGCTTAAAAAGCGATTGCTACCCATTCACACTGGACGCAGGGCCAACCACTTATTTTGTTCTCTGCAGATTACAACTCAATAGGAGGGGGAGTGGCTACACTTGTGCTAGGCAATTAGCTTAGTGTTATTAGTATAACCTCTTTGTTCAGCGGCAGCTGTCCCTGAAACAAAGACAGTTCTGCAAAGTTGTTCTGCGGGAGTTAGTCGAGGGAGGCCCCGCTCTCTCGCTTCCCCAGATGTTTAGTTAATTTCATTCTGATCTCTTTTGCATTATTGTAGCCTTTTCTGTAGCCTGTCAACTATGCGTCTGTCTATCCCTGTTCTCTCCTCTCTGCACAGGCCATACAAACTCTTCACACCGCGTGGCTGCTACCACTCTAATCTGGTGGTCCCTGCGCACACGACCCACGTGGAGTTCCAGGTCTCCGGCAGCCTCTGGAACTGCCGTTCTGCGGCCAACAAGGCAGAGTTCATCTCAGCCTATGCTACCCTCCAGTCTCTCGACTTCTTGGCGCTGACGGAAACATGGATTACCACAGAAAACACTGCTACTCCTACTGCTCTTTCCTCGTCTGATCGTGTGTTCTCACATACCCCGAGAGCATCTGGTCAGCACGGCGGTGGCACAGGAATCCTCATCTCTCCCAAGTGGACATTCTCTCTTTTCCCCCTGACCCATCTGTCTATCTCCTCATTTGAATTCCATGCTGTCACTAGCCCATTCAAGCTTAACATCCTTGTCATTTGTCACCCTCCAGGTTCCCTTGGAGAGTTCATCAATGAGCTTGATGCCTTGATAAGTTCCTTTCCTGAGGATGGCTCACCCTCACAGTTCTGGGTGACTTTAACCTGCCGACGTCTGCCTTCGACTCATTTCTCTATGCCTCCTTCTTTCCACTCCTTTCCTCTTTTGACCTCACCCTCTCACCGTTGTAAGTCGCTCTGGATAAGAGCGTCTGCTAAATGTAAATGTATGGTTAAGGGAAAATAATAAAATAAAATAAAAATGTTGTAAACATTTTATGGGGATTGGAAATGATGCAGACAATAACATTGATACATCGCACAATCTATCTGCAATATTAAAGCTGATCTACCCTTAAAAAAAAAAAGTCACGAAGGAGAGGAGACAAGGAAAGGAGGAGAGGAGACTATTAAAGGAGCCTTCTGAAGAATGTTTACCACCAGACCAGACCTGCCTGAGGGTCACATAGACCTGGGAGTGTTTTTCATTAAATGTATTGTTGTGTCGAGTAAACGTTGCTAATTATGCTGTGATGACCAAGAAGAACCGCTGACGCTGTATTTTCATCATAAGGTTTATTCATAACAAAGGGTTACAGCGTCGATTTACAGATACCTGCAGATACCTGGAGAATAATCGCCCCATCTGTAATATGATTATTCTGTCTTCCTTTGTCCCAACTGTGGTATATATTCTATGTAATCTGATATGGGTGTTCCCCTACAGACCAATCACCTGTCTCCACACAACATACTTCTTCTGTTCTATGGGGTGTCCCTCTAAAACTGCTCCCTCTAAAACTGAATAAACCTCCTCTCAGGTTCCATTTGAAAACATTAGCAAAGTCATAACTCCTCAGACACTACATATTCCCCCCTTCAAGACAAATTAAATCTCGAAAACAAAAAGAATAGGATTATGACAAGTAACAATCTCTCTTATTGAGTATTTTTAACAATAAACCAAAAACACTTTTTTCTATGGAGTGTAAATACATTTCTATGAAATATGAACAAATCTCTATGGAGTGTGAATACATTTCTATTAAATATGAACAAACCTTTATGGAGTGTGAGAGCGAAAAACCTGTCTGGCAGCCTTCTTTCCAAATATCCATCCATCAATCAAGACAGTAAAATTCTCTCACGGCCCCTCTGCCCCAGGCAACCACTTAAGTACTCCAGATCAATTCATAAATCTTTATCAATGCATTTGAAACTATGATGCAATTAAATACACATGAAAGCCTCAGCAAACAAAATACTATCAAAAAATGTCCACACTCAGGCTGGTCGACCCATCGGACCCTCCTGTGGATTCTCTCTATCCCTGCCTAGACCCAATATCCCTAAGCATCCACGAAATAAACAAAAACATCTGAGATCCCCACATGTACCCAATAACAGCAAATATCATTCTACAAAAATTAATACCAAAAGAATATGACACAAATTATGTATTACACATGCAAATATGTCATTGCAGACACTGGAATGTAGTCCACTACACTTCATCTCCTCAGCAGTGTCGACTTCCAATGCATCGTCGATGATGGAATCGGAACATTTCCACACCTTCCTTGTTCCTTCATATTCTCCTTTCATATTGTCCCTTCATATTGTCCTTGTTTGAGTATTTGAATCTCTCTACATATTCCCCCATATGCTTCTGGAAGAAAAGAAAATACCAAACAGTGTCTTTTGCAAAACAACACATTCAAATTTAAACATCAATATCAACTAAAAATATAAAAATGATATATAAAATGATATATCAATGAATCACATTCTATTTCCCCCCTTTGATTCATAACCAAATACTAAAATCACCATAATATTTAAAACCCCTTTGAAAAATACAAAATTGATATCTATCTATCAATACTCCTTTGAGTCTTGACAGAAGGTTAAACCCTCTTATCGTTTCATTCGCAAAACCCTTCAAATTATAGGTAATATTATCTATATGATCTTCCCAAAATTTTACACCATACCATGGAAAAATCCCCACTTCTCTCTTAGACTTATCCTCCAATGGTAGGCTTCCCAGACTATGAAACTTCTCTCTTTCAGAATCAGATTTATCTCTTTCCCTTTGCTTCCCCTCTTTTAATTTTAAAACCTCATATGGAAGCTTCAACTTCAACATGTAACAACATATTTTCCATCCATAGGTAAGAATATATTCTCTCACCACAAACCCCTAATGTTTCTCTAAAATCCCCCAATAGTCACATTACCATTCAAAACGTCTCTCCACATGAGAGGAATCTCACCTCTACACATTCCTTCTCTCACATCTACAAGGAAGATGAGCTGTATCACTCATCCTAACCCTAATAACAGTCGTTTCCTCTAAAATTGGTGCTGGAGCGATTGGCTCCCTTGTAATCAAATGTGATATATTTATAGCTTTAATAACTGTCAATGTTGAAAGAGTTAAATTGCTTCTCACTGTTGTTATAATATGCTGAAGTGTTGATGTCATTGTTGTTAATTCATCCATTCTCCCTAAAGCTTCTAACTCTTTACTTGTATTTCCATCTATCACCACTAGTGTCACTACATTAACTCTCAATCCCAACTCTAATCCCTCACTTTCAAACTGTTGATTATAAAAAATACACTTGTAATCACCTTGATCTTCCTGCTGGGAATTGTAAATATAGATACTACAATCACCCTCAATCTTCATTCTTCTCTCATCATTCAGCAACGCATACTTTCTCAATGCATCTGCTCCTAACAGATCTAAACTCCTACCATATCTATCTTCCCACTGAACTCTAAATTTCCTTCACCACTGTTCTCTCTCTCTTACTACTAACTAACATTGAAGCTTAGCTGACTGTCCTAGAGTTCCTTCAACCCTAGTTTTCTTAACTTTTTAATCTGACTTTTTCTCCTAACTTTTTCAAAAACCATTTCACTGAGTTATCCACAAATTCCTTTCCCTCTAATTTTAGAAAAACCATTTCACTGATTCATTCACAAAATCCTTTCCCACTAATTTTAGGACATGTGATCGGGAAGTCCCCACCTGCTAATGACTTCTTTACACACAGACTTGGCAAACGATTGAGCATATTTTAGCCTAGTTTGAAATATCTTGGTGTAGGAATGTAACCAAGAATAACAGTCACCCTTTTTAACATCATTTTTCAGACAGATTGTCCTCCTTCCTATGATATAATCTTTTCAAGCAAATATGATTCCCAAAAACCCTACTCTTTTATAATATTCTACCAGACAGCCATCTGGTGTACATCTTATTGTACAGTCCAACTTACACAATGCATCTCTTCCCAACAATGCAATAGGTATATGTTCTGATACCAGTATGGGTATTGTAATTTTATTTTTTCATAGCAGAGCTCAATTGGTTCCTTAAGAGTAATCAACTGTTTTACTCCCTCAAATCCCTATCCTAATTAGTTAATTTTACATAGTGAAATGTTTAACCTCTTCAGGCTGAACACAGATAAAAGCTTTTCCACTATCCACCATCACTTCTCATAGTCCTTTGTTTTCACTTCAATTGTTGGATCTTTTTCTAATTGGTGCTACCAGCTGACACCCCCCTTCGGATCTTCTAGGCACCCCTAGAATCCTTGCTCCTTGTCCCTATAAGGGTTCACCTGTCCTCCAGATGATCTTCACTTGCTCCTGTATCTTCCTCTGAAATTCCCTCTTGTGTTTCCTTCTGGCCCATTGCACTCACAGCAAAGTGACCAACCTGTCCACAATTATAACACACTTCTTAAGATTGCTGGAAGTATGGCTTTAATCTTCCTCCTCTTCCTCTTTCTAAATCTTATTGTCCTCTTCCTCTCCAATTCTTTCTCAGTCCAGAAACTATCTATGGATATGAAACAACTTGTACCACTAGTTGTGGCTGGTACAATTGCATTTGACCTTGTTCAGTTGAAGCTGTAGCAGTGATTGTTGATTTGGTGCACACTGATTCTTCATAACCAAAGCTTTTCTTCTCCTTCTTCTTCTCCCCCCAGTTGTATTTCATCAAGTTTTCTGAGAGTTTCTTGGTCCTGTTCTTTCTTGTTGTTGACATATCGGTATTCTTCAAAGGCTTATATTCTAAGTTTTGTCCTCGAGATATCATCTTCTTACTGGTGCTCTCTTCCCTTGGCCTCAATGTATGCTTCTCCTCCAATTATTGGGATCCTTTTCTCAGCAGTTTTTTCTCTCTTCTGTATCTTCAGCTTCTTGAGTTGTTCTTCCAGTTCTTTTTTTTTCTCTTCTAAATTATTCCCCTTATCCAGGCATAATACACATCAGTCTATATCTCTTTCTATTTCTTCTTTACTAATCATTGTAGAATAAAATCCTATTTAACATAAAGCCCCTTTAATCTCCAAATCTTCATCGCTTTCTCCATCTTCACTTTCCTCAGAGATCGAATCTCTAGTATCCTTCTTCCTTCAACTTCCATCAGAGATCAAATCTCTAGTATCCTTCTTCTTTCCTCTCTTCCCAACTTCCTTCTAATCACAGAGTCATATCCACCCATGATCTCTTCTCAATCACTCTGATCATCATCATCTTCATCTTCTTCATCTTCAAGTTCCTTCTTCCTTAACCTCACTCTTCTCTTAGTTTCCAGACATCTCATTTTCTTCTTACTTTTGGAGTTTTGGATTCATCTTAATGGTCCTTTCTGCTTCTCCTCTCTCTATTATTCAGCAACTTTCATCATGTTGATGACGTCAGGGTTAAGATTCCTTCCACTAGCTATGGTTGTTCAATGTCAGGCCAACTTTTATTCCCTTTTCCAGATAACATTTAGTTAATGGTATTGCAAGGTTTACTAATTTCAACTATATCAACAGGTGTAATTACTTTCATAGTTCTGATGTCCTTTTTCCCCCTTGTAACAACTATTTTATATTACTTTATTGTAAATTATTTCATTATTTTAGACTATATAGCCTATGGCTTCCTCCCTATTTTTTTCTCCCAAAATTATAATTAATCAATTAATTTATTCATCAATTTATTCATTTGTTCATTTTATTTTACCAAACTATTGATTAGTGGCAATCTTACCACATCCAATCAGGAAAAGTAAATGAAAGTAGTCAACTTCAGAGCAACCCAAAAAATAAAGACCTATAATCCTGCAACACTACAGTAGTCACAAACCCCATTGCTTAATTAGCACCCAATTATCTTAATTTTACAGAATAATGTCAGTACTCGATTCCCCTCATATCTAATCAAACCCACTCATGCACAAAAACTCCAATACGCAATTACGTCAATTGATCAGTCTGTTGCCAAGTCCCTGTCAAATTGTCATAACATCAAATATGCTAGGCACACAAAATATCCTGTATGGGAAGGTAAGGTTTTTGTAAATAAAACAGTACTAGCCTTGATTTTCTGACTTGATCCTGTTGCAGCAGACTCTGTCGCGTCACACCCTGTCGCTTGATGTACACGTCAGCACTTCCGCTCTCTCTCTCTCTCCTCCTTCCTCTTATCGTCTCTCACATGACAGAATAACAAAGAAACAGACAAGAATTTAGTAGTTTATGCACTCACTGAGCTATTACAAACATTCAATATTCCTCCGTTCACATTCGCGCTAAGAAATAACTCAGGAATCGTATAAATAGCTCAATAACATTTTATTTTATTTATTTAATTTTTATATATTTTTTTTTATCCGTCGACATATCTCTAGTTTATCAATTCAATAGGTCTCAAGAAAACAGTTTCATCTTCAAACAACAGCCGATGTAACAACCAGAATACACTATTAGTCTAACTCTTCTCCTCTCTCTTCGTTCCTTCGTTCGTCTGCTCTCCCCGCAGAGGAGTGTAGGCAGAGGAGTGGCATATTTACCCCTACGTAACTCTAGTCATAAAATCACGCGCATGCGTAGTTCAAACATCAATACGATTTCAGCATGGACGGAGCTCTCTCCCAGCTCTCTCCAAGCTAGACAACAGAAAGTTAACAGTCCCGCTGTACTTCCTCTCTTTTACCCCTCATAGACAAACAATAACACTTAACAGAGCTCACAAACCATAGGACACAAATCCCACACTATTCTAAACACAGTTTTGGAGGCTCTATCCATTCCTATGGACCTCCAAGGTAACATTTGTAGCATGTAGCATGTATCATTTATCATGTAGCATTTAGCAATTAGCATGTAGCATGTAGCCTGTTACCTCCGTTGCGCCGTATAATTCCTTTGTTCTCTAAATTTTTGCTACCACGAGGTCCCCCGGAAATTCAATGAGCGGTCACGTCAACCAAATGATTCGTCAACCACATGCTGAGAGGTAACATACAATCGAATATATATACCACAGCCTCAAGCCCCATGGACTTACCTAACTTCACCTAACGTGTTATTAGGATTTTTGGCCCATCCTAGTGATCACCTCCTTTAAGAAGGTTTTTCCATAGATTCGCAATGGTTCTAATTTGTACACATATACCTTGGCCTTATTCCTTTCAATCTATTCTTCTTGAACTTTATTCAAGCAAAATATCCCTATAGACACTCCCCCCTTTTTGTGTTGTTTACCAGCGCAAACAAATTTAGAACGGACTCCTATCCCACAGCATATCAGCAACGCACACACGCAAGTTCTTTAACGGTGCATTCTCTCAACGCCCACACACACAGACACACGAACTGACCAGAGCCCAAAGTAGCGAGAAAACTCAACCTTATCTGCCTCTGGAGCCAAAGTCAGCTCGGCGCCCATGAATGGAACGCTGAGAAAAACGCAATTCGTCCGAATACCTCGTCACCATTTTGTTGTGTCGAGTAAACGTTGCTAATTATGCTGTGATGACCAAGGAGAACCGCTGACGCTGTATTTTCATCATAAGGTTTATTCATAACAAAGGGTTACAGCGTCGATTTACAGATACCTGCAGATACCTGGAGAATAATCGCCCCATCTCTAATATGATTATTCTGTCTTCCTTTGTCCCAACTGTGGTATATATTCTATGTAATCTGATATGGGTGTTCCCCTTCAGACCAATCACCTGTCTCCACACAACAGACTTATTCTGTTCTATGGGGTGTCCCTCTAAAACTGCTCCCTCTAAAACTGAATAAACCTCCTCTCAGGTTCCATTTGAAAACATTAGCAAAGTCATAACTCCTCAGACACTACAGTATAACAAAGGGTGACAAGGAATCTGCTTTTACTGTAGGAGCCAGACCAGGTAACCTGCATGTTTGGTTACTTGGGTGTGTCTCTTTCTTTAACTCTCTGATAGGTGTGTTCTTTATAGCATTCCAATTCTTCTCATAAACATGTATGGCTCCATAGCTCAGTGGTTAGAGCACTGGTCTTGTAAACCAGGGGTCGTGAGTTCAATTCTCGCTGGGGCCTTGATTTTGATCCTACCCTCTGTGACATGCGTCTGAAACGCTGCACAAGGTGGGAGTTACCATTACTCTGGCTCTATACAGCAGAAAGATCTAAAAGTGACAACAAACGGACAATATTGCCCTGCAAAAATAATTATCTGCTGTACTACTACTGTAAAAGACATTGCCAAACAAACTGAGGATACGTTTGCCGATCCCGTCCTCGGACGCCAATCATGATTAAAGAAGGGCTGAAACTAGAGACAGGAGTAGCAGAGGTCATGTAAGTCTGTTGATATTAAATAAAGCATTAAAGATAATGTCAACAGCATTGTGATGAGGGAATGCCATAGGCTGAATTGAGAGACTGGGCTAGGTAGTTTAGTCCCAATCTAGAAGATTTATTTTCTTAGAAATTCTAACTTAACAAAAAATACTTGAGTCATTTTAGCTCCTTGTAGAGCAAAGGCACAACAATAACAAAAGCAATATGTTCTCAAGCCTGACAAACAATATACTACTGCTGACTAACAAAAGCAATATGTTCTCAACCCTGACAAACAATATACTACTGCTGACTAACAAAAGCAATATGTTCTCAACCCTGACAAACAATATACTACTGCTGACTAACAAAAGCAATATGTTCTCAAGCCTGACAAACAATATACTACTGCTGACTAACAAAAGCAATATGTTTTCAAGCCTGACAAACAATATACTACTGCTGACTAACAAAAGCAATATGTTCTCAAGCCTGACAAACAATATACTACTGCTGACTAACAAAAGTAATATGTTCTCAACCCTGACAAACAATATACTACTGCTGACTAACAAAAGCAATATGTTCTCAAACCTGACAAACAATATACTACTGCTGACTACCAAAAGCACAAAAAAATGTAGCCTGCTGGGTTTAAACCAGTGAAGCATGTTGAAAGCATAACAACATTAACTTTAACTTTCTGTTTGACATCCTAATCATCATCAAATCAAAATAAAATCAAGGTTTGTTAGTTGTGTACACAGATTTGCAGGTGTTATGGCCGCTGCATCATCATTCTAGTAGTACGTTTATCAGAACATTGGGGTGTGGTAGAAAGTTTATCAGTACAGGGGGGTATGGTAGTAAGGCCAATAGCAGTCCACCATCTCCTTGGCCTCCTCGTATGTGGTGAATTCGCAGTCGGGGTAAATTGGTCGCTGTCCCGGCTCACAGAATCTCAGATGATCTCTCAAATTGTATGTATCGAAGGTCAACATCTGATAGGAACAGAATATTTAATCATCTTAAGTGATAGCTAGACTTTTGATTGCTGATTGTAAAGTATTCCTATTCACTGCTTTGTCAACATTGTTGTACCTTTAAAAGTTATGCCAACGAAGCAGTTGTCTTAAAACCTGTCCCGGAGAGATACAGGGTGTGCAGGGTTTTGTTCCAGGCAGCACTTACACAAAGACTACACTAATTAAGGTCTTGATAATTAGGTGATTAATTGAATCAGGTGTGTTAGAGTTGGGCTAGAACTAAATCATTTACACCCTGTTACTTTCCGGTAGAAACATTATTGATCCCATCAATAAAGTTAATGTGAAATCTAACCTGTGAATCATCCATGTGGAACGCTACAGCAACGTTGTCCCAAACGTAGAACTGGTGTTTCTGTGGATCAGGGATCAGGTGGGCTACATCCTGGTTCTGGTAGGGCTTTGGCACCAGTTTGAAGCTGTGGAAAGGAAGTGAAAGTGTGAGTTAATTCAAGTTGTAATTAAGGCATCCCATGCTAGAATTGAGAGTGATTTTTGTAGCTACTATTGCTGTTACATCTAAAGTAACTGATATATTTAGCATTGCATGGGAACGTTTTGAGTCGGCACATTGTTTACATTTATCTGTGAATTACACTCACGCACACACTCTAACCTGTGTGTCTCACACATGTCCTCGGGTCTCCAGATGATCTATCCATCTCTGTAATACAGACTCCATCATCATTGTCCTGGAGGAGAGGGTACTTCTCAAAGAGGTCGTTGTTGAAGTGACTGTGGACTTGCACTGAGTACATCACCTCCTGTTTGTACAGCACTGTCTCATACACACGCAGGATTGGCTCGTGTCCAAAACATAGCTAAACAAAAAGACAAATACCTTTATTATCATTAAATTACATGATCTTGTTTCTTTCAATTATTTGACCACAAATTCTCACATGGTCTCGGTATGTACCCAGCACAGGAGGTTGGTGGTACCTTAATGGAATTGGTGGAATGGTATCAAATACGTCAAACACATGGTTTCAATGTGTTTGATGCCATTCCATTTGCTCCGTACCAGCCATTGATATGAGCCGTCTTCCCCTCAGCAGCCTCCATTGATACTACCCAGCAGTCCTGTATGTTTATTCTACATATATTTTAACTGTTCCACTATTAAGACTTCAGTACCTGTTCCCGGTATCTCTTGAGCAGCTTCTCCAGGGGCTAGGTGAAGCGGTAGGAGCCCAGCCTGGAGGTGTCCAGGAAGGCAGGTGAGGTGGCGAACCTCTGCAGGAAGGATGTCTGCTCCCTGGCCTGCTCCTCCGTCCTGTCAGGGTACCTGGCCTGGAGCAGACCCTGTTCAGCCGAGGCCATCTCCTCCACTCCCAAAGACAAGCTCCACCACAGCAGGTCCAAACCTTCTGGCCCCTCTTCTGGGTCCTCTGGCCCCTCCTCTCGGTCCCTAGCACGGAACCCCCCCTTGGCTATCGACGGCTATGCCAAATAGCCCGCCTTCATTCATGTCGTGTCTGAGCTGGGAAACCCGGAACTCTGGCCTTGGGTATTCTAGGATGTTATCTTTGAAGAGGTAATTGTTGTGAAAGCCCTGAGCTTTCAGTCTCAGTCCTAGGTCCGACAGTTTCAAGTGCTGGGCCTGGACAGCAAACTCCTGGTGTCCTCTGTGTTTTTTGCGCACAACCACGTCCATGTTCTGCTCTCACTTCAGCGTTGTCTGAGGAGAATTTGGAAGAAAATAATGTTCAAAATACCAAAAAGGTAAACAGTCTACCGAACCAGAACTAATGTGTCTTCTGAAAACACCAACATACAGTAACACAGAGTGATGTGGGATGTTTGGAAAGTATTGGAGAAAGAAGTGGTGGCAGTCAGCGTTTACTAGGTCAGCCCTTTAATCTGTAGGCTACCATAAAATATACTGTACAACCTGAAGATTAAAGAGGTGAACCATTGCCCACCGGGTTGCTGGTTCAAATCCCAGGCCTGTCGAGAGTGGAAATGTGGGACAGCAAAATCTCTGGTCCTTGTGCCTGCATCACGACTTCACTACCAGCTGCATGTTCATCTGACCCATGCGCGTAGACCAGAGCTAGTCTGTCAGTAAACTAAGTGCTCAAAATAGTTTGAGAATTTACATCTTGAGCATACGTTGAAAGGTTTGTCAGCACTCTAGCAACATCTTTACTTAGGTGACTAATGAAAGTATATTGAAGCCAGTCACTAAACATACATCTAAAGAGAAAAAAAACCTACAGAGGGAAATATAGTTAGTGCTTTGAAGAAAGCTCAAACTGCACCTGCCCCCAACCCACAGCGCTTGATGGTTTTTGCGACTGCACTTGAAGACACTTTCAAAGTTCGTGAAATTTTCCGTATTGACTGACCTTCATGTCTTAAAGTAATGATGGACTGTCGTTTCTCTTTGTTTATTTGAGCTGTTCTTGCCATAATATGGACTTGGTCATTTATCAAATAGGGCTGTCTTCTGTATACCACCCCTACCTTGTCACAACACAAATTATTGGCTCAAACGCATTAAGAAGGAAAGAAATTCCATGAATTGACTTTTAACAAGGCACACATGCTAATTGAAATGCATTCCAGGTGACTACCTCATGAAGCTGGTTGAGAGAATGCCAAGAGTGTGCAAAGCTGTCATCAAGGCAAAGGGTGGCTATTTTGAAGAATCTCGAATATAAAATATATTTTGATTTGTTGAACACTTTGTTGGTGTTATTTCATACTTTTGATGTTGTCACTATTATTCTACAATGTAGAAAATAGTAAAAAACAAAGAAAAACCCTTGAATGAGTAGGTGTGTCCAAACGTTTGACTGGTACTGTATATTCCACCATAAACAGAACACCATCTATCATTTAAATTCATAGGAAACTTTCTTAGCAAGTAGGGATAAACCATAGGCCTATTTGTCACAATTATAATCTGAAGGTAAGCAAGGGTCCTTTCCAGTCACCAACTACGCTGACATCTAAGCAGCAGAAGGATTTCGGTCAGCCGTGGCTATTATTTATGGAGGACTAAAAGTGCCACAATTAAATAAATAAATACACCATTAAATAATTACTTAAATGTGTCATTAATTAATTAAAATTAGAATTAAATACATAAATGTGTAATTAAATGTGTCATTAATTAATTCAAATACCGATTCATTTTATGTAAAATACATATATAATTATTTCACTATTTACATTTACATTTCATGATCCTGCATTGCAGTGATTCATGAATTACTTAAAACTGTCAAACTGACCCATCAAAGTCAGTGGGCGGGGCTAACGCGAATCTAGTCTGATCCATTGCTTTGGTCTGAAGTAGAGTAGGCCAACCTGGATAGAGACAATGGAGGATCTCCGTGAACTTTCCAGGGAGTTGGTTAGAGACATTTTAAACTTAGCAGAGGATGTAGAAGCAGGACCTGCTGACATTATCCGGAATTGATTTGTCTTGGCTTGATGCAGAGGGTAACCAATCAGGCGTTAGGTTCCGCCTACCAACTTTTGATGGGTCAGTTTGACAGTTTTAAGTAATTCAGGAAGCACTCCAACGCAGGACCATGAAATGTAAATGTAAATAGTGAAATTATTATATATGTATTTTACATAAAATGAATCGGTATTTGAATTAATTAATGACACATTTAATAACACATTTATGTATTTAATTCTAATTTTAATTAATTAATGACACATTTAAGTAATTATTTAATGGTGTATTTATTTATTTAATTGTGGCACTTTTAGTCCTCCATAATTATTCGCGCCACGCTTTAATAGTTCAGTTCGAATGGAGAGTGGGGGCGGGGCTAGGTGCTGAGGCTCCTTGCCTGACTGGCTGAAACGTTCTGTGTTCACGCTTAACAGGGAAGGAAAGGTCTTGCTTACCCAGCCCCAGGGAGGAGAGTCCCTTTCCTTAGTGAATTGAATAGTGTTCCATTATTGATGGATAAATCCTTTGTACAACCGGGAAAGGTGGGTAATTGTTCAGGCTATAATGTTCCCAACATAATGAAATATTCTCCTTGAAATAGAGAGAAGTTACACAATATAATAAAAACAATTCTACAGCACACAATGATCATAGCATGCATCAGTACACTTCTTTCCCTCCCCGCCTACATCCTTATGTAGCCTAATAATTTATCCAAAAAAGCAAGGTTGGTCAGTTTGGCAGCTGCGCGAGTGGGTGGGAGATGCCTGTGTGTTTTGCGGTTAACCGGATCTTTTTTCGGCAGTTTTCTTGAAGATCACTTCGTGACCCACAAGCTGCAGTACTGTCGTACAGCAGCAGATAATGATGGGTTGTCAGCCACTTGCGCCGTTCAAAACAAAAATACTAGGTCAAATCATGACGTCAGTGATATTCAGGTCGGAAAGTCGGAGCTATAGAAAGATGCCGAGTTGGATGACCGTTCAAATCGTTTTTTACCCAGTCGGAGCTCGTTTTTTCCGAGTTCCCAGTTGTTTTGAACGCGGCAACTGTCATTCCCACTCGCCATCATCGAATGGACTCAAGCTAGCAAGAAGTTCTGACTGGGCTCAATTGTCATGAAACACAAACACAGCGATGAGTTTCTCCCTCTTGGTTTAATACACACTTTGAGAAATAACGAGGAGCACCCATAATGTGTTTTGTGCGGGTTAGTGCTTAATGAGTCTCTCATCCACAGCATGACGGTAAACCAGGGAGTTCTTTCAGGACAGGGCAGAATGCTTCAGGAAACAGTGCTTCGACAGTGGAAGAGTAAGTCAGCTAGCAAGGCATTGTTGTCATTTTATAACAGGTGATAATAAGCAGAAATAAGGGAGTACTATCTCTTGTAGTAGTCGATGTGAGGTTCTCTTTCAAACAATCCCCTTTTACACAGCTAATAGCTAGTTACTGATAGTGCAACCATAACGCCTCGATCACACCGGCAGAGGAGTGCATTTGGGTATACCAGAAGTACATTATTTCCCGATGGAATGCTGCGTTTGCCTTGCAGCATTGCGTTGTAGTATGTTCTGTGTGGTGCATATGTTGGATTTATCGAACGTATGCGTCAAACTGTATGCATAGATGGCTTGACAGAAATGATAGTAGAAGTTGAATGTTAAACTTTAAGTTGCACACTGTAGTAACTTGACAAGGAATGCCCACACACATTTTAATATTACTTTCCTTTACTTTCAACCTAAGAAATAAAAGGTGTACAAATACAGCAAAACGATACAGCCCCTCAACATGTGGTAGTCACATTGTACAGATCCGATTCTGGGTGATGACATCATCAAAGGGGAAAGGTCACGGTCAATGCCAATAATAACCATACACACATGAATAGTAATCACACTATACTGCAGGTAAGTACAACACATATTCAATGTAATTATTTATATAGTGTCCACGCTATAACACACACATATCCAGATGATGCTGCGTCTCATTTTGCGCAAAAACCCTATCGGTGTGATCAAGGCGTAAGTTACAGTACATATTATTGTTGAAAACAAGTCTAGGTTGGAACTGTTGTTGTTAAAATACAAGTAATATTTTTTATTCTGAATTGGAATAAACTGATTGAAGCATGATGCTTTTTGAGGCAAACACACTCACACAGTTCTGGGTTGCTCATCTACAGCAGGAAGCGGTCTCCTGCCTGGCTGAGAAAGCAGTAGATGTTTGGCACCACCTACCTATGTGAGTCAGGGTTTTCAACTCTGGCGTACTTAAAACACAAGTACAGAAACCGACTCAATGCTGAGCATGACCTCAGGGTTGCACTGTCAAAAACTGAGCCCAGAATAGACCTGCTTGTTGAAAACTTCAACCAATCACACACCTCTCATTAGGACTGTGTGTGTGTGTGTGTGTTTTCTGGACTACATCTGTGTGATGCCTCAAAAAGCATCTTGCTTCAATCAGTTTATTCCAGTTCAGAATGAAAATGATTTATTGTATTTTAACAGCAACAGTTCCTACCTAGACAGATATGTAAGAGTGTTTTTAATGGGAAAATATAAACATGAATAGCTATTTATATGGGTATTTCATTTCGTTGTTATTTGTCTACATTGCATTTGTTTTAGGTATAAGGGCAAATTAAATGTACCAATATTTACATATAGTTGCATGTTTTCATAAGCTTGGGTCCCAAGAAAACACAGGATTTCTAATTTGGGTCCCAGGCTGAAAGAGTTTAAGAACCCCTGTTCTACAGTGTTCCATTGAGCCTGATGACCCCTGTTCTACAGTGTTCCATTGAGCCTGATGACCCCTGTTCTACAGTGTTCCATTGAGCCTGATGACCCCTGTTCTACAGTGTTCCATTGAGCCAGATGACCCCTGTTCTACAGTGTTCCATTGAGCCTGATGACCCCTGTTCTACAGTGTTCCATTGAGCCTGATGACCCCTGTTCTACAGTGGTCCATTGAGCCTGATGACCCCTGTTCTACAGTGTTCCATTGAGCCTGATGACCCCTGTTCTACAGTGTTCCATTGAGCCTGATGACCCCTGTTCTACAGTGTTCCATTGAGCCTGATGAAAAGTATTTTCCACGCCATCTTGAGCTGTAGTCATCTGATCCTAATTATAAGTAAACACAAAACATAGCGTGGGACCAAACACTTTACCTGCAGGTCAACCAGAATTTATGGAAGGGTTGACTTAAGTTGCAGGTCATGGTTCCCTCTCAGGGCCATGCATAACTAACCTGGCTAGCATAGATAACGGTTCTCATAATAATATAGCGCCATCTACTCTGGTAGTTTTCCATTGTGAAAGGTTGGTTCTGTTGTCGTGTGAGTGCTGTTTTAAGGAAAAACCAGCACAAATCCTCTAGGTCTGAATATTCACAACCCTTGAATGGAGGGTGTCCTCTGATCACTGAAAATACATCCACAAAAAACTATTGTTGTCAATATCATTTTTTGGCTGAACACTGCACTATATTTCCTTGGATTTATCATTTCCAACAGCCCTTACACTCTGCTGTGTTAAGCCATTGGTTCATTATCCTTTGGCAGAGTGGGAGCCACCATAGATTGAATCCCGGCTGTTGTACTGTTTGGCGTTGACAGTGGCGTAAAGTACTTAAGTAAAAATACTTTAAAGTACTACTTAAGTAGTTGTTTTGGGTATCTATACTTTACTTTGCTATTTCTATTTTTGACAACTTTTACTTTTACTTCACTACATTCCTAAAGAAAGTATTGTACTTTTTACTCCATACATTTTCCCTGACAACCAAAAGTAGTCGTTACATTTTGAAAATTGTCAAATTCACGCATTTATCAAGAGAACTGCCTCTGATCTTGTGGACTTACTAAACACATGCATCTTTTGTCAATAATTGTTGGAGTGTGCCCCTGGCTATCCGTACATTTTTAAAACAAGAAAATGGTGCCGTCTGCTTTGCTTAATATAAGCAATTAAAACATATTTAAGTATATTTTAGCAATTACATTTACTTTTGATACTGAAGTATATTTAAAACCAAATACTTTTAGACTTTCAATCAAGTAGTATTGTCACGATCGTCAGGGAGAGACCAAGGCGCAGCGTTGAATGCGAACATTATATATTTATTTAGAATGATCACACGATCAAAACAACAACGATAACATGACGTCTACAGTATAACACAAACCAAATCAGAACAAGAAACCACAAACACAAAGTGAAAGACAGACAGTTAAATATGGCTCCCAATCAGAGACAACCAGCTGACACTCGTTGCCTCTGATTGGGAGTCACTCAGGCCAACATAGATAGACAACGACTAGAACCTAAACAAAATAAACACCCTGGCTCAACATACGAGAGTCCCCAGAGCCAGGGCGTGACAGTACCCCCCCCCCAAAGGCGCGGACTCCGACCGCGCCAACCAACCACAACAGGGGAGGGACCGGGTGGGCACTCCGCCACGGCGGCGGATCCGGCTCCGGACATGACCCAGGCACGGGTTGTGCTGGACTGACGACGCGCACCCCTGGCTTGGTGCGTGGAGGAGGAACGGGCCTTACCAGGCTGACGACGCACACCGTAGGCTTGGTGCGTGGAGCAGGGACAGGCCGGACTGGGCTGACGAAGCACACCACTGACTTGGTGCGGGGAGCAGGAACGGGCCGAGCCGGGCTGACGAAGCGCACCACTGCCTTGGTGCGGGGAGCAGGAATGGGCCGGACCGGGCTGACGAAGCGCACCCCTGACTTGGTGCGGGGAGCAGGAATGGGCCGGACCGGGCTGACGAAGCGCACCCCTGCCTTGGTGCGGGGAGCAGGAATGGGCCGGACCGGGCTGACGACGCGCACCACTGACTTGGTGCGGGGAGCAGGAATGGGCCGGACCGGGCTGACGACGCGCACCACTGACTTGGTGCGGGGAGCAGGAATGGGCCGAACCGGGCTGACGACGCGCACCACTGACCTGGTGCGGGGAGCAGGAATGGGCCGGACCGGGCTGACGACGCGCACCACTGACTCGGTGCGGGGAGCAGGAACGGGCCGCGCCGGGCTGACGAAACGCACCACTGACTTGGTGGGAGTGGCAGGAACAGGCCGGACCGTACTGGGAACACACACCACTGGCCCTACGCGGGGATCAGGAACAGGCCGGACCGGACTGGCAACACACGCCAGTACCTCTCGCCGTGCCTCTACAACCTCCCTCCCCCTGGTGACCAGTGACTCCCGCAACCTGGCGGCCTCCTCTGCCAACCCGCTGGACCGCTCCATCGCGGCCTCCTGCTGCCCCGACGTCGTGAGCCCCCCCCTAAAAAATTTCTGGGGGTCTCTCCTCCCCGTGGGCCAGGCCTCCATCGTTCTCGCCCAACTCTCGCTCCTCTGTCTCCAACTCCCGCCATTCAGCTCCTCAATGGGCTTGACCCAGTTGAAGCTCTTCCTCAACTGGTCCCAAGTCCACCCTCTCTGCTCCTCACTAGGCTTGACCCAGTCGAGGTTGCCACGGAGATCCGCTAGCGATGGCTCCTGGACACGCTGCTTGGTCTGGTCTTGGTGGTTTCTTCTGTCACGATCGTCAGGGAGAGACCAAGGCGCAGCGTTGAATGCGAACATTATATATTTATTTAGAATGATCACACGATCAAAACAACAACGATAACGTGACGTCTACAGTATAACACAAACCAAATCAGAACAAGAAACCACAAACACAAAGTGAAAGACAGACAGTTAAATATGGCTCCCAATCAGAGACAACCAGCTGACACTCGTTGCCTCTGATTGGGAGTCACTCAGGCCAACATAGATAGACAACGACTAGAACCTAAACAAAATAAACACCCTGGCTCAACATACGAGAGTCCCCAGAGCCAGGGCGTGACAAGTATTTTACTGGCCCAAGTAGGCAAGGGGGGTGTTGTAAGAATTTCCAGGTGAACAAAAGGAAGAGCAGTGGTAGGTCAAATCAATCAAGAATCAATCCAGTTTATTACAAGTTGCAACAGGGAGACACCACCCAGCACAGAACCTTTCCCTGATTGATGGTCCTGCTATCTGCAGCTGGGCAATGAAGTCAGGCTGAGTTTAACGAGCCTGTGTGACAGGGTCTAGGAGTGTTTTATACAGTGGGGGAAAAAGTATTTAGTCAGCCACCAATTGTGCAAGTTCTCCCACTTAAAAAGATGAGAGAGGCCTGTAATTTTCATCATAGGTACACGTCAACTATGACAGACAAATTGAGGAAAAAAAATCACATTGTAGGATTTTTTATGAATTTATTTGCAAATTATGGTGGAAAATAAGTATTTGGTCACCTACAAACAAGCAAGATTTCTGGCTCTCACAGACCTGTAACTTCTTCTTTAAGAGGCTCCTCTGTCCTCCACTCGTTACCTGTATTAATGGCACCTGTTTGAACTTATTATCAGTATAAAAGACACCTGTCCACAACCTCAAACAGTCACACTCCAAACTCCGCTATGGCCAAGACCAAAGAGCTGTCAAAGGACACCAGAAACAAAATTGTAGACCTGCACCAGGCTGGGAAGACTGCATCTGCAATAGGTAAGCAGCTTGGTTTGAAGAAATCAACTGTGGGAGCAATTATTAGGAAATGGAAGACATACAAGACCACTGATAATCTCCCTCGATCTGGGGCTCCACGCAAGATCTCACCCCGTGGGGTCAAAATGATCACAAGAACGGTGAGCAAAACCCCAGAACCACACGGGGGGACCTAGTGAATGACCTGCAGAGAGCTGGGACCAAAGTAACAAAGCTTACCATCAGTAACACACTACGCCGCCAGGGACTCAAATCCTGCAGTGCCAGACGTGTCCCCCTGCTTAAGCCAGTACATGTCCAGGCCCGTTTGAAGTTTGCTAGAGTGCATTTGGATGATCCAGAAGAGGATTGGGAGAATGTCATATGGTCAGATGAAACCAAAATAGAACTTTTTGGTAAAAACTCAACTCGTCGTGTTTGGAGGACAAAGAATGCTGAGTTGCATCCAAAGAACACCATACCTACTGTGAAGCATGGGGGTGGAAACATCATGCTTTGGGGCTGTTTTTCTGCAAAGGGACCAGGACGACTGATCCGTGTAAAGGAAAGAATGAATGGGGCCATGTATCGTGAGATTTTGAGTGAAAACCTCCTTCCACAGCAAGGGCATTGAAGATGAAACGTGGCTGGGTCTTTCAGCATGACAATGATCCCAAACACACCGCCCGGGCAACGAAGGAGTGGCTTCGTAAGAAGCATTTCAAGATCCTGGAGTGGCCTAGCCAGTCTACAGATCTCAACCCCATAGAAAATCTTTGGAGGGAGTTGAAAGTCCGTGTTGCCCAGCGACAGCCCCAAAACATCACTGCTCTAGAGGAGATCTGCATGGAGGAATGGGCCAAAATACCAGCAACAGTGTATGAAAACCTTGTGAAGACTTACAGAAAACGTTTGACCTGTGTCATTGCCAACAAAGGGTATATAACAAAGTATTGAGAAACTTTTGTTATTGACCAAATACTTAAATAAATTCATAAAAAATCCTACAATGTGATTTTCTGGAAAAAAAATCTCATTTTGTCTGTCATAGTTGACGTGTACCTATGATGAAAATTACAGGCCTCTCTCATCTTTTTAAGTGGGAGAACTTGCACAATTGGTGGCTGACTAAATACTTTTTTTCCCCACTGTACATAGAATGGAACATTAATAATAATGTACTTACGGTCAGGTTGAAGGCTGCTAAACACTGCTAATCTTGTCTTCTTTGAAGCAGAAACAGTATCTTGAAAAGCTCACCTTGTCTTCTTCTTTTCCTCTGCACCACACCAATAGTTAGGCTCAACTTTTTGTTCTTTCAACACTGAACTTTCAGGGGGTTCCCAGTCTGCAAGCTGCAGTAGCCAATCACATCCAGTATCTACATACCGTTACGCTAATACCTCATTGCATTTCCTTTTGTCTACTTCACACTTGTTGAAGCTTTAACCGACTCCAAAACCATTTCTACACCATGTTGTCAGCTTACGAGGCCTGATGAAGACAACGTACAGTTGTGAATGCTACAGTGATTTTGTGAAAATGTATTATTTGTCTAAAAACATGATTTTTTTCTGGTTACTCAGACTAGTATAGGCTGTAGATATGCCATACCAGCCCCCACAGAGGTAGTACCTAGACGGCTATTTGGATGTATAGGTACTCAGACAAGGCTGTTGTAGAGTTGTGAATGCTGCACTATTTTTGTGAATATTATTTGCCTTTTGAAGATAATTTAGAGTTTTGAATGCAATTATATTTTGCAAACAGATTG
Source organism: Coregonus lavaretus (assembly GCF_964263955.1). Classification (NCBI taxonomy): domain Eukaryota; kingdom Metazoa; phylum Chordata; class Actinopteri; order Salmoniformes; family Salmonidae; genus Coregonus; species Coregonus lavaretus. Next base: position 48,947,161 of record NC_139990.1, on the reverse strand, counting down.
TGTGTCTGAAAGCATGCATTTTCCTGGATCTGGGTACTCAGACAAGGCTGTAGATATACCACAGAATATACCAATACAATCTCTACACAATGTTCTCAGTTTAGGGAAGCATGATGAAGACAGTTAATAGTTGTGAATGCTACACTATTTTGGTGAAAATAGATAGCCTAATTAATCTCGTCTGAAAACATGAATTTCCTCAATCTGGGTACTCAGAATAGGCTGTAGCTGTACCATAAAGTATTCAGACCCCTTGACCCTTTCCAAATTTTGTTACTTTACAGCCTTATTCCAAAATCCATTGAATTGTTTTTTCCCCTCATCAATACACAACACCCCATAATGACAAAGCAAAAACAGGTTTTCCGAAATTTTTGCACATGTATTAAAAATACAAAACTGAAATATCACAGTTACATAAGTATTCCGACCCTTTACTCAGTACTTTGTTGAAGCATCTTTGGCAGCGATTACAGCCTCGAGTCTTCTTGGGTATGACACTACAAGCTTGGCACACCTGTATTTGGGGAGTTTCTCCCATTCTTCTTTGCAGATCCTCTCAAGCTCCGTCAGGTTGGATGGGGAGTGTCGCTGCACAGCTATTTTCAGGTCTCTCCAGAGATGTTCGATTGGGTTCAAGTCCAGGCTATGGCTGGGCCACTCAAGGACATTCAGAGACTGGTCCCGAAGTCACTCCTGCGTTGTCTTGGCTGTGTGCTTAGGGTCGTTGTCCTGTTGGAAGGTGAACCTTCGCCCCAGTCTGAGGTCCTGAGCGCTCTGGAGCAGGTTTTCATCAAGGATCTCTCTGTACTTTGCTCAATTTATCTTTCCCTCGATCCTGACTAGTCTCCCAGTCCCTGCCGCTGAAAAACATCTCCACAGCATGATGCTGCCATCACCATACTTCACCGTATGGATGGTATTGGCCAGGTGATGAGCGGTGCCTGATTTTCTCCAGACGTGACACTTGGTATTTAGGCCAAAGAGTTCCTTCTTGGTTTCATCAGACCAGAGAATGTTGTTTCTTATGGTCTGAGAGTCCTTTAGGTGCCTTTTGGCAAACTCCAAGCGGGCTGTAATGTGCCTTTTACTGAGGAGTGGCTTCCGTCTGGCCACTCTACCATAAAGGCCTGATTGGTGGAGTGCTGCAGAGATGGTTGTCCTTCTGGAAGGTTCTCCGATCTCCACAGAGGAACTGGAGCTCTGTCAGAGTGATCATCAGGTTCTTGCTCACCTCCCTGACCAATGCCCTTCTCCCCCGATTGCTCAGTTTGGCCGGGCGGCCAGCTCTAGAAAGAGTCTTGGTGGTTCCAAACTTCTTCCATTTAAGAATGATGGAGGCCACTGTGTTTTTGGGGACCTTCAATGCTGCAGAAATGTTTTGGTACCCTTCCCCAGATCTGTGCCTCGACACAATCCTGTCTCGGAGCTCTACCGATAATTCCTTCGACCTCATGGCTTGGTTTTTGCTCTGACATGCACTGTCAACTGTGGGACCTTATATAGACAGGTGTGTGCCTTTCCAAATCATGTCCAATCAATTGAATTGACCACAGGTGGACTCCAATCAAGTTGTAGAAACATCTCAAGGATGATCAATGGAAACAGGATGCACCCGAGTTGAATTTCAAGTCTCATAATAAAGGATCTGAACACTTATGTAAATACGTATATATATATATATATATATATATATATATATATATATATATATATATATATATATATATATATATATATATATATATATTAGCAAACATTTCTAAAAACCTGTTTTCGCTTTGTCATTATGGGGTATTGTGTGTAGATTGATGAGGGGAAAAAATTATTGAATCCATTTTAGAATAAGGCTGTAATGTAACAAAATGTGGATAAAGTGAAGGGGTCTGAATACTTTCCGAATGTACTGTATGTTGCAAGCCATCCATGCAAGTACATGACTTGAAATATTTTTTCCTGTCTTCTCTGAGATTTAGTGGTTATTTAGAAAAAAAATACATTGAGAAACAAACATTCTGAGCCAGTGCTAGAGGTAGGTTTAGAAGTGTTGCAAAAACGCAACATTGGGCTTAAAGTTTTGCCAAACTGAGACATAGGGCCACATTCATATATTGATAGAAGTTAGAAAGATAGTTCTTCAAAATTCTGCAAATATGGACAACCAAATACTTCAAGAGTAACTTTGAAGTCCCCTCTACACATCAAATGAACAAAAAAATATAACAAATGTTTTGTGGTTTATGCGATCAGAATACTACCATTGACGACCATTCATTTTATGGTAAAGAAGTAAAATAGGAGGTTATCTCTCCAAATGAAGCCAGAAAGAACATCCAAATATTACTAAACTGAGTTAGATGTTCTCTAGACATAGAAAAACCACAAAATACTTTATCCTTTCAATATATGTTTTTGATAGCGAAACACAAAAATGTTGATTGGTCGAGTTGATCAATGCGCTATTTCAGACAAAATAGGACTTCATTTCAGATTTATATATGTTAGACAATATTTTCCATCACATGTCAATGCATTTTATCCATTTTGATGTGGTTATAATAGAATTTCACCGTTTTCTGACCACACATTCTTTCTACCGTTGAAGCCCAATGTTGCATTTTTGCAAGATTTCCAGAAATAATGTATTATTATTGCCCTATTATTTCTGAAGGGTAATACAAAAAAAGGCTCATTTAGATCTATGCTTGGGTCTCACAGGGTTAAACAAAGAATTGAGACAACAAATAAACAGAAGAAAAAATTATAATAATAAGTGCTCTGTACATGTGCCTGACTGTCTGTGGGTGATTGAATGACAAATTAAAGAGGTTTTGAAAAGGCATGTCAAAGTATGGAAGTGGATTCATCATCTTTACTTTTAAATATAGTGTATCATAAAAGAGAGAACAAACATGCCAAAGATAAACTGTACGGAATTGTTACTAAACATCACAGTATATGACTCAGTTGCACTGGTTTCCTTTGACGAGGAGGAATGTTCCAGTAGCCACCCCCAGCAGTCCCAGAGTCAGGGCCACTACAAAGAATACAGCAGGACCAGCACTGGACCCACTCATCTCAGGCTTTGGGGCATAGAAGGAGGACACATTTCACCCATGTTGTGTTTCACTCATGCTCAAATACAACTAGACATATATCATTCATTTATAAATTAATGGACATCAGATCCTCTAAATATAACATCCAATCTGCCCATGATGAATAAAACCTGCTCCCTTGCATCTCTCACCCCAGAACTCCACAGTGCAGGCGTAGACATCCCCCAAGAGCTCGAGGACATGACTGTCATGTATGTCATCTAGCTCGCTCTCATATGTCATCTAGCTCGCTCTCCTCAACTCACTGCTCCTATTGTAGGTGTAATTCCAGTGTTGGCCTGCAGGGCGCGGGAGTGAGATGCTCTTGGGCTGGGCTGGAATGCTCCTGTTCAGACAAAGTTACTGTATATCTAATCAAATAAAAATACACAGAGGAGGGATTCAACAAACACTCTAGGAGATGCGCCTGACTTTCCTGTCTGAATGGCGGTGTTCTTTAGGACTCAGGTGCATGTACTGTACATGCTGTCAAGTCTGAGCTAGGGTGCGACCCAGTTAGATCTGTGCAGTTCACCTAGTTACCAGATAGTTCTTAACTGAGTTTACAAAATATTAGGAACACCTTCCTCATATTGAGTTGCACCCCCACCCCTCCCTTTTGCCCTCAGAACAGGCCCAATTCGTCGGGCATGAACTCTACAATAATAATAATAATATGCCATTTAGCAGACGCTTTTATCCAAAGCGACTTACAGTCATGCGTGCATACATTTTTTTTGTGTATGGGTGGTCCCGGGGATCGAACCCACTACCTTGGCGTTACAAGCGCCGTGCTCTACCAGCTGAGCTACAGAGGACCACAAGGTGTCGAAAGCGTTCCACAGGGATGCTGGCCCATGTTGACTCCAATGCTTCCCACAGTTGTGTCAAGTTGGCTGGATGTCCTTTGGGTGGTGGACCATTCTTGACACAAACCGGTGCACCTGGCACCTACTACCATACCCAGTTCAAAGGCACTTCAATATTTTGTCTTGCCCATTCACCCTCTGAATGTCACAAATACACAATCCATGTCTTAATTGTCTCAAGGCTTAAAAATCCTTCTTTAACTTGTCTCCTCCCCTTCATCTACACTGATCGAAGTGGATTTAACAAGTGACATCAATAAGGGATCATAGCTTTCACCTGGATTCACCTGGTCAGTCAATGCCATGGAAAGAGCAGGTGTTCTTAATGTGTTGTACACTCAGTGTATATAGAGGGTGCAACTCTATTTATTTGTATAGCCAACAAGTCATAAACCCCGCTTATTTCTACAATTGCTATTAGGGCTCGATTCAATCCATAACAGCAAAGTTCAGCGCTAAAGCGCAATTGACATTTAAAGGCAATGTTCCCGCGTTCGGGATGACTGCATTCACATTAAACGCTGCATATGTCGGCTCAATCGGAAATTACTGTTACATTTCAAGGGCGCTATAGTGCTGAACTTTGGCAATACAGATTGAATAGAGCCCTTCAAATCAGATTTTAAACCTAACCCTAACATTAAAGGTCCAACTGCAGCAACCTTTAACAATGAAATGCCTTACTGTGATTGTTTTCAATGAAAATGGTCCAAAATAAACAAAAATTGATTCTTAGAAAATAGCAATTTGGTCTATTAAATAATATACCGCCTGGTGATGTCACCAAACTCCATCCCACCAAAACAGGTATTTTCAAACAGCTCTTACTCTAAAAGGGCATTATCCTGATTTTCACAATTTCACAGTATTATTCTAAAGTCATAGTGTGGAAATATAAATATGATAGCTACCTATGGATGCTTTGAGTCAGGTGATACTGAGGTAGTGGTGGTGATGGATGGGAATGAAGCTGGCTATGCTGATTTCAAGGAAGGAAAGAGGGTGTGGACGGTGCCTAATGTTCCACTAAGTAAAACATTCCATTCACTGATGTCTTATGAATATGCTAAATTGACTCTAATTTGGTGCATGGAGCGTATGAAATTTAGAAAAGGTGCAGTACCCAGCATACCACAAGTCAAAGGTAAGTCAGATTCTTTATTGGAATGTCTGCATAAGCCAGTAAAAAACTATGCATAAATGTAGATGTATTTTACTGTATACTTCTTACCTGGAAAAGTGTCTTAGTCTGAGGTTGGAGTTGCCTGACACCTGTAAAAGCAATACCCTCCAGAGTGGGCGGGGAGCCTTTTAGTCTAGTGGACAGACAATGGACTACTGAATATGAGACCAGATCCTGAATGGGTTTGGTCCATCTTACTAGTGAAGTATTCTTTGGTCCGTGTAACAAGTGGAGTCTTTTTCTATGTTCTGGTTTCTATTTGCCCCCCAGAGCACCATCTACCCCAGGGATGAGGAGGAGCTGGGGGTGGAGAACACGCTCATCTACTCTGTGAATCATTTCTTTCCCCCGTCTGTCAAAGTCAACTGGACCAATAATAGCCTGGAGGTGACTATTGCAATCTTACTAAAGATGGAACGTTCCACCAGTTCTCCACCGTGAGTTTCACCCCACAGAAGGGTGACTTCTACGCCTGCACTGTGGCGCACACGGCCCTGAAGGACCCCAAAACTAGGTTCTGGGGTGTGGGGAAATTCTGAATAGTATACTTTAGATGTTTCAGTAATATGTCTACTACAGTGTGTGATTACTGGATGTTCTCTCTGACTAATCTCTCATGGTGTGTTTTACTGGCACCTCTTTCCTCCTGTCCCCAAGAGCCTGAGGTCAGTGAGGTAAGTGCGTCCAGTGCTGATCCTGCTGTATTCTGTGGAGTGGGCCTGGCTCTGGGACTGCTGGGGGTGGCTACCGGAACATTCCTCATCATCAAAGGAAACCAGTGCAATTGAGAACCAGAGATACAGAATAGAGGCAAAAGTGACATTGTAAAGGGCTGAAATGGGGTAATGTGGATAATGTAGGTAATGTGGGCAATTGGGTAATGGGGATAATGTGGGTAATGGGATAATGTGGACAATGGGGTAATATAGATAATGGGGGTAATTTGGGAAATGTGGGTAATATAGGTAATGGGTAATGTGGGTAATGCAGTAAATTGTAATAACTCCTTGTTTCACTGTACTGACATCATGGAAAACATTCACAATTACAGAGGTGTAACAATTAATGCTTGTCAGATATGTGCTAGTTTCCAGATATAGCTTTTGTTTTCTGCTGCATCAATTTTTAGCAAAAATAAATAAATCACTAAAGTTGGTTTTAATTACCTACCCATTAATGTGCACTGTAGAAAACATATTTTCACTCAATGTTTTTGCTAGCACTTACCCCAAAACAAAGTGTCTGGGTTAACTTGACACTTGTGTAGAATTGACCAAAACAGAACAGATGCTTCAACCTCACTGACTGGTCTACCATTGGGGTTTCATCCCAGATAAGGAACAAACACACATGTACAACCTCCCGAGTGGCGCAGTGGTCTAAGGCACTGCATCGCAGTGCTAGCTGTGCCACTAGAGATCCTGGTTCGAATCCAGGCTCTGTCGTAGTTGGCCGCGACCGTGAGACCCATGGGACGGTGCACAATTGGTCCAGGGTAGGGGAGGGAATGGCCGGCAGGGATGTAGCTCAGTTGGTAGAGCATGACGTTTGCAACGCCAGGGTTGTGGGTTCGATTTCCCACGGGGGGCAAGTATGAAAAAAGATTATACAGTGGGGAAAAAAAGTATTTAGTCAGCCACCAATTGTGCAAGTTCTCCCACTTAAAAAGATGAGAGAGGCCTGTAATTTTCATCATAGGTACACGTCAACTATGACAGACAAAATGAGAATTCTTTTTCCAGAAAATTACATTGTAGGATTTTTTATGAATTTATTTGCAAATTATGGTGGAAAATAAGTATTTGGTCAATAACAAAAGTTTCTCAATACTTTGTTATATACCCTTTGTTGGCAATGACACAGGTCAAACGTTTTCTGTAAGTCTTCACAAGGTTTTCACACACTGTTGCTGGTATTTTGGCCCATTCCTCCATGCAGATCTCCTCTAGAGCAGTGATGTTTTGGGGCTGTCGCTGGGCAACACAGACTTTCAACTCCCTCCAAAGATTTTCTATGGGGTTGAGATCTGGAGACTGGCTAGGCCACTCCAGGACCTTGAAATGCTTCTTACGAAGCCACTCCTTCATTGCCCGGGCGGTGTGTTTGGGATCATTGTCATGCTAAAAGACCCAGCCACGTTTCATCTTCAATGCCCTTGCTGATGGAAGGAGGTTTTCACTCAAAATCTCACGATACATGGCCCCATTCATTCTTTCCTTTACACGGATCAGTCGTCCTGGTCCCTTTGCAGAAAAACAGCCCCAAAGCATGATGTTTCCACCCCCATGCTTCACAGTAGGTATGGTGTTCTTTGGATGCAACTCAGCATTCTTTGTCCTCCAAACACGACGAGTTGAGTTTTTACCAAAAAGTTCTATTTTGGTTTCATCTGACCATATGACATTCTCCCAATCCTCTTCTGGATCATCCAAATGCACTCTAGCAAACATCAGACGGGCCTGGACATGTACTGGCTTAAGCAGGGGGACACGTCTGGCACTGCAGGATTTGAGTCCCTGGCGGCGTAGTGTGTTACATTTACATTTTTACATTTTAGTCATTTAGCAGACGCTCTTATCCAGAGCGACTTACAGTTAGTGAATACATATCTTTTTATACTGGCCCCCCGTGGGAATCGAACCCACAACCCTGGCGTTGCAAACGCCATGCTCTATCAACATCCCTGCCGGCCATTCCCTCCCCTACCCTGGACGACGCTGGGCCAATTGTGCACCGCCCATGAGTCTCCCGGTCGCGGCCGGCTGCGACAGAGCCTGGATTCGAACCAGGATCTCTAGTGGCACAGTTAGCACTGCGATGCAGTGCCTTAGACCACTGCGCCACTCAGGAGTTACTGATGGTAGGCTTTGTTACTTTGGTCCCAGCTCTCTGCAGGTCATTCACTAGGTCCCCCTGTGTGGTTCTGGGATTTTTGCTCACCGTTCTTGTGATCATTTTGACCCCACGGGGTGAGATCTTGCGTGGAGCCCCAGATCGAGGGAGATTATCAGTGGTCTTGTATGTCTTCCATTTCCTAATAATTGCTCCCACAGTTGATTTCTTCAAACCAAGCTGCTTACCTATTGCAGATTCAGTCTTCCCAGCCTGGTGCAGGTCTACAATTTTGTTTCTGGTGTCCTTTGACAGCTCTTTGGTCTTGGCCATAGTGGAGTTTGGAGTGTGACTGTTTGAGGTTGTGGACAGGTGTCTTTTATACTGATAACAAGTTCAAACAGGTGCCATTAATACAGGTAACGAGTGGAGGACAGAGGAGCCTCTTAAAGAAGAAGTTACAGGTCTGTGAGAGCCAGAAATCTTGCTTGTTTGTAGGTGACCAAATACTTATTTTCCACCATAATTGGCAAATTAATTCATTAAAAATCCTACAATGTGATTTTCTGGATTATTTTTCCTCAATTTGTCTGTCATAGTTGACGTGTACCTATGATGAAAATTACAGGCCTCTCTCATATTTTTAAGTGGAAGAACTTGCACAATTGGTGGCTGACTAAATACTTTTTTCCCCCACTGTATATATATAATGTATGCACTCACTAACTGTAAGTTGCTCTGGATAAGAGCGTCTGCTAAATGACTAAAATGTAAATGTGCAAAGCAGTGCAATGTTTGCCTAAGTACAATGTAATTTATAGGTGTTACACAGTTTTTCTCTAGTTAAAGTAAAGTGTGAGTTATGGGGTACCATAAAAAAAGGACACAATATTTTTAAATGATGCCCAACCAGTCAATTAAAAAACAAGTCAGTATGTTGCAGTCACACAGTAAACAGTTGCAAAATAAAACATATGATGCTGTTCTTCACCTGCACTGGAGTGGTTGGAGTTTTAAAGCTGCCAATGCTTCTGTGTTTTTTAATAATCAGTTTCCTCATTCAGTTTCCTCATTACTAGCTCGTGATAGAACTGTTTTAACTCTGGGACGTAAACATGTCTGTGCTGAAGTTCTCCTCCATACACCTGGTGCTCCTCTCCTCTTCTCTCTGTGGGTGAGTATAGACATTTAAGATTTGGGGGTAATGTGGGTAATGTAGATAATGGGGTAATGTGGGTAGTGTGGGTAATGGGTAATGGGGGTAATGTGGGTAATATCGGTAATGGGGGTAATGTGTAGTCCAGGGTTGTCAGCACTACCACTAGATCAGACACCAGCACAACATTTTATTTTTGGTTGGTTGTTTGATATTGCCACAAAATTCAGTGGGGTATCCCAGAGTGGGGCTTAAACCCAGATCCAGTGACTGTCAAGCCAAAATTGTATCCTCTTGATGAGGTTGCTTGGTGTTGAGTTAAAGTCGCTACAAAATGTTTTATTGTAAAGTGTATTTTAAAAACGTGAATGCTTTTTACATAGAGTTTGGGTAACGCTGTACAGTGTCATTATTATTATAACAGGTTATTTACATCTGTAAATACAATGTAAAAAGTATTGTAATAAATGGTAATAACTCCTTGTTTCACTGTACTGACATCATGGAAAACATTCACAATTACAGAGGTGTAACGATGAATGCTTGTTACAAATGTGCTAGTTTCCACTAAACTGTCTAACTTTATATTGCTTTTTGTTTTCAGCTGCATCCATTAAAGGCAATATGTTGTAGTCACACAGTAAACAGCTGCAAAATAACATGTACCTACCTGCTGGAAACATATGAGGCTGTTCATCACCTGCACAAGAGTGGTTGGAGTTTTAAACTTGCTGCCAATGTCTCTGTGCTTTTTAAAATCTGTTTCCTCATTCAGTTTCCTCATTGCTAGCTCATGATATACCTGTTTTAACTCTGAGATGTAAACATGTCTGTGCTGAATTTCTCCTACATCAACAGTGAATTCAGTGGGTTAGCGCAGAGTGGGGCCAAACCCAGGTCCAGCGACCGTCAACCCAACACTTTAGATTATTGAGGTTGCTAGGTTTTGCGTTAAGGTCACTACAATATTTAATATTGTAAAGTTTATAAAAAATGGGAATGCACTTTAAATAACGTTTGGGTAATGCTGTACACTGTGCTTATTATTATTACATGGTATTTACAATATGTAATAAAAAGCATTGTAATAAATTGTAATAACTCCCCCCTTGCTGAATTTCACTGTCAGCATTATAACAACAACAAATGTTGCTCTCTCTCTTTTTCTCTCTCAGCAGGGTGTCAAGTGTCAATGTGCAGCGGTAGGACGGAGTCAGGCGCAGGACACAGAACTGAGTAAACGACGTACTTTACTCGAGAAATAAACAACACTCATTTCCACGCAGGGAAAACACACCAGCTCACATAAGTCTTAAACACAAAACAAAGAACAAACACGCACAAAACCATGTGGGAACCAGAGGGTTAAATAGGGAAATAATATAATGTAATGGGAACCAGGTGTGTACAATCAAGACAAAACAAATAGAAAAAGAAACGTAGATCGGTGGCAGCTAAAAAGCCGGTGACGACGACCGCCGAACGCCACCCGAACAAGGAGAGGCACCAACTTCGGCGGAAGTCGTGACAGTACCCCCCCCTTGACGCGCGGCTCCAGCAGCGCGCCGACACCGGCCTTGGGGACGACCCGAAGGACGAGGTGCAGGACGATCCGGGTGGAGACAGTGAAATTCCTGCAGTAAGGAAGGGTCCAGGATGTCCCCCACCGGCACCCAGCATCTCTCCTCCGGACCGTACCCCTCCCACTCCACGAGGTACTGAAGGCCCCTCGCCCGACGCCTTGAGTCCATGATGGCTCGTACAGTATACGCCGGGACCCCCTCGATGTCCAGAGGGGGCGGAGGAACCTCCTGCACCTCAGACTGCTAAAGTTGGTGGCAGCTAGAAAGCCGGTGACGACGACCGCCGAACACCGCCCGAACAAGGAGAGGCACCAACTTCGGCGGAAGTCGTAACACAGGGCTGATGCTGGTGCCAACAAGTTATGATATGGGTCCCTCTAGTGGTTCAATTATATTACATTTGGAGTTAGAAGCTCGACAAAAACTGGCCAATATCAAATCCCTGGTGGCAGCTGATATTGGAGTTTGCTTGTAGCAGCTGTTTAGAATAAAGAAGAATCAGTTTAGCAACATTATTTTGGTGTGGTAGGTATGTCTTATGACATAAGAATAGCCTATCAAATATACACTGAGTGTACAAAACATTAGGAACACCTTCCTAATATTCAGTTGTACCCCCTTTTGCCTTAATTCGTTGGGGCATGGACTCTGCAAGGTGTCGAAAGCGTTCCACAGGGATGCTGGCCCATGTTAACTCCAATGCTTCCCACAGTTGTGTCAAGTTGGCTGGATGTCCTTCGTGTGGTGGACCATTCTTGATACACACGGGAAACTGTTGAGCGTGAAAAACAGTTGCAGTTCTTGACAAACTCAAACTGGTGCGCCTGGCACCTAATACCATACCCTGTTCAAAGGCACTTAAATATTTTGCCTTGCCCATTCACCCTCTGAATGGCACACATACACAATCCGTGTCTCAATTGTTTCAAGGCTTAAAGATCCTTCTTTAACCTGTCTCCTCCCCTTCATCTACACTGATTGAAGTAGATTTAACAGGTGATATCAATAAGGGATCATAGCTTTCACCTGGATTCACCTGGTCAGTCTATGTCATGGAACGAGCAGGTGTTCCTAATGTTTTGTACAGTCATTGTATGTTGAATGGTATTATTAGTATGGCTATATTTTTCAAACGCAGAGCTAAAACTTATGAAAGCTCAATCACAGTTTTTATTTTTATTTGAAGACAATGCATTTCTATTATTTGTTCATTCCTGGAAACGAAAAATAAGTGCAAGTAAACTTGACAGAAACTTACATATACAACAATGGAAGCTGCTGAGGAGAGGACGGCTCATAATAATGGCTGGAACGGAGTTAATGGAATGGCATCAAACACATGGAAACCATGTGTTTGATGTCACAGGAGGTTGGTGGCACCTTAATTGGGGAGGACGGGCTCGTGGTAATGGCTGGAGCGGAATTAGTGGAATGGTATCAAATACATCAAACACATGGTTTCCAGGTGTTCGATGCCATTCCATTCGCTCCGTTCCTCCCCTCTTTAGCCTCCTGTGTTTGATGTATTTGATACCATTGCACTCATTCCGCTTAATAAGATTTCTGAGCACCACTATAAGACAGGAATAAGACCAAGGCTGAATTCAGTACGAAAAAATGTAGTGGACAGTTCAATTAAACGGAAAAGGTGCTGTACTGAACGACCAGTTAAAAAACGGGGAGGGGTTGGGTTGTGGGTTCAAAATGCAAAGCCGCCCTTTAAATACGTCACTCGTTGCTTCAAGCCACACCCCGCCACACCCCGCCACACCCACCAAACAGAGCAAACATACTCAGAGATGAAGAGGAAGAGAGAGGGCCAACTCAGCGGAAAATCTGTCTCCCTCCGACAGGTGGCGTTTTTTCATTGTTTTGTCCACCAAGCAAGGAGTTTTTGTATGGAGGTCAATGAGGGCATGTCAAATTTCGTCAACAAAAAAAAATGTATGGCTTATTTGCTACGTGAGGTTTATTTGATGAAATAGAAGTTTCGTAATGCTTAAGTTGTTACGAGTGCACTGATATAAGTAGGACACGTGACATCACGGCAACTTTGAGAAAAAACGCTTTATATCGGAGTTGTCTCGAGATGGCTATGCATATTCATGGCATGAGGATAGTAGCATAGCATCTCTCCACATTGAATACAGGCGGTTGACGTCAACAACCCTCGTCGAATATTCAAAAAAGGATTACAACAATGAGATGTATCCACCAATCCAAAGAAAGGATAGCCGGGAGCTAGACAGCCTACCATGCTGCTTTGTGGACAATGACTCCCATTGTTAGGGCGGAGACACATCTATCTTGTCAGTACATCCATAATCTTTGATGTACCTCAAAGTCTGTTCAAGAATTTACAAGAACGTTTTGGGGAAACATGTAGTTCAGTACAAACTGTTCTGCAACATAGCAAACCTTCAATCGAAATGAACGTACCCCATGTCTACTGGCCTACTTATCTAATTGTTTTGTATTTTAAACTGTTATTTTGTTTTTTGTCCATAATTAGGATATGATTTTGTGATTTATATTTCCTTTGCCTGCAGTGGAGGCTCCTCAGAAGAGGAAAGGGAAGACTATCCTCCTCAGTGAATTTCATTTTTATTGATTTATTGTAAAACATTAAAAAAGTTATCCTATTTAGATAAAACTATACTAAATATATTCACGTCACCAATAATTGATTAAAACACATTGTTTTGCAATGAAGGTCTACAGTAGCCTCAACAGCACTCTGTATGGTAGCACCATGGTGTAGTCGGAGGACAGCTAGCTTCTGTCCTCCTCTGGGTATATTGACTTCAATACAAAACCTATGAGGCTCATGGTTCTCACCCCCTTCCATAGGCTTACACAGTAATTATGACAACTTCCAGAGGACGTCCTCAAACCTATTAGAGCTCTTGCAGCATGAACTGACATGTTGTCCACCCAATCAAAGGATCAGAGAATGAATCTAGTACTGAAAGCATAATCTACAGCTAGCTAGCTCTGCAGTGCATAAAATGTGATGAGTAGTTGTCTCAAAGAGTGAGAAAGACAATAGTTGAACAGTTTTTAACAAATTAATTTCTTCAAAAATGAAGGAGAAGCAAGAGAGAGAAAGAGAAAGAGAGAGAGAGATTTCATCATGTTTTTCCCACTTTCAGTTTCACTAACTTAGCTAGCAAATGCAGCTAGCTAGTTTAACCTACTCAAACACCCTGCTCAAATAGAGGGATGCTATTACATTACATTACATTACATTTTAGTCATTTTGCAGACGCTCTTATCCAGAGCGACTTACAGTTAGTGAGTGCATAAATGTTCATACTGGCCCCCCGTGCTATGTTAGCTAGCTGGCTATAAATATCCAACACAACACTGGAACTCTTCCAAGTCAAGGTAAGCTTTTGGTTTAACTAATTTATTGCCACCGGGGCCCACCAGTTTAACTGCTGAACTGCTTACTGACTATACACTGTAATGTTACTGCATGATTGTAGCGGGTTTAATAACGCGTTAGTTCTATTGAGTTATGTTGACTATGACGTTACTTTAGCTAATATGGTGACAACTATGTAGGCTGTGTGTAGCGGTTATGATATGAAGGTTTGGCTTGGAAAGGTTGTTTCGCCTGGTCACATACAGCTGATGTGTCGTGCATTTAAGTCCACAAATGAAGGGGAGAGTGCATAGATGCGAGAAGGAATGCAACGTGGCTGCTATGAAAGTGAACTGTGTTTATGCGTGATCAGTGGTGTATTCATTCCGCCGATTCTGTTGAAAAACGTTTCTTAAACAGAAGCAAATAGAATGAAACTGAGAAAAATACCTGAATTTGTCCAATAGAAACTCTAGTTTGCAACTGTTGGATTAATGATTACACCCTAGATTCGCTAGATGCAGGCAAGAGTGTGCAAGGCGGTATTGAATGTGTCACTGTCTGTCCATGTCGACCTATGTGCACCTAAGCTGTAAACTTTCATTCATAGGCTAGGTTGTAGCAACCTCATGATGGGTATAGGGAAAATTAGAGTATTGTGTAGTCACCTAAGCCTATCAATGTTACATTGAACTGGGTGAATGGAATATGAATGACAGTCATCCAATATGCTTTAATAGAAATAAGGTCCTCCCTCAGTTTAAAATGCACCGACCACCACTGTTTACCTGAATGATAACATGTACTTTATAAATAAAAACACAAAGTTAAAAAACATAGCCTACTGTTGAGATCATGATAGAAGTGTGTGAGCTGTAGCAAGCGGTAGGATATAACTGATACGGTAAACGTTTAGCATACCTACTGAACTACAGACAAGAAAATACACTCGGAAAATAACCAGCCACTACCTACAGAGGACGCGCAGCAGCTGATACTCTTTCCGCGCATGCTCTCTCTCGAGGAAATATGAGCCGCTTCTGGTTCTATTTTCTTTTTCTATTTTTCTCAATTAAAAGCCCAAGCCTCATCCTATTTGTCTGTTGCGCGGTGTAGGTGTTCATCCACTACTGGAAGCGATAAAGAAAGACGCGGAGAAAGGGAGGGGACAATGGAGAAAGAGGAGAGGAGGATGAGGGAGGGAGCCAGCCAGGAGGGAAGGAATAGGCCTATAGGCAAATATACAGTCGATGTGAGAAAGGCTGTTGATGTTTTAATACACAATCATGCATGATGCATGCATTAAACTGTAGCAGACAAAAAATAATAGGCTGCAGGTTATGTTTACCTCCTGTTATGACATACTATCCGTTATTTGTTTGTCTCATCATCTCTCGGATATCCATCACTTCACTACTTAGGTCACAGAATCTCGTGCCCTTGCACTGCCAATCTGTGTGACGTGGTTCTGAGATGTCGGAATGTGCTGTTCTCGCAGCGGAGGTCGTCAGACGCACTGGATGGGATGGTTACGTTACCGGACATTGATAACCGCTGCAGACACACGCGTCCAGCGGGGGGCGATAAGGGGAGTTTATAAAAACATGGTGATGACTGACCATGTCCATTAGTACGAGGGACAACAACTCTGCGCGAGAGAAAGTGTGGTAAGCTACTTTCTATTTACCTAAACAAGTTAGCCTATGTTTATTTATCACGACCATTCCTCCAAACAATCCCAATCTGATTAACCTGATCTAATGTAGAACTTTCTGGGAGAGATTATAGTGATCTACATGACATCATTGTTTTCATTAAAAGAGCTATATGTAATATTTTTGCATTTCAATTTCATAAAATGGCCTTAATAAATCTTCAGTAATAGTGGAAGGATAGTGTTTCACAATATTTCTTCCCCCAAAAAAGTCATTGGGTCCACACAAAATTGCATTTAAATGGTCCAGCCTTCTTATTGGTCAACAAAAGACAGACCTTCTCTTTTTGTCAAATTGATTGGGGCCAACAAATCTCTTGTTGTCAATTCAACAAAGGACCAGTCAATTTAACAAGATATTTGCTGGCCCCAGTCAATTTAACAAGAGATTTGCTGGCCCCAGTCAATTTAACAAGAGGTTCATTGTTGAATTGTTACATGTAGCCTAGTACCTTTAAATTGTATGAATAATACTTTATGACTTTGGCCAGCCTTGATTCAAAATCCTGCTGTCATGACTCATGTCAAGACAGAAAAGTATGTATAGGCTACCTCAGCACAAGTTCAGGTTATACATGTGTCCTTTATGTTCTTATCATAGGATTGGATCATTAACTTGTGATGAATGACATCACTGTGAAATGTGGATTGCTCGAATGAGATTGACTCAGTCTAACGTGATGTCTGTTTTCTCCACAGCCTTGAAAAACCCTAGCTCAGCCAGTGTCTGAGTAGTGAATATTGTGTGTGTGTGTAGGCTATAATGGGTCTGGCACTGTCTGGCTGGCTGGGTGGCATCCCAGCCAAGATGAAGAAGGATGCTCCCTCCTCTTCCTCCTTCCTCCCGATGTCCATCCCTACCTCCTCCCGCCTTTCACTGCTCCTAAACTCCTTTCCCATTGCCCCTGGAGACCCCCGGTGCCGCTGGAGCCCCACACACTGTTCACCTCACTTCCTGCTGTCCCCGTGCGGGGAGGAAGTGACACGTGCACCCACCCAGCAGAGCAGCGACGGGGCTCGGGGGGAGAAGGGGGAGAGGGGAGGACTGCACGTGTGGGAGGTGCTGTGGAGCCCCGCCCACAGAGGAAGTCATGCTGTGATTGGTGTATCCACGGAGCACTGCCCGCTGCAAACCTCCGGTTACACTGCACTGGTGGGCGGAGACTCACAGTCCTGGGGATGGGAACTCACAACCAATCAGCTGTGGCATGCAGGGCGAGCACTGCGGAGGTACCCCGGGGAGAGAGGGGTGCAGGCAGGAGAGCGATCTGTGTCCCCCCCTCACCCTGTCCCGGAGCACGTGCTGCTGGTTCTGGACACAGACGCAGGAACTCTGGGATATGTGGTAGATGACTGCTTCCTGGGCGTGGCCTTTAAGGACCTCCCCCGAGGGGTGGAGCTGTTCCCAGCCATCAGCAGCGTAAGGGGTGGAGCCTCCATACGACTATGCTACCTCAATGGAGCTACCCGTGAGTATAACCTCATCATTATAATACAATACAATGTAACTTTATTGTACCTTGGCATGTTGCTTGGCTTTGATAGCATCAACACAGACAGGCAACATTTACCAAAATATTACAGCTACCAAACTAAACACAGTGCAACTAACACAACTAAAACAGTTCAGAACTATTGATGATGCCCTTAAACCCAAACATGCCCACGCCAAGTACTTATGTTTGCATCAGTGGAGGCTGCTGAGGGGAGAATGGCTCATAATAATGGCTGGAACGGAGCCAATGGAATGGCATCAAACCATGTGTTTGATGCATTTGATTCCATTCCACCAATTCCGCTCCAGCCATTACCACGAGCCCGTCCTCCACAATTAAGGTGCCACTGACCTCCTGTGGAATGCATGTATGTTTGTTACATTTCTTTCTCTCTTTCCTTCCTTCCCTCTCTTTCTCTCAGGCGAGCCTCCTGCACTGATGGCTCTCTGTGGTCTGTCCATCCATGTGTCCATGGGGAAAGAGAGAGAGACTCAGACAGACAGACTACCTCTGCCTCTTCCTCTTCAACGCTACCTCCTGCCCAGCATATGACTTGCACACACAAACACACACACACGCGCACACACACACACACACACACACACACACACACACACACACACACACACACACACACACACACACACACACACACACACACACACACACACACACACACACACTGTATGGAGTAAATAGGAATGTTCTCACTGACACAATGTCCATATACTGCTAAATTATAGAACCTATTTATTACAACCATGATATTGTTGGATTGTAAAATACACCTGCTGTTTTTTACTACATTTATATTTAATAATTTATTAATTTATGTTAAATCTATTGCTGTTTGTTTAAAAATGCTATTTATTTATTAAATATCTGATATTACAGGCTGCCATAACTCCTGTCCTGGGGCTCATTGTTATTGTTCAAGTCTTCTCTACCTCATGTTCTCACACACACATACAGGATGGTTGGTTTAGACAACAAAGTATAAAAAAAAACTAATTAAATAGGTTAGGATAGCACACTGCTGATGTGAGTAATATTGAACAATCTGTTTTTTTTGTCCTCTTAGAATAAACGTATGTCACACAAACAATCATCACACATGTACCCTCACAGCCTTCATTCAGTTCTGAACCCATGCTTTAGCAGAGATGGAATAGGAAGCGAGACATCCCACACCCCAGTGGTGTAGTGGTGCATGGAGAAGTGGGTATACTCTAATTTTGCCAAAAATGTTTCAAACGGCCCGCCCGGCGAAGGAAAGGTGCCCTGTGTGAAAGATCCTATGAGAAACAGTGACATACACTCTGAATGACCTAAAATTATCAATCCCATATTGGTCTTTCACAGTCAGGCCAACCCAAGCTGTACTGTGCAGTAGGCGAATAGTGGTACCTATTATTGAAACAGATAAACTGAGTCAGAAATTCACAGGTTTCAGATTTTCCCCAATTTCTTCAGGGTTTTGTTCTCAAAGGCCCTTTTTTGTTTAGTTTTTTTGGCAAAACTGTATGTTCTAAGTCCATAACAATGCTAAAACCACATCTGGAGACCACTTTTGAGGTCTTTTGAGGAACCTAGCACTGTTGTTTGGTTAGCAGTGTTTCTGTAGCACATGAATGGCCACTGGATTGATGCAAATAATCATGATATCATTCTGACAGGTATGCATGCGTTCTCCTGTTCTATTGTTGTTGATTTTTACTTTCTTTCATTGTCTAGCAGCCCAAGGAATGATCCTAATCATATTAGCAACCCCATGACAGTTATTGCATATTTAAATCCCCCCTCTTTCTAACAGATATTTCCATCTCTGTCCATTCCCTTAGATTGCAGTTTTGAAACTGCAGTAAAAGTGCAGTGACTGCAGTCGACTGTGGTATTTTGGATGCAGTAATTGCATAATACTGCAGTAATACTGCACTCTAACTGCAGTTATACTGCACTCTGACTGCAATCTTTTTTCGTAAGGGTGAAACAGCGCATGTGCGGTGCGCATTTTAGAAAGGTGTTTTCCCGCAAATTGTTTTTTGGAAAATTCACGTGTAGGCCTACTGCCATGTGTACATTGCTGCGCCTAAAATAAATAATAATAATAAATAATATTTTATCAACATTTTAAGCTAAACAGTCCGATCTGTTCCATCAGCCTTACTAATTGACATGGCGGATACCTCCACTACACTACTCTGATACGCATCAGTGGGGATTGAGAAGTGAGCCTACGCAATGCCCACTGAAAACTAAATGGGTATATGGAGTATACCTGCGTATACCCACTACACCACTGCCTCTCTCTCATTTTTTCTGGTTCATACAATGCCTTGCAAAAGTATTAATCCCCCTTGGAGTTTTTCCTATTTTGTTGCATTACAACCTGGAATTTAAATTGATTTTTATTTGGATTTCATGTCATGTACATACACAAAATAGTCCAAATTGGTGAAGTGAAATGAAAAAAATAACTTGTTTCAAAAAATTCTAAAAAATAAATAACGGAAAAGTGGTGTGTGCATATGTATTCACTCTATGAAGCCCCTAAATAAGATCTGGTGCAACCAATTACCTTCAGAAGTCACATAATTAGTTAAATAAAGTCCACCTGTGTGCAATCTAAGTGTCACATGATCTGTCACATGATCTCATTATATATATATATATATATATATACAGTGGGGAGAACAAGTATTTGATACACTGCCGATTTTGCAGGTTTTCCTACTTACAAAGCATGTAGAGGTCTGTAATTTTTTTCATAGGTACACTTCAACTGTGAGAGACAGAATCTAAAACAAAAATCCAGAAAATCACATTGTATGATTTTTAAATAATTAATTTGCATTTTACTGCATGACATAAGTATTTGATCACCTACCAACCAGTAAGAATTCCGGCTCTCACAGACCTGTTAGTTTTTCTTTAAGAAGCCCTCCTGTTCTCCACTCATTACCTGTATTAACTGCACCTGTTTGAACTCGTTACCTGTATAAAAGACACCTGTCCACACACTCAATCAAACAGACTCCAACCTCTCCACAATGGCCAAGACCAGAGAGCTATGTAAGGTCATCAGTGATAAAATTGTAGACCTGCACAAGGCTGGGATGGGCTACAGGACAATAGGCAAGCAGCTTGGTGAGAAGGCAACAACTGTTGGCGCAATTATTAGAAAATTGAAGAAGTTCAAGATGGCGGTCAATCACCCTCGGTCTGGGGCTCCATGCAAGATCTCACCTCGTGGGGCATCAATGATCATGAGGAAGGTGAGGGATCAGCCCAGAACTACACGGCAGGACCTGGGCAATGACCTGAAGAGAGCTGGGACCACAGTCTCAAAGAAAATTATTAGTAACACACTACGCCGTCATGGATTAAAATCATGCAGCACACGCAAGGTCCCCCTGCTCTAGCCAGCGCATGTCCAGGCCCGTCTGAAGTTTGCCAATGACCATCTGGATGATCCAGAGGAGGAATGGGAGAAGGTCATGTGGTCTGATGAGACAAAAATAGAGCTTTCTGGTCTAAACTCCACTCGCCATGTTTGGAGGAAGAAGAAGGATGAGTACAACCCCAAGAACACCATCCCAACCGTGAAGCATGGAGGTGGAAACATCATTCTTTGGGGATGCTTTTCTGCAAAGGGGACAGCACGACTGCACCGTATTGAGGGGAGGATGGATGGGGCCATGTATCACGAGATCTTGGCCAACAACCTCCTTCCCTCAGTAAGAGCATTGAAGATGGGTCGTGGCTGGGTCTTCCAGCATGACAACGACCCGAAACACACAGCCAGGGCAACTAAGGAGTGGCTCCGTAAGAAGCATCTCAAGGTCCTGGAGTGGCCTAGCCAGTCTCCAGACCTGAACCCAATAGAACATCTTTGGAGGGAGCTGAAAGTCCGTATTGCCAAGCGACAGCCCCGAAACCTGAAGGATCTGGAGAAGGTCTGTATGGAGGAGTGGGCCAAAATCCCTGCTGCAGTGTGTGCAAACCTGGTCAAGACCTACAGGAAACGTATGATCTCTGTAATTGCAAACAAAGGTTTCTGGACCAAATATTAAGTTCTGCTTTTCTGATGTATTAAATACTTATATCATGCAATAAAATGCAAATTAATTACTTTAAAATCATACAATGTGATTTTCTGGATTTTTGTTTTAGATTCCGTCTTTCACAGTTGAAGTGTACCTATGATAAAAATTACAGACCTATACATGCTTTGTAAGTAGGAAAACCTGCAAAATCGGCAGTGTATCAAATACTTGTTCTCCCCACTGTATACACCTGTTCTGAAAGGCCCCAGAGTCTGTAACACCACTAAACAAAGGGCACCACCAAGCAAGTGGCACCGTGAAGACCAAGGAGCTCTCCAAACAGGTCAGGGACAAAGTTGTGGAGAAGTACAGATCAGGGTTGGGTTATAAAAAAATATCCGAAACTTTGAACATCCCACGGAGCACCATTAAATCCATTATTAAAAAATGGAAAGAATATGGCACCACAACAAACCTGCCAAGAGAGGGCTGCCCACCAAAACTCACGGCCCAGGCAAGGAGGGCATTAATCAGAGAGGCAACAAAGAGACCAAAGATAATCCACAGCGGAGATTGGAGTATCTGTCCATAGGACCACTTTAAGCCGTACACTCCACAGAGCTGGGCTTTATGGGAGAGTGGCCAGGAAAAAAGCCATTGCTTAAAGAAAAAAATAAGCAAACACATTTGGTGTTCGCCAAAAGGAATGTGGGAGACTCCCCAAACATATGGAAGAAGGTACTCTGGTCAGATGAGACTAAAATTGAGCATTTTGGCCATCAAGGAAAATGCTATGTCTGGCGCAAACCCAACACCTCTCATCACCCAGAGAACACCATCCCCACAGTGAAGCATGGTGGTGGCAGCATCATGCTGTGGGGATGTTTTTCATCGGCAGGGACTGGAAAACTGGTCAGAATTGAAGGAATGATGGATGGCACTAAATACAGGGAAATTCTTGAAGGAAACCTGTTTCAGTCTTTCAAAGATTTGAGACTGGGACGGAGGTTCACCTTCCAGCAGGACAATGACCCTAAGCATACTGCTAAAGCAACACTCGAGTGGTTTAAGGGGAAACATTTAAATGTCTTGGAATGGCCTAGTCAAAGCCCAGACCTCAATCCAATTGAGAATCTGTGGTATGACTTAAAGATTGCTGTACACCAGCGGAACCCATCCAACTTGAAGGAGCTGGAGCAGTATTGCCTTGAAGAATGGGCAAAAATCCCAGTGGCTAGATGTGCCAAGCTTATAGAGACATACCCCAAGAGACTTGCAGCTGTAATTGCTGCAAAAGGTGGCTCTACAAAGTATTGACTTTGGGGGAGGGTGAATAGTTATGCACGCTCAAGTTTTCAGTTTTTTTGTCTTATTTCTTGTTTGTTTCACATTAAAAAATATGTTGCATCTTCAAAGTGGTAGGCATGTTGTGTAAATAAAATGATACAAACCCCCCAAAAATCCATTTGAATTCCAGGTTGTAAGGCAACAAAATAGGAAAAATGCCAAGGGGGGTGAATACTTTCGCAAGCCACTGTATACTGTCAATGAACTATATAAGTAGACCAGACCCAACTGCTATGCATTGGTGTCTATGGGAGAGCCACCTCTTAAAGGGGCAGTGCAGTCAAAAGTGTGATTTTGCTGTTATTTGGATGATATTTCAACACTATAAGTTCAGAAAAAAAATGCCTGCAAATTCAGCATGTTCAGGTGGGATGGTGTTTTTGTCCCAGATCATGACATCACAATCTGATCTGACTATTCTTACCAGTCATCTTTTATTTGCATATGTATCCTACTACTTTGAAGAGGTAAGGGTAGGTGTGTAGTAATATCCTATCCGCCAATCAGGACTGTGTATGTAAATATATTTAAATTTGTATCAACAGGGGCCCACAAGACCAGACTGAGCATGTCAATGGTAAAGAGAGGCTCAAGGAAATAAATGATTAAACATACAGTACCAGTCAAAAGTTTGGACACACGTACTCATTCCAAGGTTTTTCTTTATTTTTACTATTTTCTACATTGTAGAATAATAGTGAAGACATCAAAACTATGAAATAACACATATGGAATCATGTAATAACCAAAGAAGTGTTAAACAAATCAAAATATATTTGAGATTTGAGATTTTTCAAAGTAGCCACCCTTTGCCTTGATGACAGCTTTGCACACTCTTGGCATTCTCTCAACCAGCTTCATGAGGTAGTCACCTGGAATGCATTTTAATTAACAGGTGTGCCTTGTTAAAAGTTAATTTGTGGAGTTTCTTTCCTTCTTAATGTGTTTGAGCCAATCAGTTGTGTTGTGACAAGGTAGGGGTGGTATACAGAAGATATCCCTATTTGGTAAAAGACCAAGTCCATATTATGGCCAGAACAGCTCAAATAAGCAAAGAGAAACGACAGTCCATCATTACTTTAAGACATGAAGGTCAGTCAATACGGAACATTTCAAGAACTTTGAAAGTTTCTTCAAGTGCAGTCGCAAAAACCATCAAGCGTTATGATGAAACTGGCTCTCATGAGGACCGCCACAGGAAAGGAAGACCCAGAGTTACCTCTGCTGCAGAGGATAAGTTCATTAGAGTTACCAGCCTCAGAAATTACAGCCCAAATAAATGCTTCACAGAGTTCAAGTAACAGACACATCTCAACATCAACTGTTCAGAGGAGACTGCATGAATCAGGCCTTCATGGTCGAATTGCTGCAAAAAAAACACTACTAAAGGACACCAATAAGAAGAAGAGACTTGCTTGGGCCAAGAAACACGAGCAAAGGACATTAGACCGGTGGAAATCTGTCCTTTGGTCTGATGAGTCCAAATTTGAGATTTTTGGTTCCAACCGCCATGTCTTTGTGAGACGCAGAGTAGGGGAACGGATGATCTCCACATGTGTGGTTCCCACCGTGAAGCAAGGAGGAGGTGTGATGGTGTGGGGGTGCTTTGCTGGTGACAGTGTCTGTGATTTATTTAGAATTCAAGGCACACTTAACCAGCATGGCTACCACAGCAGTCTGCAGCGATACGCCATCCCATCTGGTTTGCGCCTAGTGGGACTATAATTTGTTTTTCAACAGGACAATGACCCAACACACCTCCAGGCTGTGTAAGGGCTATTTGACCAAGAAGGAGAGTGATGGAGTGCTGCATCAGATGACCTGGCCTCCACAATCACCCGACCTCAACCCATTTGTGATGGTTTGTGATGAGTTGGACCGCAGAGTGAAGGAAAAGCATCCAACAAGTGCTTAGCATATGTGTGAACTCCTTCAAGACTCTTGGAAAAGCATTCAAAGGTGAAGCTGGTTGAGAGAATGCCAAGTGTGTGTAAAGCTGTCATCAAGGCAAAGGGTGGCTACTTTGAAGAATCTAAAATATATTTTGATTTGTTTAACACTTTTTTGGTTACTACATGATTCCATATGTGTTATTTCATAGTTTTGATGTCTTCACTATTATTCTACAATGTAGAAAATAGTAAAAAATAAAGAAAAACCCTTGAATGAGTAGGTGTGTCCAAACTTTTGACTGGTACTGTATATTTGGAGTTATTTTCATGAAATAAACACATACAGTGATTTATCAGACATACAGTGATTATTTAAAAATACTATTAAAAATACAACAACAAAAAAAGACTGCATGGGGGCTTTAAGTAGATGGTAAATGAGTGGGATGTCTTCAATTATCCACCATCTTTGGCTTTAGTTCTGCTGCAGCGGCGCCAGCGCACGTGGGGATGAATTTGGCGCGCTTGGTGCACAGTGAGAGACGCGCTAAAAGTCAACTACACACACAACAGCTAAAAGACGAGTTAACGTTCAGGTTAGTAGAGGTAGACTACCGGTAAGTTGCTAACTAACAAACATGCTATAACTGAGGCGCACATTCCATATGTCTGGAAACGGAAAGGGTTAGGCCTACGACATAAGTAAAATTCAAACTAGCTCAAGTTAGCTAACTAGTCAAATTATGATACAATGATTCACGTGACAAGGTTTAGGCCAAAGTTGTCTGCGTGTCTTTGTGTAGCCTAGAGAGTAAATGTCGGTGCCTGGTGATGTCAGAGGAAGAGGCCTGTCTGAGCCCCCCAATCTGAATAGAGAGGAGGAGGAGGAGGAAGAATCACATGAGGTGAGAGCAACAGTGAACACACACATACATGTCATGTGTGCTAAACCACCTACAAACAATGGGCCATGGTAGATTAAGAAAATGTGTATGTGTGTCCAGGTGTTGCTGAGTGTGTTGGCCCAGCATGGGCAGTTGGGGTTGTGTTTCTATGACAGCAGAGACTTCACTCTGCACTACATGCCTGACACCTCAGGCAACCACCAGCTCCAACTGTTGGCCAGAGGTATATACTAAAGTTAAACACACATACACTCACACACACTAACCAGAGGTAGTCAGTACACATGCCTAATGCACACCTAAACTACTTACTGACCCAAACGCATTGATCCCTCTCCTCCCTGTCCCCCTCTCCTTCCCCTGTCCCCCTCTCCCTCCCCCCGGTCCCCCTCTCCCCTGTCCCCCTCTCCTTCTCCTCTCCCTCCCCCTGTCCTCTCCCACCCCCCGGTCCCCCTCTCTCCTGTCCCCCTCTTCTTCTCCTCTCCCTCCCCCTGTCCCCCTCCCAATGTCCCCCTCCCTGTCCCCTCTCCCGGTCCCCCTCCTCTGTTCCCCCTCCCTCCCCTTCCCTCTCCCCCCTCTCTCTCTCAGTGGTCCAGGAGGTGAGCCCTCATGTGATCATTACCAGTGCTAAGCAGGAACGCTGCATGGTCCAGTTCATGCAGGGACTGGGTGAGGAGGGGCACCGCACAGGGAGGACTGGGGAAGGGAAAACGTTAGGCCGGCCCGGGAGGGTTGGGGGGTGATGGTTAAGGTGGAGGGTAAAGGTTAATGCAAAAAAATCTTTCTACATTTGCACTTTCTCCCCCTTTCTCACTTTATCTGCTTGCCCTTCTATCTCACTTTCTCTCTCTTTCTCTCAAGCTCTCTCTTCTATCGCTCACTCTCTTCCTTTTCTCTCTCGTCTATCACACACACCCCCCCTCTCTCTCTCTCTCTCTGACTCCCTCTCTCCTCCCTGCTTCCAGGAGCCAACCCAGACTACAGGCCAGAGGTGGTGACCTATCCCAATGTGGACTTTGGTAAGAACAGCTGCCTGGCCTGCCTGTGGTAATACAGTAGGTATCATTCTTTGTGTAACATTTTAACATCAATAGTAAAGTTTTCAATTACAGATTCGCTCTCTCTCCATCTCTTTTCTGCAGGTCTGGAGGTCAGTAAGCAGAGGCTGCTGTCTGCCCAGCTTCTCTTCCTCCCTCCTGCCGTCTCAGAGAGAGAGAGAATCTCCTACCTCTCCTCCTGCATCTCCTTCGATTCCCCCCTCATGGTGAGTTCTCCCCCCACCTCCCCCTTGTTCCATTAAAATAACCTCAGGTTAGGTTAAATTGAAAATGTTGTTGTTTTGTGTGTGTGTCCTAGCTGCGCTCAGTAGGTGCGTTGCTAAAGTGTCTGGACAGGAGGAGAGTGGGAGTGGAGCTAGAGGACAGCAGTGTGGGAGTCCCCATCTTACAGTTCCACACCTACACACTGTAAGACACACACACACAAAACATACAACACACACATACTGAATTTCATTTCTCTTACAGGAAAGACGTGGTGTATGTGGACCGGGATACTTACAGGTCAGTCCCCCTGGAGACAGACACAGACACAAACACACACACACACACTCTCTCTGCCATGTTTGTTGTGTGTGTTGCAGATCTTCAAGTCGGAGATGCACCCCTCTGTGTACAAGCTGCAGTCTGGGGAGAAGGAAGGGCTCAGTCTCTATGGTAACACACATTATGGGATGTTAATGCACTGATGTGATGTCAGTACATTCTCACACTCGCATTATGAGAAGCGATGATCTCTCAGGCGGGTTTCCTGTAGTGATGATGTCATGGGTGTCGGTGTCTCTGTTTCAGCGATACTGAATCACTGCAGGTGCAAGTTTGGCTCCAAACTGCTTCGGTGAGGAAAACCTGTTCTCATGGTTAAAGTATCAGAAACCAACCACACACAGATCATATCTGAGAAACATAATCAATACCTCAGTACCTGTTCGTGGTGGTGCGTAGTCATAATCTATCCCTCCTTGTTCTGCTAGACATTGGTTATTGTGAAATACCCTCTCCTCTCTCTCTCTCTCTCTCTCTCTCTCTCTCTCTCTCTCTCTGTCTCTGTCTCTGTCTCTGTCTCCTCTCTCCATCTCCTCTCTCTCTCTCTCTCTCCTCTCTCAGCCAGTGGTTTCTGAGGCCTACTCGTGACCTGGCAGTGTTGAACAGGAGACAGGAGATTGTGAGATTGTTCTCCTGCCCACGCAATTCTGACTCCCTAAACACTTTGCAGGCCTCCCTACGCAACATCAGGAGCATCCCGGTAATCCTTGACCTGTAACCCTGACCTCTGAACTTAACCCTTTCAGCGCCATGCAGGCCTCAATCTGCAACATCAGTGATGAGTATGAATTTGCTGTAATTAAGCATATTATTTATCCTGCTGTAGACTCTACTGTGTACGATGTCTCTGTCTCACATCAAAGTCTCTGACTGGCAGGGTCTCTACAAGGTAGGAGTTCTACGACCATTTATCTATGTGAATAGCGTGTCTGAGTGTGTACTAGACAAACTACTGTGCAGTGTGAATTGTTGTGTGAAGAGTGTGTGTGTGTGTGTGTGTGTGTGTGTGTGTGTGTGTGTGTGTGTCTGTGTGTTGTAGACAGTGTACAGTGCGGTGTGTATCAGGGACACAGTACGCTCCCTGCCTCAGTCCATCCAACTCTTCCAGGAGATCAGTGAGGGATTCTCAGATGACCTTTACTACACGTCAGGTGCAGCTCCCATGTTCTGTATGTCAATGTGTTTCGTTCTCATTTTGTTCTGTGATTTGTGTCTTGTACAGGTGGACTTTCAGGGCAGTTTAGCAGAAAACCGTTTCACCGTCAAACCCAATGTGGACCCTGCTATAGACGAGAGTGAGTGTTCATAACATTAGAGAATTCTGAAGGTTAGAGTTATGTTAGCTGAAGGTTAGGGTAAGGTTAGTTGAAGCTTAGGGTTATGTTAGCTGAAGCTTAGGGTAAGGTTATTTGAAGTTTAGGGTTATGTTAGCTGAAGGTTAGGGTAAGTTTGTTGAAGGTTAGGGTTAGGTGATGGTTATGGTAAGGTGAAGGTTAGGGTCATCTTACTCACCTCCGTCTGCTCCCTCTGTCAGAGAAGAGGAGGATGATGGGACTGTCTGATTCCTGACGGACGTGGCTCGCAGAGAGCTGGAGCACCTGGACGCCCGCATCCCCTCCTGCTGCGTCATCTACATCCCCCTGGTCTGACATCTACTATTACTGTCTGTCTACATCCCCCTGGTCTGACATCTACTATTACTGTCTGTCTACATCCACCTGGTCTGACATCTACTACTACTGTCTGTCTACATCCCCCTGGTCTGACATCCACTACTACTGTCTGTCTACATCCAACTTGTCTGACATCCACTACTACTGTCTGTCTATATCCCTCTTGTCTGACATCTACTACTACTGTCTGTCTACATCCCCCTGGTCTGACATCTACTATTACTGTCTGTCTACATCCCCCTGGTCTGACATCTACTACTACTGTCTGTCTACATCCCCTTGATCTGACTTCTACTACTACTGTCTGTCTACATCCCCCTGATATGGCATCCATCATGGGGTTACCCATCCCTGGTTTACATGCTAACAAGGATGCTAAATGCTAAACAAATAAATCTCAAATGTATCTTGCTGACTGTCAGGATCAATAGGATGCTGATGCTTTCTAAATATCCATAAAATGAGGTGAAGTTGTAATCTGGATGGCCTATAACATCAACATAATTTATTTATCTCTCTCTCTCTTTTTTTTTCTCTCTCTCTCTCTCTCAGATAGGGTTCCTGCTCTCGGTCCCTCGGTTGCCCAGCATGGTGGAGAAAGAGGACTTTGAGATAGAGGGCCTTGACTTCATGGTGCGTGTGTGATACATGCGTATGTGTGCTCACTGTGAGTATGTGTTTATGATGTGTGTATGTTCTCACTGTGTATGTGTGGTGTTTGTGTGTGTGTTTAGTTTCTGTGTGAGGAGCGTCTGCACTACCGCAGTCAGAGAACCAAGAAGCTAGATGACCTACTGGGAGACCTACACTGTGACACCAAAGGTCAGGCTGTCAGCCCTCCCCTCTCTTTCTCTCACTCCTCTTCTCTCCTCTCTCCTCTCTTTCTCTTTGCCCTCTCTAAAATGGGGACACATATAATCCAGAAAAATTAATATCAGAATGGGCAATGTCAGAGACCAGAATATAAATATATATACCACAGGAGGTTGGTGGCACCTTAATTGGGGAGGACGGGCTCATGTTAATGACTGGAGCGGAATAGGTGGAATGGTATCAAATACATCAAACACATGGTTTCCATGTGTTTGATGCCTTTCCATTTGCTCCATTCCGGCCATTATTATGAGCCGTTCTCCCCTCAGCAGCCTCCTGTGATATATACATATAATGGTGTGTAAAGACAGTATGGACAGTATGTTAATAGAAAAGGGGTGTACAGCAGTAGTTATATATCGGATGAGCCTTGACTAGAATACAGTATTTACATATGAAGTGGTAAAACAGTATGTAAACATTATTAAAGTGACCAGTGTTGAAATCGATCAAATTTCAATCAAATTTGAGTTATAAAGCCCTTTTTACATTAGCAGATGTCACAAAGTGCTATACAGAAACCCAGCCTAAAACCCCAAACAGCAAGCAATGCAGATGTAGAAGCACGGTGGCTAGGAAAAACTCCATAGAAAGGCAGAAACCTAGGAAGAAACCTGGAGAGGAACCAGGTTCTGAGGGGTGGCCAGTCCCCTTCTGGCAGTGCCAGGTGGAGATTATAACAGTACATGGCCATTAAGGCCAGATTTTTCTCCAAGATGTTCAAACGTTCATAGATGACCAGCAGGGTCAAATAATAATCACAGTGGTTGTAGAGGTTGCAACAGGTCAGTACATCAGGAGTAAATGTCACTTGGCTTTTCATAGGTTGAAATAGCAGGTGCGGTAGAGAGAGAGAGTTGAAAACAGCAGGTCTGGGACAAGGTAGCACGTCCGGTGAACAGGTCATGGTTCCATAGCTGCAGGCAGAAGAGTGGAAACTGGAGCAGCAGCACGACCAGGTGGACTGGGGACAGCAAGGAGTCATCAGGCCAGGTAGTCCTGAGGCATGGTCCTAGGGCTCAGGTCCTCCGGGATGGGAGGGAGAGAGTCTAAGGTGCAGGGTAGATTACCGGGTGGTATCCAGTTAGTAACAGTGTCTAAGGTTCAGGGCAGGGTACTGGGCGGAGGCCTGCTAGTGGTGACTGTTTAACAGTCTGATGGCCTGGAGATAGAAGCTGTTTATCAGTCTCTCAGTCCCAGCTTGGATGCACCTGTACTGATTCTCTTCAGGAGAATCTCTAGCAACTGGATTTAGCTAAATATTTTCTGGATGATTTAGCACACATAGCACCTTTTTTCCTAAGAGTTTATCTAGAACCTAAAAGGGTTCTTTGGCTGACCCCATAGGAGAACCCTTTGAATTACCCTTTTTGGTTCCAGGTAGAACCCTTTTGGGTTCCATGTAGAACCCTTTCCACAGAGGGTTTTACATGGAACCCGAAAGGGTTCTACCTAAAAACCAAAAAGGGTTCTACCTGGAACCAAAAAGGGTTCTCCTATGGGGGACAGTAGAGGTCTTCACGTGTCCATAAAGTTGGACCTGTTCCGAAATGTACCTGGGACTTTCCCACACAAACCCGATATGCATAAATAACGGGCCCAAGGACAACTAGACCTGTTCCGTATAGATCGGGTCAGATCCAGACCCAGTCCGGTCCGAGTGAGGGAAGCAGCAGAAAATTCTTTTTTTAGCTACTTTATTAACCAGAGCTGATACTGTGCGAGAGGAGGGAGAGAGGTGGGGCTCTAGCAAACGGGGGAGGGGCCGTACTGTGAGACAGTGACATGGAGGGAGGAGGGAGGGAGAGACGAGGGACAGCAACCAACCAAGACTAATAGCTGCCATAGCTAGGTTATCTATCATCTAATATGATTACGTAGTACCTGTCTTGGACTGAATCAAACCAAGACGAGAAGCTAGTTAAGCTAGCTAACCCTTAGCTAGCTAGGCTAACTGATGCTGCAGTGCATGCACTTTCTCATCCTACAGTTACAAATAACAACAACTCCATTCAGAATATTAAGTAGCAGCCTGCCTACCTGTTGGCTCTTTTAATTACGTCATTTTAATTCCATCTTCCGTTGATTAGATATCTCCTAACTTTTGCCACACATGGAGACTATGACTGTAACCTATTGCCACTTTGATTACTTATGATTGGCCAACAACAAGCTACACGCACCAATCCCCACTCTCCTGACAAGCAAGATCAGCAGCAGCAGCATAAATTATACAATTTCTCTCTCTCTCTCTACTGCAGCAGTCACGTTCGGATCTGTACAGGCCGTTCCGGACAAGTCAGTTAAAATTACACATACCCGAGACCCGTAACAATTATATCAGATCCGACTCAGACCCGTGACCTTATTTTTGGATTTCTGGATCCGGACCAGCTCGGGTCTCGGGTATTCGGGTACAGGTGGACCCGTGAAGATCTCTAGGGGACAGCCGAAGAAACCCTTTTGGAACTATTTTTTCTAAGAGTGTAGACCATACTCTCTGCATGTCTGAATCGCTCTGTCTCTGTCTCTGTCTCTGTTTCTCTCTCGCTCTCGCTCTCTCTCTCTCTCAAAACCAAGATTGAACTCTTTGGCCTGAATACCAAGGGTCACGTCTGGAGGAAACCTAGCACCATCCCTACAGTAAATCATGGTGGTGGCAGCATCATGCTGTGGGTTCACATTCCAACAGGACAACGACCCTAAGCACACAGTCAAGACAACACAGGAGTGGCTTCGGGACAAGTCTCTGAATGTCCTTGAGTGGCCCAGCCAGAGCCCAGACTTAAACCCTCTGGAGAGACCTGAAAATAGCTGTGCAGCAATGCTCCCCATCCAACCTGACAGAGTTTGAGAGGATCTGCAGAGAAGAATGGGAGAAACTCCCCAAATACAGGTGTGCCAAGCTTGTAGCGTCATACCCAAGAAGACCTGAGGCTGTAATCGCTGCCAATGGTGCTTCAACAAAGTACTAAGTAAAGGGTCTGAATACTTATGTAAATGTGATATTTCAGTTTTTTTACAAATAAATAAATACTGTTTTTGCTTTGTCATTATGGGGAATTGGATGAGGGGGAAAAAAACTATTCAATCCATTTTAGAATAAGGCTGTAATGTAACAAAATGTGGAAAAAGTCGAGGGGTCTGAATACTGTCCGAATGCACTGTATATATATGTAATATTTTTCTTATTTTTCCACAAAAGTCGTGCACTGGGCCTTTAATAGTGCTGTATTATATTAATGGACCGATATAGCGTCTGTAGCGCGGCCAATTGTTTTATTTTCACCCACCCCCCCCCCACAATAAAAACAATAACGAGGCTGTATGCGGGGAGTCCCAGTACCGAGTCAATGTGCAGATGAGACTCTAAAGCGAGATTTGACATTTAAATAAGTTAATAAATGTAAATGTGAACATTAATAAATGCCACCACTTCAGACTACTCTGATGTTGTTTCTTGCATTGTACCCAATGATTTATCAAAACTTACTTGATAGGTTGATGTCCTCATTGTGGTTTTACAGACATGTTTAATTAGTTTTATGTACACACTTTATTAGAATATTTATGAAATGCACATTGTTATATTTGGTAACACTTGCTTATTTTCCCTCGACTCCAACCCCATTTGATACATTGAACGTATGTGGGTGGATCAATGTCTACATAAGTTTGCAAATTATAAACACTCACAAAAGCTCTGAGGAAGGCCTTGAGGCCGATATGTAAAGCTTAATAAAGAGCAGTGATACTATCAAGAGCAGTGATACTATCAAGAGCAGTGATCCTATCAAGAGCAGTGATACTATCAAGAGCAGTGTGCAGGTTTCTTCTGTTTTCTCATCCTATTCAGCTGTTACCATGCACCTGCAACAAAGATAGCTCAGATGTGCGAGTGCCTTTTGAACATTTAAATCAGTTATTCTGGCTGCAATACATACACACAATCACACACAGGTGTTTTCTGTGTGTGTGTGTGTGTCCCTGTCAGGTGTGTGTGTGTGGTGGAGAAGTTCCTGTGTGTGAACCTGGAGGACCAGAGTGTGGATCTGCAGCGCTACATGAAGGAGGAGCTGCTGCCTTCTGGAGGAGACTTGCTCTAACAGGAACACTACTGTATACCAGTACTACTGTTGTCGATGGGAGATACACTGGTACTACACTCTTAGAAAAAATAGTTCCGAAAGAGTTCTCCGGCTGTCCCCATAGGAGAACCCTTTTTGGTTCCTGGTAGAACTATTTTGGGTTCCATGTAGAACCCTCTGTGTAAAAGGTTCTACATGGAACTCAAAAGGGTTCTACCTGGAACCAAAAGGGTTCTACCTGGAACCAAAAAGGGTTTTTCAAAGGGTTATCCTATGGGGCCAGCCAAAGAACCCTTTTATGTTCTAGATATCACCTTTTTTTTTTAAAGAGTGTACTGTTGTCAATGGGAGATACACTGAAACACTGTCCAGTATGACCTCAGCTTCACTAACTGTAGGATATGGCGTAGGAGGAAGTTGCCCCAAGATGCTGATGATTTTAGAGAGGTTAAGATTATCCTAGATCTGTGCCTATGGGTCTGAGAGAGTGAGGCGTACTACTATAGGATTTACCATAACACTAAAGTCAATGGGAGATACTGTAGTATTCTCTATGGAAATATTTCAGTTTGGATGAGAACATAAAAGTAATTTTGATGTGTTTAAAATATCCCGACCAAGACTGAGGACAATGTAAATTAATATTATGTTATTCACAGTTACAATTCAAAATGTTCAATAAATATGATAGAAATTAAAATATGTTTTCTAGTTTATGCCAACAACAGAATGAGAAAGTTACTTTACATTTATTCTAAATTGTATTCCATAAAACCGTCTAATCAATTTTGCCCAAAGCCCAGAGACAGCTTCTAAGGGTTTAACATGAGCCTTTTGCCTTAATCTGGCACATCCACATATGTGTTAATTACTGTCCATAATCCTTTACAAATAAACACAGAAAATTAACAGAATTAAATGTGAGCTGCTGGGGACTGTATGACGCATGGTGGTATTGTAGTCTTGAAGGTGAGGATCATGGTTATTGTAGTCCTGTTGAGGGTGAGGATAATGGTTACTGTAGTCACTGTCGGGGAAAGGAGAGGTGGATGATGGTTATTGTTGTCAGTGCCAGGGAGAGGAGTGTGTTGAGGGGTAGTGTGTGTCCGGTGTTGCATAAGTGTGTGTCGCAGCAGTGCTTGGTCATCACGTAGATGGTTGTGTTGGAGAAGATCTCCACACTGGTCACCAGCTCACACTCCTTCACCTTGACACAGCCCAGCAACTTAACGTCCAACACATCACCTACAGAAACACACACACCGTTAACACACATACACACTGTCAACACACTAATACGCTCCACTTCACATTCCTCTGCCAAAAACCCACAAAACCCAGCACCGTAATGTCCCACACACAGCCCCCCCACACACACAGAAAACACTCACACACAGCACCCCCCCGGCCATGTCTATGCATGTGACCCACCTGCCTTCCCTCGGCCAGTGTAGCACCTCTCCCCGATGTTGCAGTTGGTTTTGGTGGTGTAGCAGGCGTCCCAGAAGCCCAGGTCACAGCGGAAACACTGCAGAGGTCCCTCCTCCTCCCGTTGCTCCTCCTCCTGATCATCCTCATCTGGGACCACAGGGTTTTATCATGTACAGTACACTCTCAGACAGGGACATAATCGCTACAAGTCATGAGTGCTATATTGATTTATTGATTGAATTGATTTGATAATTTAAAGTCGAAGGCTGCTCCTGACGGAGACAACATTACATACATAAACAATTATTTGAGAATAAAAACAATAAAGATTGAAGGTTTATTTATATTGTGGTCCTCTTTGGTAAATAATATGAAAGGTGGGCAAGATCGCATTGTACACACTGTACACTCAATGCAGTTTAAAAAACATTAACAACAGTACTTAATTACAAATATTTACAACATAATCAACAGTACTGAGGTATCCTTACACAGGTCACTTCTTGAAAATAAAAATACCCCTAATCAAACAACAACTCAAGGTGATGCCTTAAAGCTGTTCTCTGACGACAAAGATTTTATGTACAGTGAGTGGTAATTTGTTCCACAGTACTGCAATAGACAAGAGTGGAATAGAGGAATACGTTTTTCCCGATGAAGCTCTTGAATCTACAGGGAATAAAGTTGGTAGCGCTCCCTCTGGTGGAATACTGGTGGGTGTCACCAATGCGCTTAAAATAATTACATTGGTACTGTAAATTTGGGAAAGAGTTATGTAAAATGTTTGATGACTTGGGTGACTTGTTTCACTTGAGCAACTCTTGAGCCATTTCAGTTCATCAAAGAGACAGGGTTGAACATGAGTACGGAACGGGAGCTTGAGAATAATCCTGACTATTTTATTCTCAATGGTGTAAAGTACTTAAGTAAAAATACTTGAAATTACTACTTAAGTAGTTTTTTGGGGTATCTGTACTTTACTATTTATATTTATGACAACTTTTACTTCACTAAATTCCTAAAGAAAAGTATGTACTTTTTGCTCCATACATTTTCCCTGACACCCAAAAGTACTTGTTACATTTTGAATGCTTAGCAGGACAGGAAAATGGTCTAATTCACAAACTTATCAAGAGAACATCCCTGGTCATCCCTACTGCCTCTGATCTGGTGGACTCACTAAACACATGCTTCGTTTGTAAATTATGTCTGAGTGTTGGAGTGTGCCCCTGGCTATCCGTACATTTAAAAAAAACAAGAAAATGGTGCTGTCTTGTTTGCTTAATATAAGGAATTTGAAATTATTCATACTTTTACTTTTGATACTTAAGTATATTTTAGCAATTACATGTACTTTTGATACTTAAGTATATTTAAAACCAAATACTTTTAGACTTTTACTCAAGTAGTATTTTACTGGGTGACTTTCACTTTTACTTGAGTCATTTTCTATTAAGGTATTTTTACTTTTACTCAAGTATGACAATTGGGTGCTTTTTCTACCACTGCTTATTCTGAGAGGTTTCTGAAGCTTATTCTTGAGGCACACACATAATCAATGATATAATCAAAATGACACTGCACAGGGGTCCCTGCCAGTGTCTGCAGTATTTTCCTATCAAGAAAACGTTATTTCCAAGTCAGAAACGTTACTTTTTGGTTAACCTTGGTGAGAGCTTTTAAGGCCATACTCTCACCTGATCGGTCACTATCTTACTCACAACCAAGGTAGTTCACGGCATCTTCGGCTGTAACCACTGTGTCTATCGTAGACTACAGAAGACTATGTCTCTAGTAGAATACAGAAGACTGTGTCTATAGTAGACTACAGAAGACTGTGTCTATAGTAGAATACAGAAGACTGTGTCTATAGTAGAATACAGAAGACTGTCTATAGTAGAATACAGAAGACTGTGTCTATAGTAGACTACAGAAGACTGTGTCTATAGTAGAATACAGAATACTGTGTCTATAGTAGAATACAGAAGACTGTGTCTATAGTAGAATACAGAATACTGTGTCTATAGTAGAATACAGAAGACTGTGTCTATAGTAGAATACAGAAGACTGTGTCTATAGTAGAATACAGAAGACTGTGTCTATAGTAGAATACAGAAGACTGTGTCTATAGTAGAATACAGAAGACTGTGTCTATAGTAGAATACAGAAGACTGTGTCTATAGTAGACTACAGAAGACTGTGTCTATAGTGCGCCAAGATGTTACAGTAAGAGGGGAAACTAAAGTAGTTTAGTCAGATCATTTTCTTAGGTAGCTGTATCTTGTGTTCATCTGCCAGCAGCATACCACACTGCATCCCACTGCTGAAAAGCATTAATGGTGGATGAGGTAAGTTTGTAAAGCACTTTGAGCACCTAGGTGGAAATTAGGTTTAGGTGGTAAGTCTAACCCTATGTACACTTTAGGGCTAGACTTACTGCTTAAAGCTAGTCCAGTTAAAATGTTGCTCCATTACCACCTGCCATGGCCATCCACCCCTGGTGGGAGCAGCTCCTAGTGCTAATCCAAACCCTGAGTTTCAGTGATGTTCCTAATCTCTGGTCATCAGCCCCTCTCATCCTGTTAGCTTGTTAGCCCCTGCTAGCTCAGGTGAACACTAATTGGCTAGAGGATTGGGGTTGCACAAACTCACCAACTGGAACTAGCAAGTATTTCATCCAGTGTTTGCTTTATCACTGTGTTGGAACAAAGACCTGCATGCACACACCAGGACTACAGTTGACCTAACGATTACTATATGGACTACAATAGCTACCTAAAACTAATTCCAGTAATCATCCCAAACCAGAGGAGGCTGGTGGGGGGAGCTATAGGAGGATTGGCTCATTGTGATGTCTGGAATGGAATAAATGGAACGGTATCAAACACATCAAACATGAAAACCACATTTGACTCTGTTCCATTCATTCTATTCCTCCTATTGCTCATCCCACCAGCCTCCTCTGTCCCAAACATAGAGTCACCCAACCCAACCTCAACTTAACTCTCTTCCAGTAATTCTCTTCTCTTCCAGTAATCATCCCAAACATAGTCACCCAACCCAGGAGAGTAATTGCAGGACTGGTGAAGCTGTTTAAAGACATGAAAGCCCCATCCTCTTCAATCAGAACAATCCCAGTATTTGTATAAAACTGATACTGACGTATTTGTATAATACTGATATAATTATGTTCGTAGTGAATATGTTCATGGATGCTCTGTGTAGCTACAATGTCATGTTTATTATGTTCTTATTGACGTGTTATGTATGCTTTATGAACACACATTTAAATAATATATATCTTAAATGTGCTGTAGCAGTTTGAAGTTGGTGTTAAACAACATAATTCTATGATTCTAACATTGCAATTTTATGTTCACCACATTCTGTATGAAAAACTTCACATCCCATACCTAAACTATAGCCTACCTAAATACTATGACCCAGATCAGAGAAGGGCCAATTTATCTCAATTTACCTGCAGAAGCTGTTAACATCGCCAGGGCAAAAACACAGAGCATCAATCCCCTCATTTCAGAAATAAATCCTTAAAACTATCCAGAGAAGGGCCAGTTGAGACCACAAAACAAGGAGTGTCCCTGAGGAAGTCAATGAGCTCCATATTGACAGTAGGAGCAGGCACCCCTGTAGCAAGAATTGGATTAAGACGCATTATACCTGTTTATTCTCACAGACCAATCACTGTTGTTGTCAGAGGCCGCACTACGCAGTGGGCCAGCCATCCGGAGCAGAGACGTAAAGATATAGGCTCTCTATAAGCTGTCTATATATATATGGCTCTGATCCGGAGCATGTTATTGCAGTGGTGGAAAAAGTACCCAATTGTCATACATGAGTAAAAGTAAAGATACCTTAATAGAAAATGACTCGAGTAAAAGTGAAAGTCACCCAGTAAAATACTACTTGAGTAAAAGTCTAAAAGTATTTAAATATACTTTAGTATCAAAAGTAAATGTAATTGCTAAAATATACTTAAGTATCAAAAGTAAAAGTATAAATAATTTAAAATTCCTTATATTAAGCAAACCAGACGGCATGATTTTCTTGTTTTTTAAATTTACAGATAGCCAGGGCAAACTGGTAAATAGTAAAGTAAAGTACAGATACCCCAAAACACTATTTAAGAAGTACTTCAAAGTATTTTGTCCCACCCTGACTTATGGGACTCTTGTATGTTGAGTCAGGGTGTGGAGATCTATGTAATTATTTCTATGTTCACATTCTAGTTATTGTATTTCTATGTTTGGCCGGGTGTGATTCCCAATCAGAGGCAGCTGTCGCTCGTTGTCTCTGATTGGGGATCATACTTAAGTTGCCTGGTTGCAATCATTAGTTGTGGGATCTTGTTCCGTGTTAGAGGCTTGTATTGTGTTTAGCCTTAGGACTTCACTTTTCGTTGGTTTGTTGTTTTGTTGTGGTGTTTATCAGTAAATAAACATGTATGCCTTTCACGCTGCGCCTTGGTCTGACCCGTCCTTCAACATCTTTGACAGAAGATCCCACCAAACACGGACCAAGCAGCGTGCCCAGGACACAGGTGGGGAAGATTTGGTCTTGGGAGGAGATATTTGCGGGGAAAGGACCCTGGGCGAAGGTGGAAGCCCAGGTAGGAGAGGAGCAACGGCAACACAGAAGGCGCCGGCCGAGGAGGAAGCCCGAGAGGCAGCCCCAATAATTATTTTTTGGGGGGCTAAAGGAGTGGTCTGTTTGGGGGGGGCTAAAGGAGTGGTCTGTTTGGGGGGGGCTAAAGGAGTGGTCTGTTTGGGGGGGGCTAAAGGAGTGGTCTGTTTGGGGGGGGGGGGGCTAAAGGGGTGGTCGGGGAGCGAGAGAGAAGAGCCCCGACCACTGCACCTGGTGGGTTTCCAGGTTGAGTCCCTACGACCATGGGAACAAGAGTGGGAACAGTTTTATACTGAGGAGTCGGAGGATGACGACGACGATGAGTTTCTGTTCCCTAACTCGTGGGGGCTCCCGGAGGAGTCCTCACTGGAGGAAGATTGCCGAGAGAGAGAGAAGGATCGGATCTGCAGGGTAAGAGAGGAGGCCACCACATTACGGGGGCTGATAGCGAGAATAGAGCGGGAGAGCTCCATTCAAGAGGAGGCACTGCAGGAGGCTCGTAGGAAGAATGAGGAAGTAGATGCATGGAGAGAGGAGCTGGTCAGGCAACATAAGGAGCGTGGGTTAATTGAGGAACCCATGTATGCGGAGATACGCACTGTATCGCCAGTGCGCATACACAGCCCAGTGCGTTCTGTGCCAGCGCCCCGCACGTGTCGTGCGAAAGTGGGCATCCAGCCAGGACGGGTTGTGCCAGCTGTACACTCCAGACCTCCAGTACGCCTCCAAGGTCCAGTATATCCTGCTCCGGTTCTACGCACTGTGTCACCAGTGCGCCTCACCAGTCCTGTACGGCCCGTACCTGCTCCTCGCACCAAACCAGTGGTGCGTGTATCCAGCCCGGTACGCCCCGTACCTGCTCCC
Source organism: Coregonus lavaretus (assembly GCF_964263955.1). Classification (NCBI taxonomy): domain Eukaryota; kingdom Metazoa; phylum Chordata; class Actinopteri; order Salmoniformes; family Salmonidae; genus Coregonus; species Coregonus lavaretus. The sequence goes on along the minus strand of NC_139990.1, from coordinate 48,906,499 downwards.
CGCACCAAGCCAGTGGTGTGTGTCCCCAGTCCGCCCTGGCCCATTCCTGCTCCTCGCACCAGACCAGTGGTGCGTGTTCCCAGTCCGGCCCGGCCCGTTCCTGTTCCTCGCACCAAGCCAGTGGTGCGTGTCACCAGCCCGGTACGACCCGTACCTGCTCCCCGCACCAAGCCAGTGGTGTGTGTCCCCAGTCCGGCCCGGCCCGTTCCTGTTCCTCGCACCAGACAAGTGGTGCGTGTTCCCAGTCCGGCCTGGCCCGTTCCTGTTCCTCGCACCAGGCCAGTGGTGCGTGTTCCCAGTCCGGTATGGCCCGTGCCTGCTCCCCGCACCAAGCTAGTGGTGTGTGTCCCCAGTCCGGCCCGGCCCGTTCCTGCTCCTCGCACCAGACCAGTGGTGCGTGTTCCCAGTCCGGCCCGGCCTGTTCCTGTTCCTCGCACCAGGCCAGTGGTGCGTGTTCCCAGTCCGGTACGGCCCGTGCCTGCTCCCCGCACCAAGCTAGTGGTGAGTGTTGCCAGTCCGGCCCGGCCCGTTCCTGCTCCTCGCACCAGACCAGTGGTGCGTGTTCCTAGTCCGGTCCGGCCCGTGCCTGCTCCTCGCACCAGACCAGTGGTGCGTGTGTCCAGTCCGGCACGGCCCGTGCCCGTTCCACCGGTGCCTGGTCCGGCACCGGTCAGCTGCTCCACTCCGGAGCCAGAGCAGTCCACTCCACCGGTGCCAAGTCCAGCTCCGGTCAGCGGCTCCATTCCGGAGCCAGAGCAGTCCGTTCCACCGGGGTCGAGTCCAGCTCCGGTCAGCAGCTCCACTCCGGAACCAGAGCAGTCCGCTCCACCGGTGCACAGTCCAGCTCCGGTCAGCAGCTCCACTCCGGAGCCAGAGTAGTCCGCTCCACCGGTGCATAGTCCAGCTCCGGTCAGCAGCTCCACTCCGGAGCCAGAGTAGTCCGCTCCACCGGTGCCAAGTCCAGCTCCGGTCAGCGGCTCCAGTCTAGACCCAGACGTCAGCCCCTCTCCAGGTTCGGGGTCTCCCACACCAGGGCCCAGACAGGGCTTGGTGCATCGTGGGAGGAAGGAGAGGGGAAGCAGCGCACCGAGGTCCAGACCAGACCAGGGGCGCAACGGGGAGGCTGAGAGAATGTGGTCGTCACGCCCGGAGCCGGATCCGCCTCCGAGGCGGAATGCCCACCCGGACCCTACCCTGTTATGTCAGGTTTGTGCGGTCGGAGTCCGCACCTTTGGAGGGGGGGTACTGTCACACCCTGACTTATGGGACTCTTGTATGTTGAGTCAGGGTGTGGAGATCTATGTCATTATTTCTATGTTCACATTCTAGTTATTGTATTTCTATGTTTGGCCGGGTGTGATTCCCAATCAGAGGCAGCTGTCGCTCGTTGTCTCTGATTGGGGATCATACTTAAGTTGCCTGGTTGCAATCATTAGCTGTGGGATCTTGTTCCGTGTTAGAGGCTTGTATTGTGTTTAGCCTTAGGACTTCACTTTTCGTTGGTTTGTTGTTTTGTTGTGGTGTTTATCAGTAAATAAACATGTATGCCTTTCACGCTGCGCCTTGGTCTGACCCGTCCTTAAAAGAACGTGACATATTTTTACTTAAGTACTTTACACTACTGTGTTATTGTAAAGCTAAGACATTTAATTAACCAATCGGCTCAGACAAAGAACTGTCTGTAACTAGTCTGGGCTGGATTTTGAGTAGTTACTACTATTCACTAGCTCATGAAAATATCTGTACTTCCCCCCATATTAAACTAACACATTAGCATCATCAGAGAGAATGTCTTTTGGGAAACAGCTGTTGGATGCTTAGAAATGCTCTTTATGTGGGATCTAAATACTTGTTTATTTGATTTCAACTATATTTTGACAGGGAGTCATGCTGAGACCAAGGCCTATTTTACAGATGAGCCCTATACTTACAAAAATACACTACGAAAAGCCAAAAATATGGATTTAAAGCTACAAAGGATAGAACAGATAGAGAGTATTAGGTTATCTCACAGGGCACTGGAAAAAAAGCCTATTATACTTCATTATTTAATGAACATGTTTAAACACCACAAAGGGAATAATGAGATGTCCTAAATCAACGTTGAGGGTTAGATGTCCATTAGTAATCTGTACTTGACTGAATGTTCTACCACATGGCGCTATTGAAATCCTACTTTATGTGAAGATAGACTCACAGCAGGTGTTGTTGTGTGGGTCACAGGTGTCCCAGGTGTTGTTGGGTGGGTCACAGGTGTCCCAGGAGTTGTTGCTGTGCCAGATTGAAACACTAACTTGAGATCCTGACTATCTACTGATCAATGGGAGATTTGCACAAAGTTGTGATTTGCATGTGCAGATCTCAGGTTAGGATTCAGCCCTCTGGTCCTGTAACCCCAGTAGGGTCTCCCCCCTCGGTAACACACGTGTCTGACTCAGCGAGGAGGAGTTAAGCAGCTTAGAGACAGTGCTCCCAGTCCCACCAGGCGGACATGTATCTGCAAAGCAGGGGGGGTTACAGTACAGATCCTGCATAAACTCTAATAAACTCTATGTATGACTGACATTAGAGGGAGACTAAAACAACTGTCCTGTATGTGGGATTGTGTAACACAAAGACAGACTGAGACAGTTAAACAAACCTAGGCAACAGCAAGAGCAGAAATCTCTGTGTGGGACAGAGAGGGTGTGTGCGTGTGCGCCCGTTTGTGTGTGCATGTGTGTGTGTGTGTGTGTGTGTGTGTGTGTGTGTATGTATGCGTCTGTGTGTGTTATGGAAGGCCATAGGTGGAGCATTGTGAGAGTAAGGGTTAGGGTCAGGCAGGGATTACATGTGAATTTAATGTTCAGGATTACAGCCCAGCAATCAAACACTGACTGAACACATAACTCAGCCGCTGCATTACTAAACTCACAAAAACACATACCTCCCAGTATTAGTATAGTCAGAAGACAGAAACCAAGTAATGGTTTATCCCTGGTAATGTCACTTGTGGTGAACTGGGGTTAATGGGTTCAAAAACAGAAAGAGACGTGTGAGGTTTACCATGCGTGAAAGCATGCATGCGGTTGTGTGTGTGTGTGTTGTGCCTGTGTGAGGTGTAGATGTGTCTGGCCGTGCAGGGCAAGGCAGTCTTGGCGTTCATCACTAATCTCGATGGCATTATCACAGCATGTGTCTGAACAACAGAGGAAATACTCTGCAGTCCTGAAACACCAATAAAAAACTCTCAGTCTGTTCCACAGCATAATTAGAGACTGGAGGAGAACACTCAGGACAATTAAAATCACCCTCCCTCTCCCTCCTCCTCCTCCTCCCCCTTTTACTGCATCTGTGGGCTCTATTCAATCAAACCCACAGTCTAACATCCTAATGGTTTTGGGTACTGTAAAAACAAAAGGTTTGTTGCATACATGCTGTAAAGATATACTTCATACATGTTCTGCAAACAAAGACTACCAACTGGGCACATTTGGTTGAGTTGTCAGCTAACGTGAATTCAACGTGAAATCAACAAAACAAATTCACCATGACATTGTATTTAGGTTAAAAGTTGGGTGGGAAAAGGACGCAATTTCCTTACGTTGATGACTTTTTGCAAATGTTTTGCTGAAATGACGTGGAACAACGTGGACTCAACCAGTTTTTGCCCAGTGGGTAGTAACATCTCTATCTCAAGTAAAGATTAGAGTAAGCATGTGGACAGCCAACTGTGAGAAGGCATTCACTTTATTTTCATTGCTATGATTTCTGTCCAGCTCCTGAGCCAAGTTTGGGTGTGTGTAAACAGAAACCCTAAAGGAGAAGAGCCGTGACAAACAGTCACTAATATTAGATACAACTTTGAGTTACAGTTAAAACAACAGCATGAATCAAAGTTCTCCAAAGTAGCCTGTTTCATAGCGGAATGTCTGGTCGTATTTAGTGTGTGTGCGTACATGTATGTGTGCGTGTGCGTGCGTGCATGTATGTGTGCGTGTGTGTGTGTGTGTGTGTGTGTGCATCATTCAGGATGGCACCACAGTCACTGTCTGCAGTGGAATCCTCTCCAAGCCCAAATACGGTCAAACCACCCTGAGAGAGACTTTACTATACAACAACAAGCTGACGTCACCTAGCCCTGTCTCCCCCTGGCCCTGCCTGTCCTAGAGGGGTAGAGAGAGATGGCCAACACACTCCACTGCATCTACAGGCTATAGACACCACAGAGAGAGATGGAGAAATATGTGGTGCATTTATTTAGAAAACCGTGTACAGATGTGAGTGAGTACAGTAATGTCTCCGAGTTCGTGAATAGAGTAGATAGGGGAGCCTGTCTGCACGTTATAGTTGATCTCACTGGAGTTACAGGAGTCAGAGTACACAGAGGAGGGAGCGGGGGAGGGACAGGAGGAGGGGGGGTCCTGGTGGTGCAGGACTGTGGTCAGCAGGGTTGACCCCTCCTTCCCCCCCACCTCTCTGACTCTTTCTTCACCCCCCTGTCCCTCTCTCTGTCCCTCCCCTGGCAGCAGTGAGCTCAGCTCCCCCACAGAGAGAACATTCAACTCTGACCCCTCCTGTCTAGGCACTCTGGGAGGCAGGGGGGGCAGGCACTCCTCAGGGAGAGGGGAGTGTCTGTCTGAGGGTTCTCTCTGGTTCCCCTGTTCCACATCCTCATAATCACGGTTCTCCCGGCGCCGTTCCCTTGTTTTCTTCCGTTTGCGTTTCCCCTGCTCCTCAGGGTTCTCAAGGTTCTCACGCTCTCGGTTCTCGCGGTCCCGGTTCTCGTACAGCAGGGTTCCGGCACAGATGAAGATGAACAGGCCGACGCCCATCACGACAGGGCCGAGCAGTTTCATTCGCTCGCTGTGGGAGCTGCCTCGCCCACCCACAGGGTTAGGGGTGGAGCTTGCATACCCGGCCACGGCCACAAACATTCCCACCATCACCACGACAACGCCCGCTAGCAGCCACGCCCCAGGAGGGGAGCGGAGGCGGAGTCTGACTTTGAGCTCATCCTTCTGTCGCTGTGGGAAGCAGAGTGGGCGGGGCCATGTGGTTTGTAGGCAGGTTGTTTCAGGTGAGTGGGAGGAGTCTTGGGTGCAGACAGCGTTGACCGCTCCAGTGGACCCCGCTACTGTCATCCTCTACCACAGACTGGATAGACAGAGAGAGGACAAGGACAGGAGAGAGAGAGAGAGGACAAGGACAGGAGAGAGAGAAAGAGAGAGGACAAGGACAGGAGAAAGAGAGAGGACGAGGACAGGAGAAGTAATGGGGAAGAGAAAGGGGTTCAATCAGAGGGAGAGAAAAAAGACGGGGGAAAGGGTGGGGTGGAGAGAGAGGGATTGTTGAGAGTTCACTTTGTAAACAACAGGAAATGACAGAGGTGATAAGAACCCCAGGAGTTAATGAGATGCTGTATGTGGGTCTCTCATGCCTCCTTCTAAACTCCACTCTAGACTACCCTATACACAAGCCCGTTCACTGTAGCCGTCACATTTAAACTCGAACTAAATATTCCACAATAGCCTAAGGAAATACTAAAATAACGCACTGTCAAGACAAACATATCAATGGCGTCCAATTCTGAGCTAAATGGATAATATATGGTCCCAGAGGTAACAGTCAATTGACCCAGTCCCAGATGTGGCTTCTATTAGATTTCACATGAAGTCATTTCGTCTGATTTGGGTCTTTCCTTGAAAATAACATTCACTCAATCCGTCACTTCAACAGGGAACATTAATGCAAAAAAACAAGACATTTAGTAAAGAAGTTCAGAAATTGTAGATTTTACATACAATTATATTAATGATGGCATTAACATCAGTCAAAAACGTTCACCGAAGGTTCGACCTTGTGCAACATTGTAGCAGACCCTCGACAACTTTTCTCGAGGGAGCAGAGTTGCGTTGTCCGATTCCCGATACAAAGTAACGGTAATCTTTTTATTAATGGGTATCTGACACAAAATCCTTTTTGACATTGGGGATGTCTGAATAATGTTAAAAGTAAGTCAACACTATTGACAAAATACAAACAAAAATGAAAAAGTAACACTTGCTTTTCATATGCTGCGCTCAGATTTTCGATAACATTCCGATAATGGTTACTTGTCTCGATTTGGCTGTTGCTCCGTCGTGGACATTTCTTCGTCGCTCCTGTTGCTGACATATCTAAAACTATTTTCTCAACATGATGACCTTTATTTCTTTTGTCCCTACATTCATATGATCAATGTTGACTCTTCAGCACCCTCTTTAAATGTTTTCCCGGAGTTTCACCCCTCGACCAGGCTGCATATTAACATCTATCCAGCCTTGGTTTTAAGCGGCGAATAGGCTACAACGGCGCATGCGGGATCTTGGTCCTCATAAATTCCCGATGAGTAAATAGGCCTAAATGTTTCAGTTGCATTTTGACTTGACTCTATACTATGCGCACACTTTGCTTTTTGGAATACAGTTTGATGTTTCAGAAGCACTAAGTCAGAGTATAAAGCTCGGTGTGTGTGTTTTTGGTTTTACTATCCTTGTACTATCCAACTAGGGACATTTTGCTGGACCCCACAAGGAAAAAGGCTATTTTAGGTTTAGGGGTTGCAGTTAGAATTAGGGAATAGTTCTAGGGGGTTAAGGTTAGGGAAAATAGGGTTTTGAATGGGAATCAATTGTTTGGTCCCCACAAGGATAGTTAAACAAACATGTGTGTGTTAGTAAGATATGCTGTGTCTGGTTGTGTGGCTGAGGGGTCGTGGGAATCTTTGGCTGGTTTGGGCCAGTCCCACAGTGATCCTAGTAGTTATTATTAGTTAGAACAGCAGAATACTTTGGGGGGGGGGGGGGGGGGGGGCTTCAGAGTGAAGAAGGGAGGAGAGAAGAGGGATTGATAAATAGAATGGGTGTGGGGCTGGATGGAGAAAGGTTTATGACATAACCAGGTGTGTGTGCGGACCGGACAGGTGTGTGCTTAGGTGTGGCGTCAGTTCCTGTGAATCTGAGGCAGTAACAGGATACAGACACATTTACATTTTAGTCATTTAGCAGACGCTCTTATCCAGAGCGACTTACATGAGCAATTAGGGTTAAGTGCCTTGCTTAAGGGCACATCGACAGATTTTTCACCTAATCGGCTCGGGGATTAGAACCAGCGACCTTTCGGTTACTGGCACAACGCTCTTACCCACTAAGCTACCTGCCCACAGATCAGTGCTGTTAACAGATCAGAAGAGTGAATAACCAAGCCCTCAGGCAGTGTGCACATTAGAATAATATACAACACCAAAGACTGTATTTCATTTATTCCATTCCACTCACACACACACTCCAGCAAACATGCACCTTCACAACTGACACCATCTCACAAGTCAACAGCACTTATCAATTCCCCTTAAATTAAAATACATAAATACCGGTTTCGAATATAAACAATATTGATGATAAACACATTTAAGCTCATTGCAACACACTTCCAAGGTATCGCAAGGATGACATTGACAAAAAATCTTTAAAAGATTAATTCCTCAATTCAATTAAAAAAAATACATTTTTAATTTCTTGGAAAAGATTGGTATTGATTTGCATAAGCTTCCAAAGAACCACTTCTTATTGGGATACAGGGTGTGTCACGACCCCAGAGCTATAATACACTATTTACACTGCGTACACAATAAATCAATCAGACCAAATGAAACAGTAAACAATATTCACTCAGAACACATTGATGATTTTCTTTTCTTTCCTTTTTTACATTCCAACTTCATTATCGTTTGACCATTAGCTCTAAAGCAGGTCCACAGAAAAACATCTCTCTTCAGTTGAAATAGTCCTGAAGTCCAGCTTTCCTTAAAGTTCCAATGCTGTAACATTTGCCCTTTTAAATAAACATCTGACTAACACACACATACACACACAAATCAATCCTCTCCCTCCACCCAAGCCTTGAGCCGTGCCAACCTCTTCCTGCCTTGGCCCTGTAGAGACATGTATCCATCTGATGGAGAGAGGTAGAACTACATGGTGCTTTTCTTTCACAACAAAAAAATAAATCAAGAAGTATTCAAGGAAAAACATGTACCGACTATTCTTGTTCCATTTGCTCAGGGCTGAGCACCATTTCCTCACAATTTAAAATAAAAGCAGATATTAAAAAATAATAATATTAAAAGGTAGACTCAGCGGTATGACGTAGATGCAGAAAGTAAACAGCATAGTGGGTCAATTTCCGCAAACAACTAAGAGCGTTGAAGTGTGAGGCTCAACTTCTCCGCTGTTTTGGTTCCCGGTAGCCAGGGAACAGCGTGAAGCGAACCCATGCACATGTGCAGATCACAGGAGGCTGCTGATGGGAGGACAGCTCATAATAATGTCTGTAATGGAGTAAACGCAATGGTATCAAACACATGGAAACAATGTGTTTGATGAGTTCAATGCCATTCCACTATTCCGTTCCACCATTACAATGAGCCCGTCTTCCTCAATTAAGGTGCCACCAACCTCTTGTTCCGCAGATACTGTTGTGAGAGCGAAGTCTTGCATCTCGCTCATCTCAATATCTGTGGAGCTGCTCGTGGCAACATCATTTCGCTGAGTCTAACTTCAAATCGAATTCAATATCAATACTTTTAAGATGCCCACTGCTCATTTCTTATTCATTCAGAAAACAAACATTTAAGTTAAAGGGGCAATCTGCAGTTGCTATATACATTTTTGGACATATAAATTAATGATATATACCCATTGATTCTTGAAGAATATCTTATAAATGCCTCATGAGCTTAGTTCAAGAGTCGTATCCCATCAGAACCCAAAATAAATGATTGTTTTACTTCAATGTTGGTAAACAACGTAAATGTAAACAAACACTGTATAGCCTCAAAACATGGTTAAAACTATAATTTTGATGATGGTTCTGTCTATGAATTTGAGTGGTAACATTTCTCCGCTTTAATATTGTTTCAACTCAGGATTGCCCCTTTAAATTATAATTGTTGCTATGTTACAGTATAAAACACTTTCTTGGGTTGTCTGTGCCATCTGTCTGACAGATAAGATCTCAATTGCATACTCCTCGCGTCCTCTCTCCTCGTCTCCTTCTGAAAACCCATTGGAGAAGGTCAGAGGGGCGGGACCTCTGGCTTTCGCATCCAATGGGTTTTGAGAAGGAGACGAGGAGAGAGGACGCGAGGAATATGCAAATAAGATCTTCCCACAGACACCACAGGTACATCCTCTCTGTATCCTCTCTATTCCTCTACACTGACGTGCAAGAACTGGATAGGTGAAAGCAGATTCCTGGTGGGCATCCATCACGTTGCTCTGACCTATCCTACGGCTCTGATCAGTGCAGATGAAGATCAAAGGGGATAAGATGAGGAGGCAAGGAAAGGAGATGAAACTTCTCTAGACTATTGAGATACAGCGGTCGGGAATGGGAGGAAGTGAAGCGTGAGGGTGCGTCTCACTCCTCATCAGCATTCTTCAGCATGAGTATGGCGTTGTATATCTTGAGGGCGGGGCCTAGTTTGATTGACAGGATCTTGACTATGTCTGCTTGGGTGAGAAGCAGGAAGGCCTCTCCGTCTATTTGCTGGAGCGACACACAGAGACACAGAATAAGCTCCAACACAGAACGTGTGTGTGAGTGTTTGAATGTCAATGGCAGAATTTAATTTCACTTGGTTGCATTGTCATAGGATACACCAACCAGGAGCAGCAAATGAGAGGAGTGCTCAAACCCCAACTGATTCACACAGTTGGGGTTTGAAGTGGTAGTTCTTACCTCTGTCCTGAAGGTGGCAGCGTGCTCTTTGCAGCCCGGGAGCCCTTTGACAAAACTGGCCACCTGACCAACAGGGAAACAAACATTAACACACACACATACACACATAAATAAAAACGCAATAGGATACACAAAGCTATTGTATTGGCTGTATGTGTAATGTATGTGTTTTGCACAATATGTGAGTTTGTATAGTATGCGTACAGCGTGCCTGTACATGTTTGTATTGCTTATGTCCTCATGTGTGCGTGTCTGACCTCGTCAGCGGTCCAGGTTGAAACTCTCTTAGCAGTGAGGCCCAGGACCTCAGGGAGCAGCTGGCAGTGTTTGTCCCAGCACAGAGCCACCCTGTGAGGGGGAGAGGAGGAGCCACCTGGGGAGAACACTGACTCATGGAGTGCCTGCTGGAGAGACAGGGGGTCTGGGGGAGAGGGAGGAGAATTGAGCTGTTCATATCTTCAATAGACATGCACAGACAATATATTAACCACACAGCATTATACCCATTCTCTATTTCTGGGAGGAGAACCTTTACCTTTCCCATCTCCACTCTCCTGCTTGACGAAGTGCAGCTTCAGATACTTTGGGACTGGAGCAGACCTGCTGAAATACAACATACAGTGCCTTCGGAAAGTATTCACACCCCTCAACTTTTTCCACATTTTGTTGTGTTACAGCCTGAATTTAAAATTGAGGTTTTTTTGGTCACTGGCCTACACACAATACCCCATAATGTCAAAGTGGAATTATGTTAAAATGTCTGAAATGTCTTGAGTCAATACGTTCAGGAGTAAAAATGTGCTTAACAAGTCACAAAAATAAGTTGGATGGACTCAATCTGTGTGCAATAATTGTGATTAACATGACTTTTGAATGACTACCTCATCTCTGTACCCCACACATACAATTATCTGTAAGGTCCCTCAGTCGAGCAGTGAATTTCACACACAGATTCAACCACAAATCCAGGGAGGTTTTCCAATGCCTCGCAAAGAAGAGCACCTACTGGTAGATGGGTAAAAAAAAAAAAAGCATACATTGAATATCCCTTTGAGCACGGTGAAGTTATTAATTACACTTTGGGTGGTGTATCAATAGATCCAGTAACTACAAAGATACAGGCATTCTTCCTAACACAGTTGCCGGAGAGGAAGGAAACCACTTAGGGATTTCACCATGAGGCCAATGGTGACTTTAAAACAGTTACAGAGTTTAATGGCTGTGATAGGAGAAGGATGGATCAACAACATTGTAGTTACTCCACAATACTAACCTTACTGACAGAGTGAAGGAAGGAAGCCTGTACATAATACAAAAATAATCCAAAACATGCATTCTGTTTGCAACATGGCACTAAAGTCGTACTGCAAAAAATGTGGCAAAGCAATTAACTTTATGTCCTGAATACAAAGTGTTATGTTTGGGGCAAATCCAATACAACACATTACTGAGTACCACTCTCCATATTTCAAGCATAGTGGTGGCTGCATCATGTTATGGGTATGCTTGTAATCGTTAAGGACTGGGGAATTTTTCAGGATAAAAAAGAAACGTAATGGAGCTAAGCACAGGCAAAAATCCTAGAGGAAAACCTGTCTCAGTCTGCTTTCCACCAGACACTGGGAGACAAATTCACCTTTCAGCAGGACAATAACCTAAAACACATGGCCAAATCTACACTGAAGTTGCTTACCAAGAAGATAGTGAATGTTCCTGAGTGTCCGAGTTACAGTTTTGACTTAAATCTACTTGAAAGTCTATGGCAAGACCTGAAAATGGTTGTCTAGCAATGATCAAGAACCATTTTGACAGAGCCTGAAAAATGTTGCTAAGAATAATGGCCAAATGTTGCAAAATCCAGGTGTGGAAATCTCTCAGAGACCCAGAAAGACTCAAAACTGTAATCGCTGCCAAAGGTGCTTCTACAAAATATTGACTCAGGGGTGTGAATACTTATGTAAATGCAACATTTCTGCATTCATTTTCAATAAATTAGCAAACATTTCTAAAATCATGTTTTCACTTTGTCGTTATGGGGTGTTGTGGGTAGATGGGTGAGAAAATCTAATCAATTTTGAATTCAGGCTGTAACACAACAAAATGTGGAATAAGTCAAGGGGTATGAATACTTTGTGAAGGCACTGTACTCTCTTAGTAAACCAACAAAAAACACTCTGCTCCAACATGCATTTCAGAGTTTGGTAGGAGAGAGGAGTGTGTGCCTTACCTCTTGGCCTTGGCTCCGTCGTGGCTGGGCTCGGTTGAGCCCCCTGGTGGCTCACTCTGACTGCTGCACCCGGATCGTTCGCCCTCGACAACCGTTGCCCCCCTAGTAACACTACCATAGAAACAACTGTTGCCATAGAAACAACTCCACAACTCCAGACTTGATTTGCAGTACGATAACAAAAGAAGGCACTGAAGCAGAGCTCTCCAAACCCCTTCTGTTACATGTTCCACACGTACCTGGTCTGAGGGGAGTGGTCTGCAGGCTCGGGCTGCTCTGGCGTGGTGGGGGTGTTTGTCTGGGTGTGTGAAGGAGGGTCTGGCCGTCGCCCACGGTGATGAGGCCCACTCAGGGTCATAGGTCGTTCTCCACTCAGACGGTCTGGTACCTGGCCCTCCCTGTTCAGGTTCATCTCAGAGTACGGACAGCTCACCCCTCTACACACACACACAAACACACTAGTTCAGAACAGGAACACACATCACCTTGCTCACAGATCACAAGTCATTGTATGACGTGTTTTGATAACAAAACTATTTTGACAGTTTGTGTGTGTGTGTGTGTGTGTGTGTGTCTGTTACTGACGTGTAGTGGGTTCCGTAACGGGGTCCTCGGATGTGGCCAACCCCATTGCATCCTGGGGTAGGACAGCCCTGCCCTGGGAGGACCAGCATATCAGTAGAGCCTGAAACACACCGCAGAGTTACTACTATTAGCTAGTACTACACACACACACACACACACACACACACACACACACACATATATACACAGAGACAGAAACATCAGAGAGAGTGACCTGACCACACACACAGACATACACTAAATAGTGTTTATGTCCCCATAAACCGACAGCTAGCTACAGCAGCTGTGTAGAACCAGCATCATTTTAACTACACATATTTTTTCTGCATGCCACTTCTTGCAAACCTTACACTTTGGGACTGGTTGGAAAATATTTGTGGGTTTTAGCAAAGTCATGACCATGTCGATTTTTTGGAAGTGTGTGTGTGTCTCACCATTGGGGGGGTGTTGTAGGGGATGACTAGTCTTCTGACACCAGCCCACAGGGTGCAGGTCTGGGCAGTCAGCGTCCACCCAGTAGTCATACTCCTCACTCCAGCCATCAAAATGGATCTGAGAAAGACAGACAGGGTTACACACACACTACTCCACAATAATCATACTGCACTCTCACACACAGCGTACCCTCAGTCGGTGGTCCTCCACCTCGGCGATGGTTGTTACACGGATGAGCATGGGGTTCCTCTTATCGACGGCTTCCAGCTTCATTCCAGCCTGGAACCCATGGCAGGGACGCTACAGGACACATTCAAGAGTTAACATCATGATTGATACAGATGGATTCATTTGCATATTTGTAGCTGATATAAATAAAGAACGTCAGACGACCCAGCACAGAGCCCAGGGGAACTCCATGTGAAAATCCCCCAGGCATCCCAATCAACACCAACAATGTAATTTGCATGTGTCACAGGTTTGAGTGTCAACTGTACGTGTGTTTGAGAATGTGTGTTTGTGTGTCTTACCAGTTTGAAGGCACGTGCAGGGACTGCCTGTGTCCCAGTCTCCTCCATGTACTTATCCCAGGAAAAACTCTTTGGGTGCTTATACTCTGAGAGGGGAAACCACAACACACCCTTATACAATGTTTTATGGTGTATCCAAATAAAGCGTTGAAATATGTTTTGTGTGTGTGTCTCACCAGCAGGGGTGGTGAGGGTTAGCTCAGCCTCCTCACAGTAGCCTACAGGGTGGATGTAGGGACTGCTGGCATCACACCAGTAGTCATAGGTGTCGTCCCAGTTGTCAAAGTGTATGAGGAGTCTGTTGTCAACAGCAGCCGCGATGGACGCTACGCAGATCAGATACGGGTTCTTCTTATCCACCGCCTCCAGCTTCATACCCGCACGGAACCCTGACGGAGTCACCGACTACACCCAGAAGTACCCCCATATTTCATGTACAAACTTACTTGAACAGACCTAAGGTCACCAACTAATTCACAACACAAACACACGGTTAATGGATCCACACAGGCTGTCAGGTAGGCTCACCGTGTTGAGGCTCTTGAAGAGGTGTTTGGGGGCCAGCTGACCTCTGCAGTTCTTCACATACATGTTCCAGTTGAACTCCCCATCCTTACAACCTAGACACAAAAGGTTGAAGGTTAAAGTTTTGTCCAGCAGCAATTGTGCAGTCGGTAGAATATGCAATGTGTGTCGGGTGTGTGTGTATGTGTGTCTGGGGTGTGTGTGGGTGTGTGTATGTGTGTGTGTGTGTGTATGTGTGTGTGAGGTGTGTGTGGGGTGTGTGTGTGTGTATGTGTGTCGGGTGTGTATGTGTGTCGGGTGTGTGTGTATGTGTGTCTGGGGTGTGTGTGGGTGTGTGTGTGTATGTGTGTATGTGTGTGTGAGGTGTGTGTGTGTGTGTATGTGTGTCGGGTGTGTATGTGTGTCGGGTGTGTGTGTATGTGTGTGTGAGGTGTGTGTGGGGTGTGTGTGTGTGTATGTGTGTCGGGTGTGTGTGGGTGTGTGTATGTGTGTGTGTGTGTGTGTGTGTATGTGTGTGTGAGGTGTGTGTATGTGTGTCGGGTGTGTGTGTGTATGTGTGTCTGGGGTGTGTGTATGTGTGTGTGTGTGTGTGTGTATATATGTGTGAGGTGTGTGTGGGGTGTGTGTGTGTGTATGTGTGTCGGGTGTGTGTGTGTGTATGTGTGTGTGTGGACCTTTGGGCAGCAGCAGCTTGTGGCCCATCTTCTCACACCAGCCCGCGGGCTTCACATCCCAGGTGTCAGCATTTACCCAGAAGTCATAGCATTCTGGATAGCCGTCGAAATGAAGTCTTATCCTATAACCCTGGACCTGAGACAGAGAGAGAGAGAGGAAGGAACGCAAAGAAACGAGGGAAAGCAAAGGGTTAGTTGTTAGAAAACAGATTTCCCCCTATATTTTATTGGTCTGACCTGTTAAACAGACACATACCTCAGCAACACTGAGCACACAGAACAGAGAGGGGTGACAGGGGTCCAGTCCTTCTAACTTCATCCCCACTTTGAAGGCATTCCTGCTCTGAGGGAACGACTGGTGCTGCGGGACACACAGATAACACTCTTTGACACGTCTGTACAACTGTTTGAGTGTGTGTCAGCGAGAGAGCGCATGATAAAGTGTATGTGCCACACCTCCTTGAACAGTTTAAGGGGGCCAGCTATAGCCTTCTCCTCCTCCAGGTAGGAGGGCCAGCTCCAGGGTCGCTTCTTATTGGGTGGGGCTGTCACTGGGGGTGGGACAACGAAACAGTCACCAATCAGTGACATGAAAACCAGCAGGATTGCAGCACTCATGACCCCTGGTCTACCTGATTGGACAAACTTTCTAGCCCTTGTCATGATCAACAAATCCATCCTCTCATCTATCCATTCTCTCATCTATCTATCCCTCCCATCTATCCATCCTTTCATCTGTCGATCTCTCCATTTATCCATCCTCTCATCTATCCATCCTCTCATCTATCATCCGCTCATCTATCCATCCCTCCATCCTCTCATCTATCCATCCTCTCATCTATCCATCCTCTTATCTATCCATCCTCTTATCTATCCATCTATCCATCCTCTCATCTTATCCATCCTCTCATCCATCCATCCTCTCATCTATCCATTCTCTCCCTCCCCTCATGTAATAATAGTACATACCTAGCTTGGCCAGCTTAGCAGCTCTCCTCCCTTTGACAACCTTGACCTTGTCCTGTAGAGAGCGAGACAGTGACACATCAGCAGGAGAGCTGCCACACACACACAACATTACTCTGCTTTCCAGGACCAGCGTTGGTGACATATTCTATCATCACCTCTTCCTCCTCCTGGTTGTCTTCCTCTTCATCACCAGAGTCCATGTAGATCTTCCTCTTTTTCCTCACTCTTTTCCCCAGTCCCCCCTCCACCCCCTCTCTCTCCCTCTGCTCCCCGGGAGATGACCTAAACACACACAGAACAGAGGTCATTCTGTGAACTATGCTCATGTGATGACTGTTTCGGGTCTTAACTGTTACTACTATCAATATGCTTTCTAAAATACAGTACAGTAAGAATAGCTAACATCTTAGAGTGGGAGTCTTTACCTGCCACTGGAGGTCTGGACACAGATGGAGCTGCAGTATTTGCCCTGGAGGAAACTCTCCAGTGGTCCGGAACCCCCACACGACCTACAGCTAGCCATCGCAACCCTGGGGACCACCTCTGCACTGGAGCCCACCTCCGCACTGGGACCTACCTCGACGCTGGGGCCCACCTCCACACTGGGCTCCTCCACAGTGGGACCCTCCTCTAGAGACAGAAGCACAGGGCCTTGAGCTGGGGGAAAGAGAAGAGTAATATTGAAGCTTTGTAGAATTCAACGTTGAATGTGGGAAATGTAATGGATTCTATGGCCCCATCTGCAGAGCACCCAGTATGTAGTATGCTAATATACACAGTGCTGACATAGACTCATAGCTCTGATATAAATACTACACACCTGTATTATAAACAGTCATAACTATGTTATAACCCCTATGTAACCGTATGTTTACATTACCCTTAGGTGCAGGTGGCTGGACTTCCTTGGCTGCAGAGGAGGCTGCGCTGCTCTCTGATTGGGCCTCTGGTGGAGGGGTGGGCCTTTGCGACTGGGCGGGGTTCTGGGGGGCTAGCCCTGCCTCTTTGACCTCTGGCTCTGTCACGATCTCCAAAGTTCCAAACTCTGTCATACGGAACTGAGAGACACCAGTTAGTCACACACCTGTCTGTAGTATCCACACACACTCACTCACTCACTCACACACACACACCGTACCTTGATGTCGCTGCCGGGCAGTGTGGCGATGCCGTCCTGCCAGTCCAGAGCGCCCATCATGTCAAACTCCGCCCCCTGGGAGGGGCCATCGCTGGGCGGGGTGTCAGTCATCTCTCCCTGCTCTCCTCCTCCTGCACTGACATCAATCAATTAAATCAGTCAGCCAGTCAATGGGCGTGTTCGAGCGGTCACCGCCTTTCAAAATGTGTTGCATTATGGGGATAAAAATTGTCTGACTTGTGCCTACATGTCGACTGCACGAACTTGACAAAAACCATGTGATCAAAGGTCATGCAGTTTTTGATTAAGTTGCATTCAAGTCGCTGCTGTTGCTTCTCACCAACTGCACCATGTGGCCATCGTCTGGCTAGTGGGAGGAACTATAGGCACTATCTGTCAACCAATCATTAGGATGTTTTTAGTTGACCCACGTGAACGTGACCAAAGACGTGACTGAAACAGAAACCAACTTTGCTGCGATTCTAAAGCTATAGGGGATACTATGATATTTGAGACCTCTCTCTAACCAATTAATTGCACACGTTATGTTTTCAGTTTGTGAGTGTGTGATGAGGGTATAGAAAAGTTTATTTCGACATTTATAAAGAAAAACTTGTATATACAATAGCAGGTATGTTGACACTGCCATGTTGATCTGAGCCTTTCTTTTGGAAAACCATTACTAGGGCCGGGACGATACTCGTTAGTATCATGGCAAGGAAACAAAGCACAAAGCAGTTTTAACTTCTTTAGGAAAGCAGCCCTATAGTTGGAAACAAACGTCATTGTCATCCAGAGTCACATTTATTTATTTTCCAAGCTAGAACACAATATTTTACATACAGCAGGTTTTTAAAGAACCAAAGAATTTAGTCTGCTTCGTGTTTGAATTTTTGCATGGAAATAATATTGTGATACTGGTATTGCGATACACAGCCTAACCATTACAGTGTCTGACATTCTGTTGTCGCAGATGCACCTCCCCTGACTTTACTCGTTAACAGAATGTTTAGTTAGACTTACTACTCAAACACACCCAATCAATCAATAACCATACAGGTGTCACATCCAAATTACCTGGTACCCCGTGTATATAGCCAAGTTATCGTTAATCATTGTGTATTTTTTCCTTGTGTTATTATGTTTTCTATTTTTCTCTCTGCATTGTTGGAAAGGGCCCGTAAGTAAGCATTTCACTGTTAGTTTACACCTGTTGTTTAGGATGCATGTGACAAATAACATTTTATTTGAATTAAGACAGCATGCCCGCTTCAGCAGTGGAAGGGGAAAAACTGCCACATGGCTATTTACATATCTGCCTGTCTTTCATGTTAAGACAAGATGTGTGGGGTGTTTGTTCATGCAAGGATCTGGGATAGACTAGGCATTTACATTTTAGTAATTTAGCAGACGCTCTTATCCAGAGCGACTTACAGTTAGTGAGAGCATACATTTTCATACTGGCCCCCCGTGGGAAACGAACCCACAACCCTGGTGTTGCAAGCGCCATGCTCTACCAACTGAGCTACAGGGGACTACTAGGCCTGTCTGTATGTTCTCAGAGTAAAACTGAGATTGAGAAAAATCTGTCAAATGGATACAATTGTCTATCTGCGTGTTTTAGTTAGATATAAGATATATACGTCTGTATCTATGTAATGTTTTTGCACCATGTACTTTCGGGACCACAATGGAAATAAGTCACTGACTTTATTTTGCTATCCCTGTTACGTTTTGAAAATGAATGTAGTGTGTGTATCAATCAAATTACATTATCCGAAAAGGTGTACTCGAAGAATCTTCGAATATCCCTGACACAAAAAGTACAGGTACCTGCGAGAAGTAAACCAACGCGTGCAAGTCAGGTACTAAAGAACCGCATCCCATCGCCGCTAGAGGGCGACTGTAGGTTGACTGTTGTGGAATACACCATGCACTTATATGAAGCAAAACAGTAAATATTTTACTTTTGAAAACTAAATATCAAATAATAAATGCACAAGCACTCCTGCATGGATTAGCCTAGAACACAAGTATTGACAAACACCGTGAGAGACGTGTCAAATACAAGTTAAAAGAACAAGTTCAGCTTTTCCTTGTTTTAACAGTATCTTATTAAATCGGTTGTTTGCATTGACGCGGACAACAGAGATGGTAGAATAATCAATTGTTTTAAAGAAAACAATGTGTTCTGCACAGAAAGGTCGAATTTACGTGTGTTTTAATCAAACTAAGATCACGATATAACGTTTTCGCCTCGACGCTGGTTCAACACTATATTTTGGTCAAATAAATGATTTGTTTGACTGAAATAAACGAATGGGAAGTAAACAATAAAGTGTGCTGTTCGACATCTGTCAGTTTACGTTCCCAAGTTTAAACCTCGAATTTATTCGACCATAAATAAAGTGTTCGTGCGCCCATGATTAGCATTCGTCTTATACAAAATGGCGGAGCATAGGAAGAGGCCACCAACACGTTAAAACTATGTAAATGACTCAAGTTATTTATTAAAACACATAATGCAGAGACTTGTCTGTCAAAGAAAACCAAATATATACCCTGCAATTTCATATGTTAGTGTTTTCCCTCATCATGGCCATTTTCTTTACTTTCCCCTTGTCTCGGAATGTCAGCCAGCTAGCTGCCAGCTAGCTTGCTAACTGCTTCTGGCTAGCAAAGCGTCACTACGGTTCAATTCAAACGGGTAGCTAGACGGCTAGGAACTGGGACTAGCATTGTGGCTTGGTGTAGCGAAGTAAGGACAACCAGTAATAAATAAGTTTCCAGGTTTTGAACGTTAGAAAATGCTTAGGAACGGACTTCTACAATAGTTGGAATAAATAAATAAATAACCGCCCATACACTGCGTTATTTGTTCAAGGCTAAACTATAGAATTGCTTTCTTTTAATTTCTTCAATAGAAACTTGACTCTCCGATTTATCTTTACGGTTTTAAATCACAGTACAAATAATAAGAACCCGTGCAAACTATAAAACGAACGATGCTTTACCGATTACTGTTGTTATTTGCAACATGTAATGTATAACGGCGATTATATTGTTTGAAAATTATGGAACTCACCTCGTTTCTGTTTTAACTCTTATTTTGAGCTGGATAGTGGATGCAACACGCATGCGCTCAATGAACGCTGCCTGACAACTTTGGATCTCGGTAAACTTGAGCACACAACTATTGATGGTCGATAGGTACAGCAAGACGGACGCTTAGAGTGGACATATAGTTTATTAAATATTGTATTCATGCCTTGGGACTAGTCTTTCTCCCTCGTGTATTTTCAGAATCTCAGAGAGCATCAAATCGGAGCGCAGGGGCGTGCAGCGTCTGTTTGGCGTGGCGCGCGATTTCCATTGTGGTCATGTCACTGTATGCCGTCAATAACTGTTTACGTCACCACCAGTCAATATTGGCCCCATATGTTAAAAGAAAGTTGACAGTAGACTAATCATAAACCCAACTTCTAGCTGTTTTATGAACGTGGCCACACTTCCTACCAGTAATTCAGCTAAAAAGTAAGAGCGGTCAAGCCTAGACGCCAAATAGACCTACAGTAGTTAGACCGTAGTATTGATTCCAACAAGGCCTATAGGCTATCAGCTCTTATCGGATTTAAATTGTAAAACATGATGCCTTTTCATGTTTGTTATCCATGCCCAATCAGACCAGACGTCCGGAATAGAAGCTCTCTGACTTTGCTATTTTAAGGGTTAATTAATAAGACATTCCTACTGTTCTTATTACAAGTGAAATGTTGGACTGGAGAGCCTACTGTAGTCTATTTGGCATTATGAAATGCAGGCCTTCAATGGGAGTGTGTCGCCTATAAATAAGCCTGCTGTTTCCTGTCGCTACCGCTAGATGACAGTATAATGCTGTTTTCTGACGGATTACAGTGTAACATCTCAGTTTCCCAGTCACAAACATTTTTCTCAACATCAGAAGAACGACAGATGCTAACCATGAGATGGCCTTCAGGGATAAAGTGGCCGACACGAGGGTAAGAGGACTGTTTACTCGGATTTGACACAGAAAAATCTGATTACGTGCCATCCGGGCAGCCGTGGGTCAGATATGGACGCTGTTATAATAAAATACGAAATCATCAGTTGTCGTTGTTGGCGACTATAAAGCAAAAGATATCAGCCTATCATTCCTATTCAGCGACTGATATTTCATTTATCGTGAATGGCAAATGCAACAGATGATGATCACTCAGTCTGTGCAAATGAAGGTCTTCTGTCCTTTGCTGCTCCCCCGCAGTGCGCATCCCCTGCAGAGCCTGTTGGAGTTCTGCCATGGGAGCTTTTACACCTGCTAAATGATCCACGGTTCAGTTGACAGTGCTGTCACGGCTTTACTACTGTGTCTGGGCGGCTGATTTGAGTATAGCCTAGGTCTATGATATGTGATATATTACTCTCTCTTTCTCTCGATCTCTCTCCCTCAGACCGTGCTTGTGCACCTGCTGCTGTGCATCGTCATATTCTACTCTCTCTACTACATGATTGGGAGTGTGTGTTTCGGCGCGTTCAGGTGCAACACTTTTCTTTTCCTCTCTCTGCGTGCACGTGTGGTTATTGGGTAAGTGACCTTGCTGGAACGGTGAGCCGTCCTCACGCGGCTTCTATAAACCTGGTGCCAGGTGACAGAAGAGAGGGGGAGAGATTCGTGGAATCCACAGCATCTATTGGTCTGTTTTCATTGATTGGAATGACAGTCAGTTTCAACCACCCTGGTTCTGTCCTAGCTCCTCCTTTTTAATATCCTATGTGTTTGTTTGTTTTATCTGCTGTTCTTCTGTTTGCATTCAGGTTGGATCACTTCGATGGACTTATTCCCTTTGACTTTAAGACTGAACCAACCAATTTGGAGTCCAACTCCAAATACCTGGGTGAGCGAAGATGTGTATGGTAGTGTTTGTGTGTCAGCAGGTAGCCTAGCAGTTAAGAGCATTATGCCAGTAACCAAAAGGTCACTGGTTCGAATCCCTGAGCTGACTAGGTGAAAAATTGGTCGATTTGAGCAAGGCACTTAACCCTAATTGCTCATGTAAGTCGCTCTGGATAAAAGCGTCTGCTAAATGCCTAAAAGGTTTTTTTTAAAGGTGTCTGCGCGTGCGCATGTCCTCTACAAATGGTTAATGACTTATACTGTTGTTCCAGTGAACCTGCTGTCCATGGAGTTGACCTATTTCTGCAGTGGTCTGCTGTTTGCTGCCGTGGTGAGGAGATGGGTCTGGGACTACGCTCTCACCGTCACACTACTGCACGTACTGCTCACCAGCCTGGGTGAGGCACACACACACACACAGAGAAATACATACACATGCCTGAACTCACTCACTCACACACACACACACCCTGGCTTAACTCAGAATAATCTCTCGCTGGCAGAGGTGAGTGCTCAGGGCCAGCTTTGATGACATCAGCACAGGACGGGAAGTGGGGTTAGAGTTGAGAAGCAGTTGGGGCCAAAACAAGGCACATATATTGACCCTATCCCTTGGTCTTCTTTAATTCCCCTTCGTCATGTGTAAGGACTGGATTGGATAGGTCTAGCTCTAAAGCAATACGATGTACACTTCACTTACCTTAGTTCTGTGTGGTATATTACCTGTTTGTAATGTGTGTTTGTAATGTGTGTTTGTACTGTGTGTTTGTAATGTGTGTGTTTCAGTGATGCTGGAGTTTCCCTTGGTATGGCAGTGGTGGCTGGCCCTTGGTAAGATCTACCTCTCCCTCACTTCACCTCACCCACAGAAACCTTCTGAGTTATAGACTAGTAATTGATTATGTCTCTTCTTTATTAATGGTTTTGTGTGTGTGTGTGTGTGTGTGTGGTTGTGTGTTTTGTTTGAAGGCAGCGGGTTGTTTCTGATGATCTGCAACGGTCAGCTGATAGCTTACTTCACCTGCCAGAGTGACCAGAGTTACCCAACCTTCAATAGCTACTGAGTACACACACACACACACACACACACACACAGAGACCAGAGTTCTTTGCGGTGAGTCAGGTGGAAATGGAGGGAAACCAAATGTTCCTGTTGCCTTGGTTACCTGTTTGATTGTTGCACTTCGTTTCTGTTGTTTCTGTATTATATTTCTATGGACCGGTTTCCCAGACACCAATTAAGCCAAGTGATTCTCCACTGAGCAAGCTTTTGAGTCCAGGAAACCGCTCTTATATGTAATATCTGTGTTCTGTATGAATGTTAATCATGTCATTTATTATCTTAGACCTATTAAACCAGCTGTAACCTCACATACCTGGACTGGCTCCATACACACACACACACACACACACACACACACACACACACACACCTGTTTTACCATCCTTGTGGGGACCAAACAATTGATTCCCATTCAAAATTATATTTTCCCTAACCATAAATCTAACCCTTACCTTAACCCTAACCCTTAAACCTAACCCTAATTCTAACCCTAACCCTAAAATAGCCTTTTTCGTGGTGGGGACAGGCGAAATGTCCCAAACTTTTCTGAATTTTCCTTGTTTTAATATCCTTGTGAGGACTTCTGGTCACACACACACACACCCTAACCCCAACCCTTACCCTAGCCCTAATCTTATGTTGTTTTTAAAATATATATTTGTTGTATTCTATTGTTTTATGGACAGTGATAGTACCACTGATAGTTGGAGTGTAGAGGGGAGGCAGATACAGAAGAAGACAGGGAGGAAGGGCTGAGACGGGATTCGTACCCATGTCGCCAGGGGTGTATGTGTTCCATAGTCTGAGGGGTTACCACTAGGCCAGACTTTGACATCTTATAGTCAACCCTAACCCTAACCTTGGTTTATCCTACTTTTCTCTTTGGACCCGTAAGGTGCTGAAGATTGGCTCCGCCTTGTTCTCCCTTTGACCCAAGGTGCAGGAGGCCGACTCCAGGTAGCTCCAGCTCAATGTAACCACTGGTTCTAAGTAACCCTGCCTGAGCCTCAGTTCTCTGTGAGACATAAACAATCTGATACATGATAGGAAAATGCACTTTAATTTATTGAAAACACAAATAATAGCAGAATGAAATCAGGGCTCCGTGACACCAACCTCAGCCGAAGGCATATAGGAGAACCCTGGGAAGGCTCCATTGGCCGACATGTCACTCAAACCCAGGGAGGCGGGGACTGGAAGAAGCGTGAACTCAGCGTCAAAATACCGTACATCACACGGACCAGACTGAAAGAGAGAGGGAGGGAACGAGTGATCAGACACACATTCAGGTAGACACAGATCCTGCCCAAAGTCAAACTGACCCATAGCCCCCATAAAACACACTCACAAACTCTCTCTCACACACACACATACATACATACACACACACATACACTCACCAGGTTGGGAATGAATGGGGGAGGGACTTTTCTGGCTAGCAGGTCATCCCAGTTGATGGACAGGAAGAAGGAGTGGCCCTGCAGTTCGGCCTACAAACAAAGTGAGACAACACAGCATTAATATAATTTATAAGTCGCTCTGGATAAGAGCGTCTGCTAAATGACTTAAATGTAAATGTATGGGTGCATGTGTGTGTGGTCTTGCATGTACAGTGCATTCGGAAAGTATTCAGACCCCTTCTCTTTTTCCACATTTTGTTACGCTACAGCCTTATTCTAAAATGGATTAAATATATTTTTTTCGTCATCAATCTACACACAATACCCCATAATGACAAAGCGAAAAACAGGTTTTTAGAAATGTTTGCAAATGTATTAAAGATACAAACTTATTTACATAAGTATTCAGACCCTTTGCTATGAGACTCGAAATTGAGCTCAGGTGCATCCTGTTTCCATTGCTCATCCTTGAGATGTTTCTACAACTTGATTGAAATCCACCTGTGGTAAATTCAATTGATTGGACATGATTTGGAAAGGCACACACCTGTCTATAAAAGGTCCCACAGTTGACAGTGCATGTCAGAGCAAAAACCAAGCCATGAGGTTTTGTCAATAGAGCTCAGAGACAGGATTGTGTCAAGGCACAGATCTGGGGAAGGGTACCAAAAATGTTCTGCAGCATTGAAGGTCCCCAACAACACAGTGGCCTCCATCATTCTTAAATGGAAGACGTTTGGAACCACCAAGACTCTTCCAAGAGCTCTTCCCAGCCAAACAGAGCAATCGGGGGAGAAGGGCCTTGGTCAGGGAGGTGACCAAGAACCTGATGGTCACTCTGACAGCGCTCCAGAGTTCCTCTGTGGAAATGGGAGAACCTTCCAGAAGGACAACCATCTCTGCGGCACTCCACCAATCAGGCCTTTATGGTAGAGTGAACAGACAGAAGCCACTCCTCAGTAAAAGGCACACGACAGCCCACTTGGAGTTTGCCAAAAGGCACCTAAAGGACTCTCAGACCATGAGAAACAAGATTCTCTGGTCTGATGAAACCAAGATTGAACTCTTTGGCCTGAATGCCAAGCGTCACGTCTGGAAGAAACCTGGCACCATCCCTACGGTGAAGCATGGTGATGGCAGCATCATGCTGTGGGGGATGTTTTTCAGCGGCAGGGACTGGGAGACTAGTCAGGATCGAGGGAAAGATGAATGGAGCAAAGTACAGAGATATCCTTGATGAAAACCTGCTCCAGAGCACTCAGGACCTCAGACTGGGGCGAAGGTTCACCTTCCAACAGGACAACGACCCTAAGCACACTGCCAAGACAACGCAGGAGTGGCTTCGGGACAAGTCTCTGAATGTCCTTGAATGGCCCAGCCAGAGCCTGGACTTGAACCCAATCAAACATCTCTGGGAGACCTGAAAATAGCTGTGCAGCGACGCTCCCCATCCAACCAGACAGAGCTTGAGAGGATCTGCAAAGAAGAATGGGAGAAACTCCCCAAATACAGGTGTGCCAAGCTTGTAGCGTCATACCCTAGAAGACTTCAGGCTGTAATCGCTGCCAAAGGTGCTTCAACAAAGTACTGAAGAAAGGGTCTGAATACTTATGTAAATGTAATATTTCAATTTTTAATTTTTAATACATTTGCAAAAAAATCAAAAACCCTGTTTTTGCTTTGTCATTATGGGGTATTGTGTGTAGATTAATGAGGGGGAAAAAACAATTTAATCAATTTTAGAATAAGGCTGTAAAGTAACAAAATGTGGAAAAAGTCAAGGGGTCTGAAGACTTTCCAAATGTACTGTATGCGTCAACACTCTGTGCCAGGTGGGGTAATGAGGGTGCTTACAAGGTCATGTTCCCCCCCAAGGCGTTTGGAAAAGTCCTTCACCAGCAGGCCCTGCAGCAGAGACCAGGCAGACTGGGACACACTGTAGAACGGGGGCTGTGGAAGAGAGAGAGAGAGAGAGAGAGAGAGAGAGAGCGGAGGAAGGGGAGAAAGGAGAGAGGGAGAGAGGAGAGAGGGAGCCAGATAAGTGTGCAGTGATGGAATATGCTAGTTGCAAAGTAGCTGAAACATACAGAGAAACACCCTCACCAGTCTCATAAAGCACACTCCCCAGCACCCACCAGTCCACGGCTCCACTGTAGGCGTGGCCTAACAGCACCTCTGGCGCCAGATACTCTGGTGTTCCACAGAACGTTTGCATAGCTCCACCCACAGACACGCCCGCTTTACACAGCCCGAAATCCGTCAGAACCACATGACCTCCACTGTCCAATAGGATGTTCTCTGGCTTCAGGTCTCTAAGGGGGTACCGAGAGTTAAATCACTGTGAGGAAAACGCTCTCTCTCTCAGTGTGTGTGTGTGTGTGTGTGTGTGTGCGCGCACCTGTAGACTATGTTGAGGGAGTGGAGGTAGCCCAGGGCTGAGGCCATCTCCGCAGAGTAGAATGTTTCTCTGGGCTCCGGGAAGGCACCCTCCCTCTGGAGATGGTAGAACAAGTCTCCTCCATTGATGTAGTCCAGTACGAAGTAGAGAGTGTTAGAGGTCTGGAAGGAGAAGTGGAGCCCCACCAGGAACGGATGCTGCAGTCCCTTCAGCAGCACACTCCTCTCTACCATCACGTCTCTGCTGGAAGGAGAGAGAGAGACAGAGGGATAGAAAGAATGGAATGGAAATAGAACAGAATGATAGATACCTCTTTCTTCCTCAGTATGACCTGTTTCTGTAGAACCTTGACAGCGTAGAAACTTCCACTCTGTCTGTGTCTCGCTAACACCACCTGCAACAAGATAAATACATCACCAACACAACAAACACACACTGGCCTACTCATACACACACACACTTGCTCCCACCTTCCCAAAGCTTCCTTTGCCGATGACCTTCAGGTAGTGGAAATCAGAAGGCTTCACCCTGGTAAACATGACAACAGAGAAGCATGAGTGACAGGTCTGATGATTTCCACTGGTTAAGGGCAACTCGAGGAAAAACTCCTGGCCATAAGTATGGGTACTCACTGAGTCTCATTCTCCAGCAAACTTGGCAGACACTGATAGAGAGAAAAGGGAGGGGGAGGGGGGGGGGCAGGGTTAGATTTGGGTCAGACAGAGATTATATACTGTAGATGGGTCCTAGGTCACCTGGCTGTATGCCTATAAATACTCACCGATGTTCCCCCCTCGCTCTCCTCTCTTTCTCTCTCCTCCCTGTCTTCTCTCTCCTCCCTGTCTTCTCTCTCCTCCCTGTCTTCTCTCTCCTCCCTGTCTTCTCTCTCCTCCCTGTCTTCTCTCTCCTCCCTGTCTTCTCTCTCCTCCCTGTCTTCTCTCGCCTCCCTGTCTTCTCTCTCCTCCCTGTCTTCTCTCTCCTCTTCTCTCTCCTCTTCTCTCTCCTCTTCTCTCTCCTCTCTCAGGCTCTCCTGCAGCAGGATGGTCTGGGTGTCCAGGCTTTACAGAGACAACATGGACAGTGTTAGGCCTATGTGTGTCTCTGTGTTAATTAGAACATAATACATTATGTTATATCATCAACATGGAGTACAATCATTACTACAATATGAAGGAAGTTGTGACTTACTGCTGAAAGATTTGGTGGTCGGACACCAGTTTGTGAATGAAGTTGCTGAAGCCCCCTTTCTTCCCTTCAAGCAGAGCTGAAACACAGGAGAGGGTTCTTACATAAGACTATGTCAGTATCAATATCAGTAGGTTCTCAAAGTGTCAATATAACTAACCTCACTATAAAGGACAATCTAATGAAAAACATGATGTAAGACATCAAGGGCGTCATACATGCAAGTCAATGACATTAACAATGTGTTATACACTATACACTACCAGTCAAAGGTTTGGACACACCTACTCATTCAAGGGTTTTTCTTTATTTTTACTATTTTTTATATTGTAGAATAATAATAAAGACATCAAAACTATGAAATAACACATATGGAATCTATATATATATTTGAGATTTGAGATTCTTCAAATAGCCACCCTTTGCCTTGAAGAAAGCTTTGCACACTCTTGGCATTCTCTCTACCAGCTTCATGAGGTAGTCACCTGGAATGCTTTTTAATTAACAGGTGTGCCTTCTTTAAAGTTAATTTGTGGAATTAATTTCCTTCTTGATGGGTTTGAGACAATCAGTTGTGTTGTGACAAGGAAGGGGGGGGTATACAGAAGATAGCCCTATTTGGTAAAATACCAAGTCCATATTATGGCAAGAACAACAGTCCATCATTACTTTAAGACATGAAGGTCAATCAGTCCGGAACATTTCAAGAACTTTGAAAATTTCTTCAAGTGCAGTCGCAAAAACCATCAAGCGTTATGATGAAACTGGTTCTCATGAGGACCGCCACAGGAATGGAAGACCCAGAGTTACCTTTGCTGCAGAGGATAAGTTCATTAGAGTTACCAGCCTCAGAAATTGCAGCCCAAATAAATGCTTCACAGAGTTCAAGTAACAGACACATCTCAACATCAATTGTTCAGAGGGGACTGTGTGAATCAGGCCTTCATGGTCGAATTGCTGCAAAGAAACCACTACTAAAGGACACCAATAATAAGAAGAGACCTGCTTGGGCCAAGAAACACGAGCAATGGACATTAGACCGGTGGAAATTTGTCTTTTGGTCTGGAGTCCAAATTTGAGATTTTTGGTTCAAACCGCCATGTCTTTGTGAGACGTGGTGTGGGTGAACGGATGTTCTCCGCATGTGTAGTTCCCACCGTAAAGCGTGGAGGAGGAGGTGTTATGGTGTGGGGGTACTTTGCTGGTGACACTGTCTGTGATTTATTTAGAATTTAACGCATACTTAACCAGCATGGCTACCACAGCATTCTGCAGCGATACGCCATCCATCTGGTTTGGGATTAGTGGGACTATCATTTGTTTTTCAACAGGACAATGACCCAACACACCTCCAGGCTGTGTAAGGGCTATTTTACCAAGAAGGAGAGTGATGGAGTGCTGCATCAGATGACCTGGCCTCCACAATCCCCTGACCTCAACCCAATTGAGATGGTTTGGGATGAGTCGGATGGCAGAGTGAAGGAAAAGCAGCCAACAAGTGCTCAGCATATGTGGGAACTCCTTCAAGACTGTTGGAAAAGCATTCCAGGTGAAGCTGGTTGAGAGAATGCCAAGAGTGTGCAAAGCTGTCATCTAGGCAAAGGGTGGCTATTTGAAGAATCTCAAATATAAAATATATTATGATTTGTTTAACACTTTTTTGGTTCCTACATGATTCCATATGTGTTATTTCATAGTTCTGATGTCTTCACTATTATTCTACAATGTAAAAAATAGTAAAAATAAAGAAAAACCCTTGAATGAGTAGGTGTGTCCAAACCTTTGACTGGTACTGTATATACAAAAGTATGTGGACACCCCTTCAAATTAGTGGATTCGGCTATTTCAGCCACACCCGTTGCTGACAGGCGTATAAAATCGAGCACACAGTCATGCAATCTCCATAGACAAACATTGGCAGTAGAATGGCCTTACTGAAGAGCTCAGTGACTTTCAACGTGGCACCGTCATAGGATGCCACCTTTCCAACAAGTCAGTTCATCAAATTTCTGCCCTGCTAGAGCTGCCCTGGTCAACTGTAAGTGCTGTTATTGTGAAGTGGAAACATCTAGGAGCAACAATGGCTCAGCCACGAAGTGGTAGGCCACACAAGCTCACAGAACGGGACCACCGAGTGCTGAAGTGCGTTGCGCGTAAAAATCATCTGTCCTTGGTTGCAACACTCACTACAGAGTTCCAAACTGCCTCTGGAAGCAACGTCAGCACAATAACTGTTAGTCGGGAGCTTCATGAAATGGGTTTCCATGGCCGAGCAGCCGCACACAAGCCTAAGATCACCATGCGCAATGTCAAGTGTTGGCTGGAGTGGTGTAAAACTCGCCACCATTTGACTCTGGAGCAGTGGAAACGCATTCTCTGGAGTGATGAATCACGCTTCACCATCTGGCAGTGCGACGGACTAATCTGGGTTTGGCAGATGCCAGGGGAACGCTACCTTCCCAATGCATAGTGACAACTGTAAAGTTTGGTGGAGGAGGAATAATGGTCTGGGGCTGTTTTTCATGGTTCGGGCTAGGCCCCTTAGCTCTAGTGAAGGGAAATCTTAACGCTACAGCATACAATGACATTCTAGACAATTCTGTGCTTCCAACTTTGTGGCAACAGTTTGGGGAAAGCCCTATTCCTGTTTCAGCATGATAATGCCCCCGTGCACAAAGTGAGGTCCATACAGTAATGGTATGTCGAGATCGGTGTGGAAGAACTTGACTGGCCTGAACAGAGCCCTGACCTCAACCCCATCGAACACCTTTGGGATGAATTAGAACGCTGACTGCAAGCCAGGCCTAATCGCCCAACATCAGTGCCCGACCTCACTAATGCTCTTGTGGCTGAATGGAAGCAAGTCCCAGCAGCAATGTTCCAACATCTAGTGGAAAGCCTTCCCAGAAGAGTGGAGGCTGTTATAGCAGCAAAGGGGGGACCAACTCCATACTAATGCCGATGATTTTGGAATGAGATGTTCGAAAAGCAGGTGTCCACATACTTTGGTAATATAGTGTAACTGTTATTGACAATACGTTATAACTGTTATTGACAATGCGTTATAACCCAATAATAACGCATTATAGCAGTTGGCGAGAAAAGGTGTTAGGCCACCGAGCATTTAAACACTAGAATCTGAAAACACATAGTTGTAACTACATTAATAGAATCCCACAGAATGTCAAACTTACCAGTAAAAAATGACACAAGCCCTTTCATTTTGGCATAGGACATTCTGTGCCTTGGCTGCGTAACTCCCATCTGGATGAAATAATAAAGTCAGGTAAAAGGAGTGAACAAACTGCGAGAGAAGAAATAAAGGCTGGTAGGGGTCCGAGATGTTCTTCAACTCTGGTGGCTGCGGTCTGAACCGGTTGAGAGTTCAGCACCACTGACAGCACGTGCTCCGCAGGCAGGCTATTTACAACAACCCCACGCGCTCTCCCGTCAAAAGACCTCTCTGACGTAGGCCTAATTGAATCCAAGGCACCACCATAGGCTACATTATTGTGTGGGCATTGGGCTCAAGTCACTCATCTACGAAATCCTGAACGGGCTCCCGCGCGCCCCGGGTGTAGTATCGAATCAATGCTCTTATCAATGGAAACCCTTCTGAAATGTTCTAAGAGCTCTGTATGGACAGACACTGTGCTACTGCTTTGGGGAATGTGTGTGTGTGTTTGTGTGGTAGCTGCTTTGATTCCTCTAAAAGGCCCTATATCCTGATAAATGAACTCTGAATGCAGAACACACAGAGGGGAGATCAATACTGACCGATAGTTTCCACTGACCATTCGGAAAGACAGTCGAAATAGAGCAAAAGAGACAAGGAGAGACAAATACACATAATTAGTCACAGCAGGGGCTGTATGGTAAGAGTCAGACCATGCTATTTTCCAAACTAATGCAGGAAGGTCAGAGGTCATCTGCTTTGGTCCAGATACAGGTAAACCCTGTTCAGAGTCACTACAGACTGTAGGCTGTATAGACCTGTCTGAGGAGGGAAAGGAAAGGAAAGGGGGATACAGGGAATGACTACTGTAGATTTACCACACCAACATTGACCTGATCTATGACCTCTGACATTTAACCTTCCTCTCATTGGACATTTAGAGAACACAGGCTTGCACGCACGCACGCGCACACACACACACACACTCTGACAGGTCTGTATTCTGTGTGTGCCAAAGAGTGTATCAATATTACAACTAATCATGTAATTCATTACATAATATGATAATTTTTCCCAAAACGCTATGTATCCATTTTCAGAAATGTTGGTAAATTAGTTTTTATTGTTTAAAGAACTTATGAAAGATATTGGTGTTTTTTCACTATCTAATTATGGCATGGGCTTCTTCAATGACAGAAAAGTATTTGTTTGAAATCTAGCACTTGATAGTTTCATTTCATAGAGACAAATAATCATGTTTTTTTGCAAAATGCTATACATCCGCCTCACTCTCAGAGAAATAAGTAGTACTGCTAGGTTTTACACAGTCAAATGTAACAAATAACTACATTTTTAATAAAGAACTGTACAAATGATACATTTGTGACATATATTATTTTTATTTTTATTTTTTATGAATCAATACAGTAATATGAGATCTGAATGTAAAACATTTACATTTTACATTTGAGTAATTTAGCAGATGCTCTTATCCAGAGCGACTACAGTTAGTGCATTCATCTTAAGATAGCTAGGTGAGACAACCACATATCACAGTCAAATATACAGGATACCAACATTCCATTCCAGCTAAACAATGGATATATACTGTATAGCGTTTTGCAAATAAAACACATCTTAATACACACCTACAATCTATGAATAAAAAAAACTGAGAACAGTAATATTTTACACACACATGAAAAACCATGTGAAAAATGTATGGAGATAGCATTTTGGAAATAACCTCTTCATATGTAACCAGAGAGAGAACATTCTCCCGAATCAGACACCGTCTAGTCAATACGTTCACACCGTCCTAACGAGAAAGTACATACATGTTGCCCTAATGAAACAGACAAATGGGAACATGCACTGCTCCAACGAAGACAACACCAACAACACACTCTGCCCATCTCACAGAGGAAGACCATCAGAAAGAGAGAGATAGAGAGAGAGGCAAAAATAAATGGAGAGAATTGAGATGGGAAAAGAGAGAGAAAGAGGGCTGAAGGTTAGACAGAGAGAGGATAAAAGGTGAAAAACAGAGAAACTAGTCGAAAGGAGTCAAGTATGCTGACCATTTCTTCTTCCTTTTTCTCTCCCCCTCTTTCTCTCTCCCTCTACCACTCTCTTTCTCTCTCTCTTGCTCTCGCTCTCTACCACTCTCTTTCTTTCTTTCTCTCTCTTTCTACCTCTTTATTTCTTTCTTTCTTTCTCTCTCGCTCTCTCTCTCGTCTCTATATTTGGAGCAGTGGAGTTCAGGGGACAGTCAGTGCTGTTGGGTCTTGGTTACTGCAGCAGTAAGGTGCCACTCAGAGAGAGAGGCAGAGGAAGTTATCCCACTTTATCACCCCACTGACAGAGAGATAGGTGAGGGTCACCCCACTAAGAGTCAGAGGAACCGGTCTTTGCTGGTTATAACTCACCATCCCACATCTGACTCTGCATACCCTCTGACCCTGGTAACCTACTAGCACAGCAACTGGTGACACTACACACTGTAACACGTCCATAACCCTCCAACATTACCTAACAGAGAAGAAGCACTCTCTTTTGACGACACCACAATGGCCTCTCTCTGGATTGGGCAAAATTCTATCCCACTATTGGTTAGTGGAATAGAATCAGGTTTGTTAGTGCTGGGCTGGAACACAAGCCTGCTGCATACACTGTAGCTCTCTATCGCTGAATTTCAGAAAATCCCTTTCTGTTTACATCAATCCAATGCTGTCCATGGAGGGGAGTGAGCAAGTGTCCATGAGGGGGTTTGAGCAAGTGTCCATGGAGGGGAGTGAGCAAGTGTCCATGAGGGGGTTTGAGCAAGTGTCCATGAGGGGGAGTGAGCAAGTGTCCATGAGGGGGAGTGAGCAAGTGTCCATGAGGGGGTTTGAGCAAGTATCCATGGAGGGGAGTGAGCAAGTGTCCATGAGGGGGTTTGAGCAAGTATCCATGGAGGGGAGTGAGCAAGTGTCCATGAGGGGGGTTTGAGAAAGTGTCCATGAGGTGGTGTGAGCACATGTCCATGGGGGGAGTGAGCAAGTGTCCATGGGGGGAGTGAGCAAGTGTCCATGAGGGGGTGTGAACAAGTGTCCATGGGGGGGGGAGTGAGAAAGTGTCCATGAGGGGGTGTGAGCAAGTGTCCATGAGGGGGTGTGAGCAAGTGCACACTCTCGGAAGAATGGTATGGGATAAGAAGTCAGCACAGGATCAGGGTTGCCAGCCCTTTGCCTACCCTTGGCCCTATAGCAGGGGTGTCCAACTGAATTCCTAGGGCAGGGGTGGGCAAAGGACAGGGGTGGGCAAAAAAAAAAAGATGATTATGGGTTAAAACACTCCAGGCCACTCTTGAAAGTCTAAAACTAGACAGAAATTATGTTGAAATTATAATGGTCCTACAGTATATATTTTCAAATAACTGCCCCTTTTCTGGGCTGCAAATGGATTTTGACAAACAAATCGGTCTCCAAAAAATCTGTGCAGCCCTCTGTTGAATTTCAAAATCCCAATGTGGCCCTTGAGCCAAAAAGTTTGTCCACCCCTGTCCTAGGGGGACTAAGTGTCTGCGGGTTTTTGCTCCTCCCTTGTACTTGATTGATCAATTAACATCATTGATTAGTTAGGATCTCCCCTCACCTGGTTGTCTACACGAATTAATTGGACACGAATTGAAAGGAAAAAACTAAAACTTGACACCCTTGCCCTGCCTATAGAAACACCCGCTTCAGCAGTACCTCGTCTCGTCTGTAGATGGCAGCAGGATCCCAGAGAGGTTCAATGGGAGTAAATTACAGGCTGCATCTCAGGCTGTTAAAACAGGATTACAACATAAACCAGGGTTCTTCAATTCCGGTCCTGGAGGGCCGAAACACCTCTGTTTTTCATCCTCTCCTTCTAATCAGGGGCTAATTCAGACCTGGGACACCAGGTGAGTGCAATTAACTACCAGGTAGAAATAAAAAACAGAAGTGTTTCGGCCCTCCAGGACCGGAATTGAAGAACCCTGACATAAACTGTTAGGACACAGACAAGTGTATTGATAGTAATATGATTGTCTCAATCGGATAACAAAGTCACATTTTAATTGGGGATGTAATTAGACAGGTCTCATTACCTTCATCTGCACTGGTATGGAAATATCTGACTTTTTGGATGAGTACAGATGAACGAGGAATTGAGACAATGAGAGGGAGTCATTAGACTATTGAGATTAAGAAGAAGAGACAAGGAGATGACGCTGCTTTAGGAGAGGAAGCGAGCCCCTGACTGGACAGTTGATGAGCCTCCTCAAGACAGGACATGTGGAAGCTATGCAGAGGCACCATTCGTTTTCTCCTATGAATAAGTAGCCTAGGCTACTTCAAGGATGGAAGGAAAGAATTATGTGTTATCAAAGTAGTCCCAATGAACAAGACTTGAGGTACTCCACTCTTTTTCGGACCAGCCAAGAACCTAGACCGAGTTTCACTTTCACATCTCTGGAAGTTTAGATTTTGCAAAGGATATTCAACCCCTTGTTCTGGTGAATCAGGGTGTCACTCCTCTACAGTCCTGCAAGGCTGCGTGAACAGATTACATGATATCGGCTTCCTCTGATAAGAAATAATATGATCTGCTGTGCCTACATCGGGGGTGGCTGAGGACCAGAACGCGCATCCATCAAGGCGCGAGCGCGCATTGAGAAGGGGCGGGGCAGCGGGAATCTCTCTTTCCGGATATTTACCTCCACCTGCCCGCGCGACGCGCCTGGTTCCGAGGGTTTTAACAGCGGTAGTATCAACGGACATGACAAAGTTCACAAATCCAGGACTACTGAGGTATTTTAACTGATCTTCTCTAACTAGATTGTCTGTGTTCTCATAACAATCCGCCAGGATCAACTTGATATCTGAAGTGAAGTAAAGTTGCTGAATGGCATGTTGAGTATAGCAGTAGAAGAACCTATAACATTAGGCTACGTTTATGTTGGTCGTTCATAGAGCCTACTTAGTTTAAAGTCCACGTCGAGGCTGTAGGTTTCAAATAACCTACCATTAAGGATATTGGACGTTATCTTATTCTCCTTGTTAGTTATTGCGATACACCAGTTGAATCGATAACCGAGATGACGTCTGATAACAAGTTCGCCAATGCCACCAGGAGCAAATCTCAGGCCTATCTGATACACTTTAAATAGGCGATGTTGTATACCAATACTGCCCTCAACAGTCTAGACTTAAAAAAACTCAGTGTCTTAAAATAGTTAAGGCAGTTCAGTTCTAACTGGTGTGAATGTCATTATCATTATGGAAAATCAGGCGTGTGAGAGTGCTCTACTCACTGTAATGTATTCAGAGTGAGTACAAACATTAACCTGTGTGTGTGTGTGTGTGTCATAGGCCTAGAGAAAGACCTGGCCCACTCACCTTAGCCTACATTAACACACACACACACACACACACACCTACTGTTATTAAAAGCATGGGTTATTGGGTTGATGCCCAGTAGAGCTGGTGTGTAAACAACACTGCCATGCGTTTGCATGTAGATCTGAGATCAGTTCCTAGGCCTGTGGATGGGCGAGCTCGTCTCTGACAATATTTAACATTCTTATCATTCAGCAGTCTGCACAGGGAGGAAGAGAGAGAGAGAAAAGGAGGGAGGGAGGACGGACATGTTCAGACTGGACAGATAATAATGTATTACCGACAGACACACACACATACCCGCTACATTACTCATTGCAGCATGATACTGCTTCACAGACACAAAAAGTACACACTGGGCGTGTGTGTGTGGTTTTGTTTGTGTGTGTGTGGGGGGGTGGTTTGTGTGTGGGTGGGGGGGGGGGCCAGTATGAAAAAAATTAAATAATGTACAGTGAGGGAAAAAAGTATTTGGTCCCCTGCTGATTTTGTATGTTTGCCCACTGACAAAGAAATGATTAGTCTATAATTTTAATGGTAGGTTTATTTGAACAGTAAGAGACAGAATAACAACAAAAAAATCCAGAAAAACGCATGTCAAAAATGTTATAAATTGATTTGCATTTTGAGGGAAATAAGTATTTGACCCCCTCTCAATCAGAAAGATTTCTGGCTCCCAGGTGTCTTTTATACAGGTAACGAGCTGAGATTAGGAGCACACTCTTAAAGGGAGTGCTCCTAATCTCAGTTTGTTACCTGTATAAAAGACACCTGTCCACAGAAGCAATCAATCAATCAGATTCCAAACTCTCCACCATGGCCAAGACCAAAGAGCTCCCCAAGGATGTCAGGGACAAGATTGTAGACCTACACAAGGCTGGAATGGGCTACAAGACCATCGGCAAGCAGCTTTGTGAGAAGGTGAAAACAGTTGGTGCGATTATTCGCAAATGGAAGAAACACAAAATAACTGTCAATCTCCCTCGGCCTGGGGCTCCATGCAAGATCTCACCTCGTGGAGTTGCAATGATCATGAGAACGGTGAGGAATCAGCCCAGAACTACACAGGAGGATCTTGTTAATGATCTCAAGGCAGCTGGGACCATAGTCACCAAGAAAACAATCGGTAACACACTATGCCGTGAAGGACTGAAATCCTGCAGTGCCCGCAAGGTCCCCCTGCTCAAGAAAGCACATATACAGGCCTGTCTGAAGTTTGCCAATGAACATCTGAATGATTCAGAGGAGAACTGGGTGAAAGTGTTGTGGTGAGATGAGACCAAAATCGAGCTCTTTGGCATCAACTCAACTCGCTGTGTTTGGAGGAGGAGGAATGCTGCCTATGACCCCAAGAACACCATCCCCACCGTCAAACATGGAGGTGGAAACATTATGCTTTGGGGGTGTTTTTCTGCTAAGGGGACAGGACAACTTCACCGCATCAAAGGGACGATGGACGGGGCCATGTACCGTCAAATCTTGGGTGAGAACCTCCTTCCCTCAGCCAGGGCATTAAAAATGGGTCGTGGATGGGTATTCCAGCATGACAATGACCCAAAACACACGACCAAGGCAACAAAGGAGTGGCTCAAGAAGAAGCACATTAATGTCCTGGAGTGGCCTAGTCAGTCTCCAGACCTTAATCCCATAGAAAATCTGTGGAGGGAGCTGAAGGTTCGAGTTGCCAAACGTCAGCCTCGAAACCTTAATGACTTGGAGAAGATCTGCAAAGAGGAGTGGGACAAAATCCCTCCTGAGATGTGTGCAAACCTGGTGGCCAACTACAAGAAACGTCTGACCTCTGTGATTGCCAACAAGGGTTTTGCCACCAAGTACTAAGTCATGTTTTGCAGAGGGGTCAAATACTTATTTCCCTCATTAAAATGCAAATCAATTTATAACATTTTTGACATGCGTTTTTCTGGATTTTGTTGTTATTCTGTCTCTCACTGTTCAAATAAACCTACCATTAAAATTATAGACTGATCATGTCTTTGTCAGTGGGCAAACGTACAAAATCAGCAGGGGATCAAATACTTTTTTCCCTCACTGTATGCACTCACTAACTGTAAGTCACTCTGGAAAAGAGCATCTGCTAAAATGACTAAAATGTAAAAAAAAAAAAAAAAAAAAAAAAAAAAGTAAAGTGTGTGTGTGTGTGAGAGCGAATGACAAGGGGCGGTTCTCTGCAGACGATGTCATCCTTAGGGAGGGGCAAAACTACATGAGCAGATATCATCATAATTTCCAGTCTGGAGGTGTTTCATTAAGGTGTGTGTGTGTTGTATCTCTCTCCCCAGGTTGTGGAGAAATGGACTGAGGGTTGTATCAGTGTGTGTGAGTGAAGCGTAAATCAGAGTGCAAAGACACAGAGACGTGATAGTCCGGCATCCCTTCGTGACATAGCTACGCGTCTCTGAGACCACTGTCCGCGGGGAGACGCACAGCCCTAACGGGTACCTCCCCAACATTCCCAACCAACGCGGCTCCATGTCCCTCTATTCATTTGAATGTGTTGACAGTTGGATAAATTGCTTGAGCCGCGTTAAGAATTCAAAAAAATATGAAAGCCAACGGTCCAATATTCTAGAATACTGCTGTGCATACACATTTTGGACTCTGATAGACGTGTATGTGAGAGAAAGTGAATGTGTGTGTATGAGGTTGAGTAACCCGCGGTAACAGACATGCCCAAGCCTGATCTACTCTGTTTGGTTCAACTACTGGACAACACTATCCAGACCTTTACAGTCAATGTGAGTATACACAGACACACACTCTCCTGATGTGCAGAGATCATATGTACAGTGGGGGAAAAAGTATTTAGTCAGCCACCAATTGTGCAAGTTCTCCCACTTAAAAAGATGAGAGGCCTGTCATTTTCATCATAGGTACACGTCAACTATGACAGACAAAATGAGATTTTTTTTCTCCAGAAAATCACATTGTAGGATTTTTTATGAATTTATTTGCAAATTATGGTGGAAAATAAGTATTTGGTCACCTACAAACAAGCAAGATTTCTGGCTCTCACAGACCTGTAACTTCTTCTTTAAGAGGCTCCTCTGTCCTCCACTCGTTACCTGTATTAATGGCACCTGATTGAACTTGTTATCAGTATAAAAGACACCTGTCCACAACCTCAAACAGTCACACTCCAAACTCCACTATGGCCAAGACCAAAGAGC
Source organism: Coregonus lavaretus (assembly GCF_964263955.1). Lineage (NCBI taxonomy): Eukaryota > Metazoa > Chordata > Actinopteri > Salmoniformes > Salmonidae > Coregonus > Coregonus lavaretus. The sequence continues at coordinate 48,866,928 of NC_139990.1, read as the reverse complement.
TGTCAAAGGACACCAGAAACAAAATTGTAGACCAGGCTGGGAAGACTGAATCTGCAATAGGTAAGCAGCTTGGTTTGAAGAAATCAACTGTGGGAGCAATTATTAGGAAATGGAAGACATACAAGACCACTGATAATCTCCCTCGATCTGGGGCTCCACGCAAGATCTCACCCCGTGGGGTCAAAATGATCACAAGAACGGTGAGCAAAAATCCCTGAACCACACGGGGGGACCTAGTGAATGACCTGCAGAGAGCTGGGACCAAAGTAACAAAGCCTACCATCAGTAACACACTACGCCGCCAGGGACTCAAATCCTGCAGTGCCAGACGTGTCCCCCTGCTTAAGCCAGGCCCGTCTGAAGTTTGCTAGAGTGCATTTGGATGATCCAGAAGAGGATTGGGAGAATGTCATATGGTCAGATGAAACCAAAATAGAACTTTTTGGTAAAAACTAAACTCTAGTCGTGTTTGGAGGACAAAGAATGCTGAGTTGCATCCAAAGAACACCATACCTACTGTGAAGCATGGGGGTGGAAATATCATGCTTTGGGGCTGTTTTTCTGCAAAGGGACCAGGACGACTGATCCGTGTAAAGGAAAGAATGAATGGGGCCATGTATCGTGAGATTTTGAGTGAAAACCACCTTCCATCAGCAAGGGCATTGAAGATGAAACGTGGCTGGGTCTTTCAGCATGACAATGATCCCAAACACACCGCCCGGGCAACGAAGGAGTGGCTTCGTAAGAAGCATTTCAAGGTCCTGGAGTGGCCTAGCCAGTCTCCAGATCTCAACCCCATAGAAAATCTTTGGAGGGAGCTGAAAGTCCGTGTTGCCCAGCGACAGCCCCAAAACATCACTGCTCTACAGGAGATCTGCATGGAGGAATGGGCCAAAATACCAGCAACAGTGTGTGAAAACCTTGTGAAGACTTACAGAAAACGTTTGACCTGTGTCATTGCCAACAAAGGGTATATAACAAAGTATTGAGACTTTTGTTATTGACCAAATACTTATTTTCCACCATAATTTGCAAATAAATTCATTAAAAATCCTACAATATGATTTTCTGGATTTTTTTCTCTCTCAATTTGTCTGTTATAGTTGACGTGTACCTATGATGAAAATTACAGGCCTCTCTCATCTTTTTAAGTGGGAGAACTTGCACAATTGGTGGCTGACTAAATACTTTTTTCCCCCCACTGTAGTTCCTATCCATCTCTGTAGAGTGGTAATGATAGCAGTGTCAGAAGGGCAGACCGGGAAACTCAGATCTCAGCTTCCCATTGATCTCAACACACAACCTTGACCTGGAGAACACACTCATTAGAGAAGCTTTACCAAACCATACTGTACTACAATATCACATACACACACACACACTGAGTGACTCCCAGTATAAGGTGTGTTTTGCATCTCTCAGAAGCAGGATGCAGGGGAGGTTCTGCTGGAGCAGGTGTGTAACCAGCTGGGTCTGCAGGAGAGACATTTCTTCAGTCTGCAGCTACGAGACTCCAACACCACCATCGTTGCTCAAACACACTCTCCTGTGAGCAGCTACACACACGCACACACGCATGCACATATAAACACACTCTAGTGAGTATCTACACTAACACAGCGCACACACACTCTTTCTCTAGTGAGTATCTACACTAACACAGCTCACACACACTATTTCTCTAGTGGATATCTACACTAACACAGCTCACACACACTCTTTCTCTAGTGAGTATTTACACTAACACAGCTCACACACACTCTTTTGTGAGTAGCTACACACACACTTAGTGAGTACTCTAAAACGCACACAACAGATGGTGAATGTAGCATAATGTCTTTGATTAACATAGTTTGTTTGTCTTGCAGAGGTGGCTAGAGGCCAACAAACCACTGAAGAAGCAGCTGAAAGGTAAGAAACACTAAATGAGACCTTAGCCTGAGCCCAGTGTCATCCTACTGTTTAGCCTGAGCCCAGTGACATCCTACTGTTTAGCCTGAGCCCAGTGTCATCCTACTGTTTAGCCTGAGCCCAGTGTCATCCTACTGTTTAGCCTGAGCCCAGTGACATCCTACTGTTTAGCCTGAGCCCAGTGACATTCTACTGTTTAGCCTGAGCCCAGTGACATCCTACTGTCTAGCCTGAGCCCAGTGTCATCCTACTGTCTAGCCTGAGCCCAGTGTCATCCTACTGTCTAGCCTGAGCCCAGTGTCATCCTACTGTCTAGCCTGAGCCCAGTGTCATCCTACTGTCTAGCCTGAGCCCAGTGACATCCTACTGTCTAGCCTGAGCCCAGTGACATCCTACTATCTAGCCTGAGCCCAGTGACATCCTACTGTCTAGCCTGAGCCCAGTGTCATCCTACTGTCTAGCCTGAGCCCAGTGTCATCCTACTGTCTAGCCTGAGCCCAGTGACATCCTACTGTCTAGCCTGAGCCCAGTATGATCCTACTGTTTAGCCTGAGCCCAGTGTCATCCTACTGTCTAGCCTGAGCCCAGTGTCATCCTACTGTCTAGCCTGAGCCCAGTGTCATCCTACTGTCTAGCCTGAGTCCAGTGTCATCCTACTGTCTAGCCTGAGCCCAGTGACATCCTACTGTCTAGCCTGAGCCGTGTCATCCTACTGTCTAGCCTGAGCCCAGTGACATCCTACTGTCTAGCCTGAGCCCAGTGTCATCCTACTGTCTAGCCTGAGCCCAGTGTCATCCTACTGTCTAGCCTGAGCCCAGTGACATCCTACTGTTTAGCCTGAGCCCAGTGACATCCTACTGTTTAGCCTGAGCCCAGTGACATCCTACTCTTTAGTCCAGTGTGCATTTCGATAAATGATCAATGTTCAATTTAAGATTGAATTCTGTGGATTGTGGGGGGTCATGTCAGGGGTGATGGATGATTAAGGTCAGAGGTGAGGTCATCGGGCTGTGTCTGACAGTGACTCTGTCCTACAGGAGTTGTCTCTCCCTTCTACCTGACCCTCCGAGTCCGATTCTTCATCTCAGACCCCAACTCTCTACAGCATGACCAGACCAGGTAGGGACATGAGTAGGGATCATGGTCTCGTGACAAGGTAGCCCTGCCTGCCACTTCAAAATCAGTGGAACCTTTGGCCCAATAGGGAATTTCCTCTTGGTCTAATGGTCAAGAGGTTGGTTGGGTTCTCCAATGGGAGACCTGGGTTCAGATCCCCTGTGTGTGTCTGTGTACCTGTAGACAATGTTGAGAGTGTGTGTCATTAGGATGTACAGTATATGTCTGATTCAGATGATAACCGTCTCCTCTACTGTCCTGTGTGTCTGCAGGCATATGTACTTCCTCCAGATCAGGAGTGACATCAGAGAGGGCAGGTCAGACACTCTGAGCTCCCACATACACATACATTCCCTCTTACTCCACCTAGTGGTGTAAACAGTGTGACGTTACATTGAGAAAGTGTGTGTCCTGCAGGTTGAAGTGTCCTCTGAGTGCAGCTGTAGTACTGGCCTCCTATGCTGTGCAGTGTAAGTCACGCTCTCTTCTTTGGTCTTATTAGTGTGTTGTCTGTCTGGGGGTTTAGCATAATCTGTCTCGCTCTTTCACTGTCTCTCTCTCGCTCTCTTTCTCCTTCTCTCTCTCTCTTTCTCCTCTTCTCTCTCTCTCTCTTTCTCCTCTTCTCTCTCTTTCTCCTCTTCTCTCTCTCTCTCTTTCGGTCTTCTCTCTCTGTGTTGTAGCTGAGCTAGGTGACTACTCCCCAGACCTTCTCCCTGGTTACCTGTCCAAAAGCCATTTCCTCCCGGAGCAGGACGATGACTTCCTGTCTAGAGTGGAGGCTCTGTACCCAGGGCACAGGTACACACACCCAGAGACCAGGCGTGTATACAGCACCCCCTGGCCTACTAGAGGACATGGTGGAGCTGTTAGCATAATGCTGATACCAACCTATCCTATTCATGTGCTGTTTCAGGGGGCTGAAGCAGAGTGAAGCAGAGCTGTGTTTTCTCAATACAGCAAGAACACTGGAGCTGTATGGAGTGGAGCTACACACTGCCATGGTAAGTACCTCCGTATGTCTCCCTCTGACGCTCCCCTCTGATGCTCCCTCGGCTTCCTCTCATTATTCTATCTCTGTCTTTCTCGTAGGACTCCAACAGTTCCCCTCTATTGGTGGGATTGGCCTCAGGGGGCGTAGCTATCTTCTGTAACATGATTTGCTCCAGCTTCTTCCCCTGGTGAACACCTGGACTTATGATCAGACCCACACCCCACACACACACACCCCACACACACACACCACACACCACACACCCCACACACACCCCACACACACACACACCCCACACACACACCCCACACCCCACACACACACACACCCCACACACACACCCCACACCCCACACACACACACCCCACACACACACACACCCCACACACACACACCCCACACCCACACCCTGAGTATGTATTGTCTCCTGCAGGGTGAACATCATCAAGATATCCTTCAAGAGGAAACGCTTCCTTATGCAGCTCCGACGCAAACATGTGAGTCCTGATTGGCTCAAAATGGTGTGTCCTGCTCTCCTATTGGCTGGCCTTAGTGTTGTCTTCATAACGTGTGTTCCAGGGGGAGACGCAGGACTGTGTGGTGAGCCTGGTCCTGCCCTGTCACAGGGCATGTAAGAGCCTGTGGAGGTCATGTGTGGACCATCACTGCTTCTTCCACTCCAACAAGGCAACCCGTAGCCCACACTACGCCAACCTGGCAACCCAGATACACAACAAGCTGCTCTCACAACACTGGGCCTTGGGCAACACTAAAACAGACAGGCAAGCGCACACACACACACACACACATAACAGACACTATCTTTCTCTCTTTCTTTTACTCATCTGCACACTTGTCTCCTCTGCAGTGGTCCAGTGTGTAAGAAAGTGATGGGTGGGATGGAGTGGAACCCGGTTCTGAGGGGGTCCACCTCGTCAGAACACCTGGAGACCAAGAGCCTGCCATCCCGATCCCCCCCGCTCACACCCAACTGGTACTGCCCACACCACACACACTGCTACAGCAGGAGATATCATGTTAAGGAGTAGCTGTGTCTAGGGGTAACTTCATCCTACCTTGTCTCTCTCTCTGTTAGGCGGAGTCCTCGTGTGCGTCATGGCGCCCGTAAACCCCGCCCCTCCTCAGTGGAGCTGAACAATGACCTGCGAGACGTCTCAGAGGGGGAGGACGTCTTTTACACCTACAGGGTCTCCCTCAGCAGCAGCAGGGGCATCCAGGAGGGCACGCCTACACACAGGTCAGACACACACACACTTGCACACGGTATGAAATTGTATCAGTGTAAAGTACATTCTCATGTTGGAGTATGTTCTGAACACAGTATCTATATCAGTGTTTCTGGTACACACAGCCAAGGGGGCGGATTGTCGCAAGTTGATGATATCAGCACAGGAGAGGACGACATTGAGGCCACCTCTCACTACCGGGACAAGGTCAGTTACCCAGACAGACACGGGTGTGGGGGTGATCATGTATTTGGGATAAAGTATCTCATCTGTGTGTGCCAAATTCAGTCAATTGTGTGTGTGTTGCAGCGTGCTCTGGGGGATGGAGACCTGCTATTGGTGCGTCTCGCACCTGATCACAACGGAAAGTTTGGTTTCAATGTCAAAGTGAGTCTCCCCTTCAATGAATCACACACACTCTGTTACATACAGTACCATTCCTGTATCCCTGACTGTGTTCCTGTTCTCAGGGTGGCGTGGACCAGAAGATGCCTCTGGCCATATCCCAAGTCAACCCTGACTCCCCTGTAAGTGACCATGTATTCTGGTTTATCTGTGTTGCTAATGCCTTTGTAAACAGTACTTTAGATTAATCCAATGTGATTTGCTTGATTTGTTGATTGATTAATTGATTGTAGGCGGGGCGGGTTGAGCCAAGGTTGTTGGAAGGGGACCAGGTCGTGTTGATCAACGGTCGCGACATCTCTGAACACACGCATGACCAGGTTGTCATGTTCATAAGAGCCAGCAGAGAGTCCCACTCCAGAGAACTGGCTCTGCTCATACGACGCAAAGGTAACACGCACACTAGAGAGAGTGAGAGAATGGCCCTGCTAATCAGACACTGATGCAGGTAACACACTGTGTGTGTTTAGGTCCAGGCCGTGTGGCCCCCCTGCTGCAGTTTCCCTCTGCCCTGTCTCTGACTGGCCAATCACACAGTGATCCACTGCTTCTGCCTGGCCAATCAGAACGAGGCCAGACACTTGAAGAGTCCATGAAACAACTGGAGAGGGGAATCCAGACAGGCACTCTCACCTTCCACTTCGAGGTGTGTTTTAGTTAGGCAACAACACTATGAAAGGGACTTGCTTGTGTGTTTAAATGTAACAAATGCACTTTGGGAATAACTAGTCATTCACATCACAATAAAACCTGCTGTTGACAATGCAGACAGAAGAGCGTAGTGAGTGATGGTGATGATGTGTGTGTTGTAGAACCTGTACATGAGGAAGCCTGGTCTATCAGTAGCCTGCGCTCGTCTCCCAGAGAACACAGACAAGAACAGATACAAGGACGTGCTGCCCTGTGAGTACATACAGTTCTGTGTCCTAGTAGGAGTGACTCAACATACCAGTGCCAGTGTACCTATCTTCCCTAATGTCCTGAATCTGTGGGAGCTGGAGGACAGGACACTGTGCTTTGTTTGTTGAGCTGGTATGGTGGTTTGTGTGGGTCTGGGGTGGTTTGTGCGGGTCTGGGGTGGTTTGTGCGGGTCTGGGGTGGTTTGTGCGGGTCTTGTTCTGACACACACTCTCAAACTCTTTGTTCTGTCAGATGACATCTCCAGAGTGGTACTTCAGGACCAAGAGGACTACATCAATGCAAGCCACATAATGGTCAGTACACACTGTGTGTTTAGTGTTGTCCTTGTTGACTTGTGTGTAATTATGCTGTATTTGTATATTCTGTGTGTCAGGTGGTGCCCCCAGGGTCTGGTGTGTGTCTGCGCTACATTGCAGCTCAAGGACCGCTGCCTCAGACCTGCACTCACTTCTGGCAGAGTGTGTGGGAGCAACGCACACACACCATCATCATGCTCACCACACTCACCGAGAGAGGACGGGTATACACACGGACACACTCTCTCCTCTCTCTTTCAAAGAGTGAAACACACATTTACCGAATGAGAATGGATACAGCACACACAGGTTTACCAAGGTCCCAGGCTCATTGTGAGTAGCTGTCTGCGTCTTTGCCTGCCTGTTGCTTGGTAACCTGAAGCTCTTACTAATTGATCATCTTGCTGATATTCCACAGGTACTTCACACACACACACATTGAGGCTGACAGTCAGTTTCCACTCATCTCCTGATATAATATAAGTCCTGGCCTTGAGAATGTCCTGAGATGTTTGGGAGAACACACTGAGTGAAGCACTGACTCAGAAATATGGAACACAGCTCAGTAAAATAAAATGTCTCAGAGCTTAAAGATGTGTTATAGCCTCTAGTAAATCAATATTAATGAATGTCAAAAATCTATTGTGTGTGTGTTTCAGACTAAGTGCCACCAGTACTGGCCACACCCTCCTGAAGTGGTTGATTATGGGTACCTGAGAGTCAGCTGCCACTCCGAGGAATGCAACCTGGCCTACGTCACACGCCAGTTCACCCTCACACACACACAGGTAACACACACGACCTGACTCACATAACAGGAGGGGTGTGTGTGTGTGTGTGTGTGTGTGAGTTCTCCACAGGAAACATTGACCAAACTATCCCCAGCCAGCTCCACGTGTTTCTGCTTCCATTGGCATTGTGTTTATTTACCTTTACACCACAGAGGTTAATATAGAACACGTTCTCCTTTACAATAATAGCCTGCCAAAGAGTACACACACACTACACTGCTGTGCTGGCCCATCTGTTCCTCTGGCTGTCAGAATTAATCCCTGCATGGAGCCACAGGCTGGACAACACACTCTCCTCCTCTATCCCTCCTCCATCTCTCCCTCTCTACTCTACTCTCCTCCCTCTCTACTCTCCTCCCTCTCTACTCTCCTCCCGCTCTACTCTCCTCCCGCTCTACTCTCCTCCCGCTCTACTCTCCTCCCTCTCTACTCTCCTCCCTCTCTACTCTCCTCCCGCTCTACTCTCCTCCCGCTCTACTCTCCTCCCTCTCTACTCTACTCTCCTCCCTCTCTACTCTACTCTCCTCCCTCTCTACTCTCCTCCCGCTCTACTCTCCTCCCTCTCTACTCTTCTCTCCTCTCTACTCTCCTCTCTCTACTCTCCTCCAGATCTCCCATCACAGTAACTGAGGTACCACACCCTACACTTTTAACTGTTTCTCTCTCCTCGCATCTCATCCATCTTCCATTACAATCATCACATATCCAGGTTAATTTAATTTATTAAAATATCTTTCATAAAAGAGACAGTGTGTGTTCTCTCAGCTGTTTTCCTTCTGTGTTTATTATCCTATACGTGTGTGTGATTCCAGCTGGGAAAGGAGCGTTCGGTGACCCACCTGCAGTATGTAGCATGGCCAGACCATGGTGTACCTGATGACCCCTCAGACTTCCTGCTGTTCATCACCTCTGTTAGGGAGAGGAGGACAGGAGACACGCCACTTATGGTGCACTGCAGGTACACACACACACACGCACGCACACATTCACACACACGCACGCACACACACACAAACTACCCCTCTAAGGTTGCAAGACTTATAACACCTCATGTATGTTGTTGATGTAATTGCAGCGCTGGGATTGGGCGTACAGGTGTTCTCATTACCATGGAGACGGCGTTGACGCTGTTGGAGAGCGGACGACCTGTGTTCCCTCTGGACATCATCAGGACGCTCCGAGACCAGAGGGCCATGATGATCCAGACCACGGTACACACAAGCACGCCTATACGTCTAACCATTAGCTACGGTCCTCCAAGACCAGCCTTGAGCCCTGACTGAAACCCTAATGACTGTCTGCAAATTCCTTTGGTATGTTTGTTGTATGTGACTGGACTATTTTTATGTTTGTGTTCAAGTGTCAGTTCCGGTTTATGTGTGAGGCCATCCTGCGTGTCTACAGAGAGAGGAGAGCATTCTGCAGCACCACCCTCAGCACGGCTAACGGACCACTAACAGGAGGAGGGGGGGGACAGCTAGCCACAGCGCTAGGCTAACAGGAGGGGGGACGCCTAGCCACAGCGCTAGGCTAACAGGAGGGGGGACAGCTAGCCACAGCGCTAGGCTAACAAGAGGGGGGACGCCTAGCCACAGCGCTAGGCTAACAGGAGGGGGGACGGCTAGCCACAGCGCTAGGCTAAAAGGAGGAGGGGGGACAGCTAGGCTAACAGGAGGAGAGGACCGCTAGCCACAGCGCTAGGCTGTAGCCTTAGAGAGCCATAGCACTCCACTAACCTTAAGTGCTCGGCTACGGCTAGCCTTCGGTTGCTACAGCACATAACAAGCCGTAGTGCAGAATGTGCTCAGCTAGTCTTATCCTTATGCTAGCCACAGAGAACAGCTAGCAGGGAAGGGTCATGTACAGTAGAGATCTGTATATTTTTTTTCTCTGGGACAAAAGTGCTACTGTGTGAGTGACTGAAGACCGTATCTCACTATAGCCACTGTAGAAATTATGCCTTAGAGAAATGCCTTCCTAATGGTGGGCCCGCGGCTAGTTCCTCCTGAGTGGTAGCTATTTAGCCTTCCTAATGGTGGGCCCGTGGCTAGTTCCTCCTGAGTGGTAGCTATTTAGCCTTCCTAATGGTGGGCCCGCGGCTAGTTCCTCCTGAGTGGTAGCTATTTAGCCTTCCTAATGGTGGGCCCGCGGCTAGTTCCTCCTGAGTGGTAGCTATTTAGCCTTCCTAATGGTGGGCCCGCGGCTAGTTCCTCCTGAGTGGTAGCTATTTAGCCTTCCTAATGGTGGGCCCGCGGCTAGTTCCTCCTGAGTGGTAGCTATTTAGCCTTCCTAATGGTGGGTCGCAGCTATTTCCTCCTGAGTGGCGGCTATAGAACTAGGCCTTTTATTTTTTTATTTTTTTTTGTCATTTAGCAGACGCTCTTATCCAGAGCGACTTACAGGAGCAATTAGGGTTAAGTGCCTTGCTCAAGGGCACATCGACAGATTTTTCACCCAGTCGGCTCGGGGATTAGAACCAGCGACCTTTCGGTTACTGGCACAACGCTCTTACCCACTAAGCTACCTGCCGCCCTACTTTTCTAGACTAGAGCGATTGACTGGTCTGTCTGTATTGTTGGGAGAGTGTCAAAGGCTTTCGGTGGATTCACAGTACAGACGAACACTGCCAGAGGCACCACACACTACCCCCCCGCTCCCATCTTCCCTAAATTATTGACACACTGAATAAACACACTGATATCCACTTGGAGCTCTCTGTCTGTTTGTTGATCTACTAAAAGTCAATTGATGGTATCTTACATTCTCAGAGTGAATTTTACAGATGAAAGATAATATTCACAAGTTCTACATGTAATATCAGTTCCAGGTAAATGTAAGTATATTTGTGGCCAGTAGAGTTGCCTGTACGTATCAAAACGTTGTAGGAGTTGAGTCCTACAGGCTGCAGTGCAGTTAGTCCTCATTTAAACACATTCCTGTTACCTGCCCTAGATGTCTGCATGCTCCAGTTCAGTGCCAACATAAGTCCCAGACCATGTTGAACAGTCTACTGATCTCATAGAAAGATTTAGGAGGGGCATAGTAGCAATTACTACTAAACAACCATAGCAGGCAGATATCTGGAGTGAGTAAAAGGAATATATTTGTTTTAGGACAGGTCAACTCTCTGCACTTTCACTGGTGTGTGTGCTTCTTTCTGCCTGAATCCCGCGGCTACACCATAATCCTACCGGTTTATTCTGAAATTGCATTCTTCTTTTTTGCTTGTCCTCCACATTACATTGTCCCTATTGTGGTTTGTCCTCCACTGCGCTAGCCGTGGTGTCGCCTGTGGCCGACAGGGAGCGCTGCTTCGCTGACACAGCCTGGCCCCAGTAAAAAAAAAAGTTTGTTCTGCGTTGTGTTTTTACGCAGGCGCAAAGCATGCTGTTTGTCCAGTTTCTCTGGTTGACTTACCTGTGAGGTGAAGCAGTTTCGGTTCTTCGTGAGAGGATTAAATAATACCGACCACTGGTTTGAGTAAGCGCGTCCCGGGAGACTAACCACGGTATGTGAGACTATAGGGACGCCCGCTGCGGAACACGAGAGCTGCTCGGGATTTCTCCGGGATTTCTCCAACATTTCAGAATCAGTGCAACAGCAGGTGCGCGAGCGGGGACGAAAGGCAGGCGGAGACGAAAGGGGGGTTGTGCTTCCGTGAGTGAGTTCACTATTGAAACCGAATAAATGATTGGAAAATTCAACTGGTTGCTTTGTTAATGCCGAATAGACAGGTCCTGCTCAATTATGCGGCTGGTGATCCCCACTGCTGCCGACAGTCAGTTTCAGGATTCAGCGGCAGCCTGAGGTCTCCGTGCCTGCAGTGAGGGACTCTTCGCCCCGGGGTGGTGGCAGTGGGACAAACGCCACACACATTGTTTCCCTGTAGTAAGCCTCCCCGTGGACACCGAACACGGTGCTCGCGCTGTGGGTAGAATTAACAATTGGAAAGATGATGGGCTTCCTACGCCGGACGTTCAGCCACCGCTCGCGCAGACGGTTTCAGACAGCGGACGAACCGGACGGGAAAGGAAGAGGGGGAACCGCGAACCCCGCGCTCCTCGCACACCAACAGCAGGTCGTCCACGCGCCCGCCGTGGTGACCGGGGGAGCGGCTGTGCACATCCCGGCGGCTGGGACCGCCAGGGATGCAATCACCTGCCGCGTGCTGCTGCTGGACGGGTCGGACGTTAACGTGGATATACCAGTGAGTGTGTGTGGTGTCTCCATATTATTTTCGGACAATTCTCTATCAGCAGAATAAAAACGTGGCTGTTATTCTATGGTTGTATGGCTTAGGTCATTCAGCACCATGGAGTTTTCACACCTGTCATTGTGTGTCCTGTGCAGTGAGAGGTAGGGCTACAGATGGTGTTGTGATCAGCCAATTCATCACATTACTTCCCCATTCTGACTGTTGGGAGGAAGCTGCTTACCTCAGAGAAACCTCCACCTCCTCTCTGCCCATCTCCCTCCTTCTCTCTCTGCCCATCTCTGTCCCTCTCCGTCCCCCCCCCCTCCCTCTCTGCCCCCCCCCCCCCCCCCCCCATCTCTGTCCCCCCCCCCTCCCTCTGTCCCCCCCCCTCCCTCTGTCCCCCCCCCCCTCCCTCTGTCCCCCCCCCCCCCTCCCTCTGTCCCCCCCCCCCCCTCCCTCTGTCCCCCCCCCATCTCTGTCCCTCTCTCCCTCCCTCCCTCCCTCTCTCTCTCTCTCTCTCTCTGCCTCCTTCCCTCCATCCTCAGTTCTCTATCTCTGTTTGTCTCTCTCTCTCTGTCTCTGTGAGTGAGTGATCTGATTTATCTTGTGGTGCTGTGACAAGAGAGAGTGTGTGGGTCCAGGGGAGATGGAGATGATTAGTATGTAGGCGTATGTGCATCATGTTGTCTTGTGAGCTTTTTTTTATCTTAAAGGTCGAGTTTGTGCGTGTCTCATCGTCAATGAAGCCGTCTCGTGTCACTTTTTGAACACTTACAAGAAGTCAGACTGCTGAGGGAATCAATGGTCATGGATACAGAGATCCTATGACCTAATGTTCCTGGATAGACGCTAGTAGTTTATCATGATGATAATAAGTTGGATTTGTATTGGGCAAAAGATTATCTGGCAAATACACAAAACATCAGAACATGAGCGCAATTCACTGCGTGTGAGAGGATGTAAATTGCTGCGCTCAATGTCTTGAAGTTAAATTAGTGCGCTGCAGGTGTGTGGAGCCAGGACATGGTGTAGTTAAGAAATATGCTTTATGAAGTTTGACTCTGGAGATAATTTCTTGCAGTGTGTGGAAAGCATCCTCTCTTCAGAACTAAACAGTACATTCAGTAATATCACATTAAATTTATTCCAAACAGTAGGCTATAACTTTGCCTTAGAGAATAAAGGCTTGTGTATGTAAGGACTATTTCCTTTGTTTCCTCTTATTAATACGAACTGGCTGGAGAAAATGCTAACGGATCACAGGACATCAGCTGACTGAAACCAGAGTCTATATAGAGCTCTGACAGGAACAAGCCTGAACATGACTGCTGAATCCTCCCTCAGGGATTCATCTACAGGTGTATTGAGTTGAAATTAATTCAATTAAACTTGTCTTCATCCAAAATCGACCCGCTAGGGCCTGCCCTCTAGGCATGGCTGTGAGAAGATGTTTAAGGGTGGGGGTGCTGACTTTTATTTGTGTGTGGGGGGGGGGGGCAGTGCTGCTGAGAATTCTTTCTCCCTGCACTGTTGATGGCTATTTTGGTCTGCTCATATAGAAAGTAGTAATAAAGGCCCAGGGCACTACTTTTGTGGAAAAGAAATATTAGGTATTTGAAAACATTTTTTTCTTCTTATTTATCAGGGGGTGCTGCAGCACCCTCAGGACCCCTACTTCGCATGGCTATGCCCCTAGGCGCTTTCAGCTAGCCACTACCCCCTAAACACTCCTAGATATGAGTGGATTTCATGGGTATTAGCGCTATGGTGATAACTTCACCTTTTCTACCTCCTTATAGGCTTGGTGGACTTTGTCCCATTTTACTTGCACTTGCTGTCTAATCCAGATCTGCACAAGAGCTTTGGAGATAATATCTAGGGGAAATGTCTGTCTGTCTGTCTAGGGAAAGTGCCTTGGGTATGGGGTTGATTTGGGAGTGTGTGTCTGTGCTGTGATTTGACAGGAGCTGAGGAGAGGAACAGGAAGACAATAGCTTTTTTTTGTGACCTCCCACTCCGTAACACCACACACACACACACACACACACACACAGAAATAGGCAGGTTCAGACTTGTTATCAGGGAACAAAGTACAAGGTTATCCTCTCTCTTTTAAAAACACACACTGTGAGGGGTGCAGCTTTTTAGTGGTTTAGGGCATTGCATCTTGGTGGGTGTTCAGCTCAAGGGCGGGTGTTTCAAAGACAAAGGCCTGAATTATGGAAACTCCCCCAGGTTTTATCCCTCTGATTCTGCCCCAGATGCAGGCCCTAGTAATTACACACACACTGTCATTCTGCTCCATATCCAGCATCAAGGTCTAGGCTATTTATTCTCCAGCCTCCCTATTGTGACTATAGTACACGTGTGTGTTTAACAGAAAAGGTCAAAGGGCCAGGAGCTGTTTGACCAGATCAGGTATCATCTGGACCTGGTGGAGGCTGACTACTTTGGACTGCAGTTCATGGACCCAGAACAAGTCTCGGTGAGTATACATAAAGCCTCTGAACACAAACACACACACCACAACCTGCCATTGCTGAGGGGTTTCCCTATGATGTAATGACAATAGTTAAATGAATCACAGTGTGGTGTTAAAATGATTGATCTGACTCTCCAGCTATCTGTCATATTCTCTCTCTCTCCATCATATTCTCTCTACATATCTCTGTCTCTGTCTGTCTTTCTCTACTTTTTTATATATATATGTGTATATATATGTGTGTGTATGTGTGTATGTATATATATATATATATATACTCTGTCTCATACTACCACTAGAGTGAAAGTACCGCCAGCACCTGTTGTCTATTCCATTTGCACAACAGCATGTGAAATTTATTGTCAATCAGTGTTGCTTCCTAAGTGGACAGTTTGATTTCACAGAAGTGTGATTGACTTGGAGTTACATTGTGTTGTTTAAGTGTTCCCTTTATTTTTTTGAGCAATATATATATATATTGCTCAAAAAAATAAAGGGAACACTTAAACAACACAATGTAACTCCAAGTCAATCACACTTCTGTGAAATCAAACTGTCCACTTAGGAAGCAACACTGATTGACAATAAATTTCACATGCTGTTGTGCAAATGGAATAGACAACAGGTGGAAATTATAGGCAGTTAGCAAGACACCCCCAATAAAGGACTGGTTTTGCAGGTGGTGACCACAGACCACCTCAGTTCCTATGCTTCCTGGCTGATGTTTTGGTCACTTTTGAATGCTGGCGGTACTTTCACTCTAGTGGTAGTATGAGACAGAGTCTACAACCCACACAAGTGGCTCAGGTAGTGCAGCTCATCCAGGATGGCACATCAATGCGAGCTGTGGCAAGAAGGTGTGCTGTGTCTGTCAGCGTAGTGTCCAGAGCATGGAGACGCTACCAGGAGACAGGCCAGTACATCAGCAGACGTGGAGGAGGCCATAGGAGGGCAACAACCCAGCAGCAGGACTGCTGCCTCCGCCTTTGTGCAAGGAGGAGCACTGCCAGAGCCCTGCAAAATGACCTCCAGCAGGCCACAAATGTGCATGTGTCTGCTCAAACGGTCAGAAACAGACTCCATGAGGGTGGTATGAGGGCCCAACGTCCACAGGTGGGGGTTGTGCTTACAGCCCAACACCGTGCAGGACGTTTGGCATTTGCCAGAGAACACCAAGATTGGCAAATTCGCCACTGGCGCCCTGTGCTCTTCACAGATGAAAGCAGGTTCACACTGAGCACGTGACAGAGTCTGGAAACGCAGTGGAGAACGTTCTGCTGCCTGCAACATCCTCCAGCATGACCGGTTTGGCGGTGGGTCAGTCATGGTGTGGGGTGTCATTTCTTTGGGGGGCCGCACAGCCCTCCATGTGCTTGCCAGAGGTAGCCTGACTGCCATTAGGTACCGAGATGAGATCCTCAGACCCCTTGTTAGACCATATGCTGGTGCGGTTGGCCCTGGGTTCCTCCTAATGCAAGACAATACTAGACCTCATGTGGCTGGAGTGTGTCAGCAGTTACTGCAAGAGGAAGGCATTGATGCTATGGACTGGCCCGCCCGTTCCCCAGACCTGAATCCAATTGAGCACATCTGGGACATCATGTCTCGCTCCAT
This sequence comes from Coregonus lavaretus, assembly GCF_964263955.1. Lineage (NCBI taxonomy): Eukaryota > Metazoa > Chordata > Actinopteri > Salmoniformes > Salmonidae > Coregonus > Coregonus lavaretus. The sequence continues at coordinate 48,850,959 of NC_139990.1, read as the reverse complement.
CCACCAACGCCACGTTGCACCACAGACTGTCCAGGAGTTGGCGGATGCTTTAGTCCAGGTCTGGGAGGAGATCCCTCAGGAGACCATCCGCCACCTCATCAGGAGCATGCCCAGGCGTTGTAGGGAGGTCATACAGGCACGTGGAGGCCACACACACACTACATTTACATTTACATTTACGTCATTTAGCAGACGCTCTTATCCAGAGCGAACTACTGAGCCTCATTTTGACTTGTTTTAAGGACATTACATCAAAGTTGGATCAGCCTGTAGTGTGGTTTTCCACTTTAATTTTGAGGGTGACTCCAAATCCAGACATCCATGGGTTGATAAATTTGATTTCCATTGATAATTTTTGTGTGATTTTGTTGTCAGCACATTCAACTATGTAAAGAAAAAAGTATTTAATAAGATTATTTCATCCATTCAGATCTAGGATGTGTTATTTTAGTGTTCCCTTTATTTTTTTGAGCAGTATATATATATATATATATATATATATATATATATATATATATATATATATATATACACATATACACAGTGAGGGGGAAAAAAGTATTTGATCCCCTGCTGATTTTGTACGTTTGCCCACTGACAAAGACATGATCAGTCTATAATTTTAATGGTAGGTTTATTTGAACAGTGAGAGACAGAATAACAACAAAAAAATCCAGAAAGATGCATGTAAAAAATGTTATAAATTTATTTGCATTTTAATGAGGGAAATAAGTATTTGACCCCTCTGCAAAACATGACTTAGTACTTGGTGGCAAAACCCTTGTTGGCAATTTTTACATTTTTTACATTTTAGTCATTTAGCAGACGCTCTTATCCAGAGCGACTTACAGTTAGTGAGTGCATACATTATTATCTTTTTATTTTTTTCATACTGGCCCCCCGTGGGAATCGAACCCACAACCCTGGCGTTGCAAACGCCATGCTCTACCAACTGAGCTACATCCCTGCCGGCCATTCCCTCCCCTGAACGACGCTGGGCCAATTGTGCGCCGCCCCATGAGTCTCCCGGTCACGGCCGGCTACGACAGAGCCTGGATTCGAACCAGGATCTCTAGTGGCACAGCTAGCACTGCGATGCAGTGCCTTAGACCCCTGCGCCACTCGGGAGACTACATGATTCCACTTGGTTACTACATTATTGATTTCTTCACTATTATTCTACAATGTAGAAAGTAGTCAAATTATAGAAAAACCCTGGAATGAGTAGGTGTGTCCAAACTTTTGACTGGTACTGTAGATTAGGGCCTAATTAATTTATGTAACTCAGTAAAATCTTTAAAATTGTTGCATGTTGCGTTGATATTTTTGGTTCAGTGTATATATATGTAAATAAATAAATAATAAATATATATATATAATTATTTATTTTCATGACGGTCTTCATGACGGTCAGACGTTTCTTGTAGTTGGCCACCAGGTTTGCACACATCTCAGGAGGGATTTTGTCCCACTCCTCTTTGCAGATCTTCTCCAAGTCATTAAGGTTTCGAGGCTGACGTTTGGCAACTCGAACCTTCAGCTCCCTCCACATATTTTTTATGGAATTAAGGTCTGGAGACTGGCTAGGCCACTCCAGGACCTTAATGTGCTTCTTCTTGAGCCACTCCTTTGTTGCCTTGGCCGTGTGTTTTGGGTCATTGTCATGCTGGAATACCCATCCACTACCCATTTTCAATGCCCTGGCTGAGGGAAGGAGGTTCTCACCCAAGATTTGACGGTACATGGCCCCGTCCATCGTCTCTTTTGATGCGGTGAAGTTGTCCTGTCCCCTTAGCAGAAAAACACCCCCAAAGCGTAATGTTTCCACCTCCATGTTTGACGGTGGGGATGGTGTTCTTGGGGTCATAGGCAGCATTCCTCCTCCAAACACGGCGAGTTGAGTTGATGCCAAAGAGCTTGATTTTGATCTCATCTGACCACAACACTTTCACCCAGTTCTCCTCTGAATCATTCAGATGTTCATTGGCAATCTTCAGACGGCCCTGTATATGTGCTTTCTTGAGCAGGGTGACCTTGCGTGCGCTGCAGGATTTCAGTCCTTCACGGCGTAGTGTGTTACCAATTGTTTTCTTGGTGACTATGGTCCCAGCTGCCTTGAGATCATTGACAAGATCCTCCCGTGTAGTTCTGGGCTGATTCCTCACCGTTCTCATGATCATTGCAACTCCACGAGGTGAGATCTTGCATGGAGCCCCAGGCCGAGGGAGATTGCCAGTTCTTTTGTGTTTCTTCCATTTGCGAATAATCGCACCAACTGTTGTCACCTTCTCACCAAGCTGCTTGGCGATGGTCTTGTAGCCCATTCCAGCCTTGTGTAGGTCTACAATCTTGTCCCTGACATCCTTGGAGAGCTCTTTGGTCTTGGCCATGGTGGAGAGTTTGGAATCTGATTGATTGCTTCTGTGGACAGGTGTCTTTTATACAGGTAACAAACTGAGATTAGGAGCACTCCCTTTAAGAGTGGGCTCCTAACCTCAGCTCGTTACCTGTATAAAAGACACCTGGGAGCCAGAAATCTTTCTGATTGAGAGGGGGTCAAATACTTATTTCCCTCATTTAAAATGCAAATCAATTTATAATTCTCTCAATGTTCAAATAAACCTACCATTAAAATTATAGACTGATCATGTCTTTGTCAGTGGGCAAATGTACAAAATCAGCAGGGGATCAAATACTTTTTTCCCTCACTGTATGTATGTATGTATGTATGTGTGTCTTTTTTAAATTGATTTTCCCTTACCATCCCTCCTCTAATTGGAGTAAACTAATGGACAACAACACTTAGGCTTCTACTTCCAGCTTATACATACTATATACATTTTACGGACACAGTATATTTTACAATAGTCATCTTTTGTTTGTTTTTAATCCCATCCTTCAGCTACCCTCCACCTCCCATCTATCTCTGAAAACCATCCAGTTTTGATATCTGTTTGCCATATATTTTTCAACTGTGCTGTGATGTTTCACAAAAGGTCTGAACCTTTCTATTCTCATAGTTTCTACAGATTGTAAATTAAAGAAAATGTTTTTCTAAAAGTAATACTATATTATTGATCGATTGACTATGACTTTTCAAATCACCCAGCAGTGCTATCTGCAGAGTTAGCTCCAGGTAAATGTTGCAATTCTTCAGCCATTTCCGGACCTGTGACCAAAAACAAGCTACATATGGACAGTACCAAAACAAATTATCTAATGATTCTGTCTCTTCACAGCAAAATCTGCAGAGCTGGGATGGTTGTATCCCCCATATGTATAACATTCTATTGATTCTCTACTTCTTTGTGTCTCTCAGCACTGGCTGGATGTGTCCAAGCCCATAAAGAAACAGATCAGAGGTGAGTCCATTCACTCCCACTATCTAATATTCTTAGTGTGTGTGGTGTATAGTTAATAACAAGTGAAAGCCAGCTACTTTTGCCAGACTGTTGGCAGTGTCCTCTACTTAATGTGTGTACTGTATACACTGGGTTTGTGTGCAGTGTTTGTATGGTGTGTGTATGTAGCTAAGTGGGGGGGCAGGTGGCTCATTACCAGCTGTTGACATGGTGATTAGGGAGTGTTGCAGGGTGATGCCCATGTTTACCTTGTCTGGAAACGCCCCTCTCAGAGAGAGAGAAGGTGCACACGTTTTGCAACCAGGGCTGCCTGGTTCTTACCCGAGTTTGCAGAATTGTTTAAGTGCCTGGTGTCCCCAGAATTATTTATTTATATATATATATATATATATATATATATATATATATATATATATATATATAATGTTTTTTACAATATGTGGTAGAATAGTAGATTGGCATGTCTATATCTTCCCTCCCTCCCTCTGTCTGTTTCAGATGGTCCTCCATACAGACTGTTCTTCAGGGTGAAGTTCTACTCCTCAGAGCCCAATAACCTGCATGAGGAGTTCACCAGGTAACACCACACCTGGCTGCCTACACACACACACACACACACACACACGCTCTCTGACACTCATATACACACTCTCTAGCACACATGAATACACACACACAATCACACACACAGTTTCTCGTTCACACAAACTCACCCCCTCCTGGGTGTAGTGTAGAGGTGTAAAGGGGCAGCGTAGCTAATTACTTTGGTCTAGTGGGGAAGAGACTAATGAAGGCAAAATGGACTGAGACCTCTTCAGAGAGAGACAGTCTGTGTGCCTGTCTGTCAGTCAGTGTGAAAGAGGGAAAGATTGAGTGGTTTTATTCTCTCACTCCTTTTGTCTGTGTTCCAGGTACCTGTTTGTGCTGCAGCTTCGACAAGACATTCTGTCCGGCAAGTAAGCAGCTCCTAACACCCCCGACACACTAAACCTCACACACTTTCTACACACACTCTCTCTCTCTCTCTCTCTCTCTCTCTCTCTCTCTCTCTCTCTCTCTCTCTCTCTCTCTCTCTCTCTCTCTCTCTCTCTCTCTCTCTCTCTCTCTCTCTCTGTCTCTCTGTCTCTCTCTCTCTCTCTCTCTGTGTCTCTCTCCATCTGGGTCATGTCTCCTGTGTGTAGCTCTATAATAAAGTACAGGATCAGAACATCAGAGGGCTGCTAATTTGAAGAAAAGGACCTCTCCTCCCCAACACACACACACACACACACATATATAGTTATATCACACACACACACACACACACACACAAATACTCTTGAAAGTAAGGCTACATATGGTGTGATCTCTGCTCTTTAACCTTCCTCTCTCCCTGCAGGTTGAAATGTCCATATGATGTATCAGTAGAACTGGGGGCCTACTGCTTACAGAGTAGGTGATGATTTACACACTACGGTATCTCTTCAATCAGTGTTTAGGTTTCTTTTACACCTGATTATAACGCGTGTGTGTGTAGGTGAGCTGGGGGACTGTGACCCTCTAGAGCATTCTCCTGAGCTGGTGTCAGAGTTCCGCTTCACACCCAAACAGAGTGAGACCATGGAGGCAGACATTTTTAACAAGTGGGTGGACCTAAGGTGAGTTAAAACGCCATCAAACAGGACATCTTCACTGGTTTCTGTCTGAACAGACTGTAGGTGCATCTGGATAAGAACACAGGACAGGTGATAGCCACATGGGCTGTCTGATTATTTAACATCAGATAGAGGAGAGCAGGTGATCACTCTGGTGTTCTCTAGTGCTGTATCAAACCTATGTAGCTCACCACTTCCCTCTCTCTCTCTCTCTGGTCCTCTCTCTCTCTCTCTGGTCCTCTCTCTCTCTCTCTCTCTGGTCCTCTCTCTCTCTGGTCCTTTCTCTCTCTCTCTGGTCCTCTCTCTCTCTCTCTGGTCCTCTCTCTCTCTCTCTGGTCCTCTCTCTCTCTCTCTGGTCCTCTCTCTCTCTCTCTGGTCCTCTCTCTCTCTCTCTCTCTGGTCCTCTCTCTCTCTCTCTCTGGTCCTCTCTCTCTCTCTCTCTGGTCCTCTCTCTCTCTCTCTCTCTCTGGTCCTCTCTCTCTCTCTCTCTGGTCCTCTCTCTCTCTCTCTCTGGTCCTCTCTCTCTCTCTCTCTGGTCCTCTCTCCCTCTCTCTCTGGTCCTCTCTCCCTCTCTCTCTGGTCCTCTCTCCCTCTGTTCCTCTCTCTCTCTGTTCCTCTCTCTCTCTCCCTCTGGTCCTCTCTCCCTCTGTTCCTCTCTCTCTCTGGTCCTCTCTCTCTCTCCCTCTGGTCCTCTCTCCCTCTGGTCCTCTCTCCCTCTGTTCCTCTCTGTCTGTGAGACGGATTAAGGGATTAGTCCCTGGAGCATCTTGATTGAATCCAGGCAGTATTTAACCCCGCTAGTGTTTGATCGCTCCAATCTCAGATTAGATTACACACACACAGATTACACACACATACGCTGGGGCTCACTGAGCTGACATGACACCAGTGAAAGTGAGAAACCGAAGAGAAACCCTACTGAGTTTCGCTCTCTCTCTATTTGCCAGATAAACCCCTAGGCCCTAATCTGTTGTGTACATCTGAACTGGATCACTGCAAGAAATATTGAGGACATTCCACCTACAGGGCAGGATATGTGTGTGTTAGAGGCCGAGCACATGTTTGTGTGTTTTCCCAGGGGTAAGGATCCATCCCAGGCAGAGACCAGCTTCCTCAACAAGTGTAAATGGCTGGAGCTGTACGGAGTGGACATGCACTTTGTCAAGGTTGGTGCATGTGTGGTGTTTTTGAAGGGAGTTGTGCTGGTGGTCGTAGAGTAGCATTATGAGCGTGTGACTGTGTGTGTTGTCCTCAGGGAAGGGACGGAGGAGAGTACGCTCTGGGTCTCACTCCCACTGGCATCCTGGTGTTTGAGGGCTCCGCCAAGATAGGCCTGTTTTTCTGGTAAACACACAGTCTTTGACATAAACACTCCAAAACACACTGATATATTCTTGAAAACAGCTGCATAGTCTCTGACAATGTCAACTGTGTGTGTTTTCCAGGCCCAAGATCACCCGCCTGGACTTCAAGAAGAGTCGACTCACTCTAGTGGTGACGGAGGATGATGATCAGGTGAGCAATATACACACACACGGTGACAAATAGCCCTGGCCATGACCCCACTCTCTGAAGGTGTCTCATATATGCAAAAAACACATTTCCATTTCACACCATCATACATTTACAGGCTACACACTTGTGCATGAACACCCCCTATTTGACCTTTTGACTTGACGACAAAGATGATTTCATACATGGTTTTTGTCGGAGTGGTGGTTGATTGTGATTGGCTGTTGTGTGTTTAGGGGCGGGAGCAGGAGCACACATTTGTGTTCCAGTTGGACAGTTCGAAGACATGTAAACACCTGTGGAAATGTGCCGTGGAGAGCCACGCCTTCTTCCGGCTGCGTCAGCCCACTGCTGGGAATGCCTCCCGCAGTGACTTCACACGCCTCGGATCACGCTTCAGGTTCAGGTGGGTGGGGCTTGCACCAACAGAGTCTGCGTCCAAAATGGCACCCTATTCCCTATAGAGTACACCAGGTTTGACCAGAGCTCTATGGTGCACTATATGGTGAATAGAGTGCCATTTTGGATGCACTCAGAACTAGGTAGGGTTCTGGTCAAAGGTAGTGCACTAAATTAAGACTAGTGCGCCATCCAAAATGCAAGTTCTGTCTCTATGGTTACTTGATGGAAGCTATGGTTACAGGGATCTTTCCCTATGGTTACAGGGAGCTGTCGCCACGCCGTTTGTTTACAAACTGAAATGACCTTCAGATGCACACACTATTACACGCATATATCCCCATCATACAGGGACGCAGTATGTTGAGTCATGTAAATGTTCTGTACATCCTAACATGCCAAATACAGACGCCAGCTACAGTTAGTCTTCGTTAAAGGGAAACTTCGAGATTTTGGCTATGAAGCCCTTATCTACTACCCCAGAGTCAGATGAACTCATGGATACCATTTTTATCTATCTGCGTCCAGTATGAAGGAAGTTAGCGGTAGTTTCGTGAGCCAATGCTAACTGGCGTTAGCGCAATGATCGGAAGTCTATGATATCTACTAGCATGCTAGCAGTTACCATAGACGTCCAGTCATTGCGCTAATGCTAGTTAGCAATTACGCTAATGCTAATTAGCAGCTTCCTTTAAACTGCATGCAGAGACATAAAACTGGTATCAATGAGTTCATCTGACTCACTGTCCAAATCCTTTAAAGTGTTTTCTCTCTCCTTCTCAGTGGAAAGACTGAGTACCAGGCGACTCACGGAGGGAGGCTGAGGAGGGCCAGTACGTTTGAGAGACGACCCAGCAAGAGATACCCCTCCCGCACTCACTCGCTGGGGGGCAAGGGTTGGTATATTCCCCCCAGTACACCCTATAGCCTATACCCTACAGCTCCCAGTTACCCCATACAGTAAAACATCCATACAGGCAGTTTCCCATGTGAATTCTCCTGTGCTTGATTCACTGACCTGATTAACCTGTCTCTCGCTCTCTCTCTACAGCCAAACCACTACACCTCAGGTGGGTCCCTGAGAGCACAGGACAACCAAGCATGTACAGTGCCTTCAGAAAGTATTCACACCCCTTGAGTTTTTCCACATTTTGTTGTTACAAAGTGGGATTAAAATTGATTTAATTGTCATTTTTTGTGAACGATCTACATAATACTCTGTCAAAATGTGAACGCTTAAAAATAAATGTATGTATGTGTGTGTGTGTGTGTATATGTATATATATATATATATATATATATATATATATATATATATATATATATATATATATATATATATATATATATATATATAACACGAATATATCTTGATTAGATAAGTATTCAACCACCTGAGTCAATACATGATAGAATCACCTTTGGCAGCGATTACAGCTGAGTCTTTCTGGTTAAGTCTCTAAGAGCTTTCCACACATGGATTGTGCAACATTTGCTCATTATTCTTTTCAACATTCTTCAAGCTCTGTCAAATTGGTTGTTGATCATTGCTAGACAACCATTTTCAGGTCTTGACATAGATTTTCAAGCAGATTTAAGTCAAAGCTGTAACTCGGCCACTCAGGAACATTCACGGTCTTCTTGGTAAGCAACTCCAATGTAGATTTGGCCATGTGTTTTAGGTTATTGTCCTGCTGAAAGGTGCATTTGTCTCCCAGTGTCTGGTGGAAAGCAGACTGAGCCAGGTTTTCCTCTAGGATTTTTCCATTACGTTTCTTTTTTTATCCTGAAAAACTCCCCAGTCCTTAACGATTACAAGCATACCCATAACATGATGCAGCCCCCATTATCCTTGAAAATATGGAGAGTGGTATTTGGTTATGTGTTGCATATTTGATTTGCCCCAAACATAACACTTTGTATTCAGGACAAAAAGTGAATTGCTTTGCTACATTCTTTGCAATATTACTTTAGTGCCTTGTTGCAAACAGGGTGCATGTTTTGGAATATTTTTATTCTGTACAGGCTTCCTTCTTTTCACGCTGTCAGTTAGGTTAGTATTGTGGAGTAACTTCAATGTTGTTGATCCATCCTCAGTTTTCTCCTATCACAGCCATTAAACTCTAACTGTTTTAAAGTCACAATTGGTCTCATGGTAAAATCCCTTAGCGGTTTCCTTCCTCGGCGGCAACTGAGTTGGGAAGAACAGCTGTATCGTTGTAGTGACTGGGCGTGTTGATACACCATCCAAAGTGTAATTAATAACTTCACTATGCTCGAAGGGATATTCAATGTCTGCTTTCCAATAGGTGCCCTTTGCGAGGCATTGGAAAACCTCCCTGGTCTTTGGTTGAATCTGTTAGAAATGTACTGCTCGACTGAGGGAACTTACAGATAATTTTATGTGTGAGGTACAGAGATGAGGTAGTCAGTCAAATCACGTTAAACACTTATTGCACACTGAGTTGGTCCATGAAAATTAGGTGACTTGTTAAACACATTTTTACTCCTGAACGTTAGGCTTGCCATAACAAAGGGGTGGAATACTTATTGACTCAAGACATTTCAGCTTTTCATTTGTAAAAATGAATTCCACTATTTTAATAAATTTTCTAATTCAGGCTGTAGCACAACAAAATGTGGAAAAGGGGTGTGAATACTTTCTGAAGGCACTGTATGTTGTGTTAATGAGCAGTATGTGAATGAGCATGATGCACATTGTTGTAAAATGTATGTAAATTGAAGATATGTTTCTGTTAATGATCTGTATGTAAATGTGGTCTTATTAAGGAGTTTTGTTGTTCTGTTTCAGCGCCCACACCAGCCCCGAACCTAGTCTACACCCAGTAAGACACACACACACAATGGTTCCTCATGGATATGAAGGTTAAAAAATAAAATGTCAATGGATACCTTTGACTGATTACCATGGCAATGCATCTGCAATATTCAACTGAATATTATTTTCTCACTGTCTTTGCCTCCATCTCTCTCTCTTCAGTACCAGTGTAACATCCCTATAGCCCATGAGCCTTGGCACCCAGCCCTCACACCCCCCATCTACCTACAACGCTCAGGACACACATCCCCGCACAGGTGAGACAGACACACAGACAGACACACAGGGAAGGCCAGTTGGCGTCTTAATGGCATATAGTGAAAATCCCCCTAGCCCCCAGAGTTCTCTCTCATTTCAGAGGTGCAGTCTTTCTCTCTGCCTGGTGGGCTCTACTCCCTTTATCTTTTTAAAATGTCTTTCATTTCACATCACTGTTACATCATTCATGTGTTGCGTCATTCAGACCGGCTGTGTGTGTGTGTGTGTATGCTCACCGTGTGTGTGTCATGTTCCATGTCCAGAGCGCCTGCCGCAGTAGCAGTGAGTCCAGAGCCCAGTCATCAGTCAGTACCAGAGAGGACCAGCGGGTCTTTCCCAGGATCCATCAGTGTGGTGTACAGAGACAAGGTCATGACTGCACTCTGACCCCTACACCCTAACCTCTACAGCTCTGCCCCAGGACCCTGTCCCAAACCCACCACTAAATCCAAACTCTAACACATACACACATGCATAGGAGAGAACTGGAATACAGAAGACTGAGGGAGACAGATGAACACTCTGGTTGTGGACTCATGGACCAAAATACATGGCCCTCATCATCACCACCATCATCATTACACACCAGCCTTGTCTACCATGTGTCTTCTCCATCAGATCCCCACCACCATGCTGGGGAGGGAGAAAGAGCCTGTAATAACAAAGAGAGCGAGAGACTTTAAACACAGAGACCATAGAGAGATCTCTCTCCTAGTGGATTGGACCATGATGTTTAATGGTTCATGTTCAGTGCCGTGTTAGTTCATGTGATTGTTGTTGATACTTCAGTGTCTAAATGCTACAAAGTCCTCACATTTAACTGGGTAAGATTGAAATTCCTTTTATGCTATACAAAACAATCGTACCGTTACTTTATTTTCCTGCCCAGTTAGCGGGTAGATTTGCTTTTAGATAAATCCTTTCAGAGCAAGCCAAATAATTTCATGTTATTGCAAAGTTATCCTAGATCAGGATTCATTGTTTGAATGTAAGATGTAAAGCATTTGAGTGTGTGTGCAGTGTGTGAAGTAGTCTGTGTCATCATATGCTGCTGGAACTAGGGATTACATGGTTCTACATTACATCTGTAGGTGAATATAGCTACTTTGGAAATCTCAGATGAATGATTAAGGAAAATGTGCTTGTTAAATTCTTATCAGTGATTATATACAGTGGGGAAAAAAAGTATTTAGTCAGCCACCAATTGTGCAAGTTCTCCCACTTAAAAAGATGAGAGAGGCCTGTAATTTTCATCATAGGTACACGTCAACTATGACAGACAAAATTAGAAGAAAAAAAATCCAGAAAATCACATTGTAGGATTTTTAATGAATTGATTTGCAAATTATGGTGGAAAATAAGTATTTGGTCAATAACAAAAGTTTCTCAATACTTTGTTATATACCCTTTGTTGGCAATGACACAGGTCAAACGTTTTCTGTAAGTCTTCACAAGGTTTTCACACACTGTTGCTGGTATTTTGGCCCATTCCTCCATGCAGATCTCCTCTAGAGCAGTGATGTTTTGGGGCTGTTGCTGGGCAACACGGACTTTCAACTCCCTCCAAAGATTTTCTATGGGGTTGAGATCTGGAGACTGGCTAGGCCACTCCAGGACCTTGAAATGCTTCTTACGAAGCCACTCCTTCGTTGCCCGGGCGGTGTGTTTGGGATCATTGTCATGCTGAAAGACCCAGCCACGTTTCATCTTCAATGCCCTTGCTGATGGAAGGAGGTTTTCACTCAAAATCTCACGATACATGGCCCCATTCATTCTTTCCTTTACACGGATCAGTCGTCCTGGTCCCTTTGCAGAAAAACAGCCCCAAAGCATGATGTTTCCATCCCCATGCTTCACAGTAGGTATGGTGTTCTTTGGATGCAACTCAGCATTCTTTGTCCTCCAAACACGACGAGTTGAGTTTTTACCAAAAAGTTATATTTTAGTTTCATCTGACCATATGACATTCTCCCAATCCTCTTCTGGATCATCCAAATGCACTCTAGCAAACTTCAGACGGGCCTGGACATGTACTGGCTTAAGCAGGGGGACACGTCTGGCACTGCAGGATTTGAGTTCCTGGCGGCGTAGTGTGTTACTGATGGTAGGCTTTGTTACTTTGGTCCCAGCTCTCTGCAGGTCATTCACTAGGTCCCCCCGTGTGGTTCTGGGATTTTTGCTCACCGTTCTTGTGATCATTTTGACCCCACGGGGTGAGATCTTGCGTGGAGCCCCAGATCGAGGGAGATTATCAGTGGTCTTGTATGTCTTCCATTTCCTAATAATTGCTCCCACAGTTGATTTCTTCAAACCAACCTGCTTACCTATTGCAGATTCAGTCTTCCCAGCCTGGTGCAGGTCTACAATTTTGTTTCTGGTGTCCTTTGACAGCTCTTTGGTCTTGGCCATAGTGGAGTTTGGAGTGTGACTGTTTGAGGTTGTGGACAGGTGTCTTTTATACTGATAACAAGTTCAATCAGGTGCCATTAATACAGGTAACGAGTGGAGGACAGAGGAGCCTCTTAAAGAAGAAGTTACAGGTCTGTGAGAGCCAGAAATCTTGCTTGTTTGTAGGTGACCAAATACTTATTTTCCACCATAATTTGCAAATAAATTCATAAAAAATCCTACAATGTGATTTTCTGGAGAAAAAAAATCTCAATTTGTCTGTCATAGTTGACGTGTACCTATGATGAAAATTACAGGCCTCTCTCATCCTTTTAAGTGGGAGAACTTGCACAATTGGTGGCTGACTAAATACTTTTTTTCCCCACTGTACATTACAATAGGATGTCATGTTATGGAAACCTTGCCTTGAATCTATCGCTGCATATCTACCTTTGTTCTTCGGAGACATGAATGTTATGTGTGTGAGAGGTTCTGACTCAGCTTAATCAATAGAATGGCACTGATAGCCTTGTTGTTTACCTCTGTTAATGCTGATTGTGTTTACATCCTGGTCATGCTCAACATTCCTTCCTGTTGCCTTAAAATTACTCCTATCACAACCAGCCTTGGTTGCTATAGCTGCAGCCTTGTTGAATAAACGCACTGCTTAAACTCTTTCACTTAAGTTTAATAATGTACATGTGTACACACACACACACAATGAATGACTGTGTTAAAATGATGTGCCATACACGCACAATACCGCACACAGACTACTAAAGCACAGGCGGCTGGTTGTACCTTAATTGGGGAGGACGGGTTCATAGTAATGGCTGGAATGGTATCAAAGGTGCTGTCCATGTGTTTGATGCCATTCCATTCACTCCATTCCAGGCATTATGATATGTCCTCCCCTCAGCAGCCTGTGTACCAAAGAGAGGTTTAAAAACTATTGTTAATGTGTGGTAATGGAGATGAACCAGGGTGCTGTCTGAGGTTCTGGGTTTCTGGACTGTGTGTTTGAGTGTGTGTGATGTGCTGTCCCCAGTTTCCCTCTGAGTGGTCCTGTCCTGGGAGGGGAGCAGCAGTTCAGTGTTGAGGAGAATGAGACGCCTTACTCTGGAAGCATGCACCATCGCCACCGCAGACACACACACTACGACAACAGCCAGGAGACTTACTGTCACACACACAGCAAGAACAGTGAGTATACACACACAGGTATACACACCACGGCAGCCAGGTTATACAGTGCCCTCCACTATTATTGGCACCCCTGTTTAAGATGTGGTCGAGGACTTCCAAAAATTCTCCTTTTTTTTTAAACAACATAGAACCCAAATGCAAAAAAAGAGAAAAATCCAACCTTTTATTTAAGTACATTACTTTGGTGGAAAAAAAAAAATCACACATTTAGAAGAAAAAAAAACTTGAAATCATGTGTCCCACAATTATTGGCACCCCTTACAATTCCGCTGAAAATTTTAATTGATTTTTTTTAAAATATATTTTTCTGTAGTTGCTAAAGTTGGTCAGGGTATCTAGGAACTTTTAATTAGTAATTCATGACTTCCTGTTTCCCTGGGGTATAAATATGACGTGACACAGAGGCCTAATTCTCTTACCCATTTGTCAACATGGCAAAGACAAGAGAACACACCATTCAAGTAAGGCAGATTTGTGTCGACCTTCATAAGTCAGGCAATGGCTACAAGAAAATAACCACTCGCCTTAACTTGCCCGTATCTACAGTCAGAGGAATCATTAAGAAGTTTAAAACAACTGGAACAGTGACAAACAAGGCTGGAAGAGGTCCCAAGTTTATCTTGCCACAACGCACAGTGAGGAGGATGGTAAGAGAAGTAAAAAAAAGTCCTAAGCTCACTGTCACAGAATTGCATCAAAGAGTGGCATCTTGGGGTCACAAAGTCTCCAAAACAACCATCAGACGCTCTCTACATGCCAACAAGCTGTTTGGGAGGCATGCAAGGAAAAAGCCTTTTCTCACTAACACTCACAAACGTAAACGTCTGGAGTTTGCTAAGCGGCACTGGGACTTCAACTGGGATCGTGTGCTTTGGTCAGATGAGACTAAGATTGAGCTTTTTGGCAACAAACACTCTAAGTGGGTCTGGCGTAAAACAAAAGATGAGTATGCGAAAAGCACCTCATGCCCACCGTGAAGTATGGTGGAGGATCTGTGATGCTGTGGGCCTGTTTCTCTTCCAAAGGCCCTGGGAACCTTGTTAGGGTGCATGGCATTATGAACGCTTTGAACTACCAGGACATTTTAAATAAAAACCTGATGGCCTCTGCCAGAAAGCTGAAGATGGGTCGTCATTGGGTCTTTCAGCAGGATAATGATCCAAAACATGTGGCAAAATCTACACAAAAATGGTTCAGCAGTCACAAACTCAAGGTCCTCCCATGGCCATCTCAGTCCCCAGACCTCAACCCAATCGAAAACCTGTGGGGCGAGCTAAAGAGGAGAGTGCATAAGAGAGGACCCAGGACACTGGATGATCTAGAAAGATTGTGCAAAGAAGAATGGTCAAAGATCCCTCTCTCTGTGTTCTCCAATCTTGTGAAATGTTATAGGAGGAGATTAAGTGCTGTCTTGTTGGCAAAGGGGGGTTGTACAAAGTATTAACATCAGGGGTGCCAATAATTGTGGGACACATGATTTCAAGTTTTTTTTTTTCTAAATGTGTGATTTTTTTTTTTCTTCACCAAAGTAATGTACTTAAATAAAAGGTTGGATTTTTCTCTTTTTTGCATTTGGGTTCTATGTTGTTAAAAAAAAAGGAGAATTTTTGGAAGTCCTCGACCACATCTTAAACAGGGGTGCCAATAATTGTGGAGGGCACTGTATGTTAACACTGTGTGTGTGTGTGTAGAACACAGAGCCCCTCCCTGTCCTGTAGATGAGTTGGAGCTCTGTCTGCTCAACCCCCTGGAGACAGACAGCAACACCTCTCCCTGGCCTTCACTTCATGTCAACGTGGACAACAAGGTACAGTAACACACCAGGTGACACATTTTAGCAGTTATTTTAGTACACATTTGGACTCCATTTTTCTCTCTCTCTCTCTCTCTCGCTCATCTCTCAGGCGGAAGAGAAGCAGTTGTCTGAGAAGTCTCTCCACCCCTCCTCTCCCCGCAGCCCTCCAGACCATCTCAAGTGTAACATCCTCAAAGCTCAGATGGAGGCTCTCTATAGAGTGAGTACTGATCCCTAGTGAGTGATGGAGGAGCTCTATAGAGTGAGTACTGACCCCTAGTGAGTGATGGAGGCTCTCTATAGAGTGAGTACTGACCCCTAGTGAGTGTGTGTTTGCAGTAGCCGTGTAAAAGCTAACATCCTCTCTCATCCTCCTGTCCTCTTCTCTGTCATCCTTCTGTCTTCTCCTCTGTCATCCTCCTGTCCTCTTCCTGTCCTCTCCTCTGTCATCCTCCTGTCATCCTCCTCTCCTCTCCTGATGAAGGATGCTCCACTGACGCCCAGAGGGAAAACCTCTAGTCAGGAGATCAACGACAGGCCAGTATTACCAGTGATACAGTACTCCTCCCAGTGTGTGTGTGTGTGTGTGTGTGTTTGATGGTAGATAATGGTATGTGTGTGTGTCTCAGGTATCAGAGCTCCAGTCAGGACTCTAGAGACTCTGCCACGTCCAGTCTGACCACAGAGAAATTGTCCCTCCGCCCCGACCACAACTCAACCACAGACCGACCCGCCAAGTCTAACCCCAACCGCAGGAAAAGACTGGTCAGGCAGTTCAGCTTGTAAGTATGGCAGGGTTTTCACAACCTGCTCTGGGATTCCATACGATGCTCACATCTGTGTCCTGTACTCCAAGTACTGTCATAGCCTAGCCACTATACAGAAAAACCTATGATGTTAGTTATTCAGTACTCATGTGATACATTTAGAATGTTGTGGCTGAACACTGTCCTGTAATTGGTCCTCAGTAACCATGAGGACGAGGATAATCTCCCAGAGGCCCTTGCAGCGATCTCGTCCCGGAGCACTGGGAAGTCTGGATCTAACAACTCACTGGACAACCAGACACAACCCTCCATATACCCCCAGGAACCACACACACAGGTTACCATCCCCCAGAGCACTCAGCATCACACGCACACACTTTTCATGGCAGTGCATTTGTCCATTTGGATCAGAGCCATGACATTTCTAAGCAAATACCAGGATAATAGTGGATTGTGAACTAAACTGTTTTGTGTGTGTGTGTTGCAGATGGACATGCCGATACTGGAGCTGAGGAGTCCATGCTGTGAGCGTTCCCCCTCCCCCTCTCCCCACCTCTCACCTTCCTACTACCACACCTCTATCCCTCACCTGGTACCCTACCTCGCCTCACACACCGACAGGTAACACACACTCAGGTTACAGACACACTAACACCTAACACACACACACACAAATCCCAGTCATGTAACATTCCTGTGTGTGTCTGTGTTTAGCGGGGAGGAGATGAGGTTGGGCAGAGAGAAGATTCTCAGGGCTCTCCTGATGACGGAGCTCTGAGTCCCCTGACCCCTGTGTCATCATGGATGTCTCATGGACCTGGTCTGAGATGACCTTCAGGAGTCCCACCTCCACTGGCCACACTCAGCATTTAGACATTTACATAATGCAGTCAACCTTTCTATATTTGCATAAAAACGACTTTGCTTAAGTGTTATTTTACAAGGAACATGTTTTATGTATACCCACACTACAGACCCTGAAATAACATTAACACATGCTCAGAGAGAATCAAATAACCAGGCAGACAGACAGACAGACAGGCGGGCAGAGGGACAGGTGACGATGAAAGATGAATGGTAAAGTAGTAAGGTTACTGCTGGGAATCCTACACACTTGTCATGACTTATTGTATTGTCAAGTTGACCCGCTCTAATTAAACTGCTACATGCTAGTAACTGTTCCCAGGCGAAAATCTGCAGAGCTGCAGTCCCATTCCTGTCCTGTAGATAGAGACACACCCACACAGACTGCAGCTTGGATCAGTTGTAGTTTCCCGTAACCACTACCTGGATAAGGCCTTTTTTACATCCTCCTTATAGTTGTTAGAATTTTTGCGATTAAACTGATCCTAGGCCTGTGGTTACGTGGAACTAACTGGAGAGTTTGGGTCAGAGCTCAGGTTACAGCTCTGCCATGTTTCTGTGCAGTTCCTTATTGCTGTTCTTGTCTATGTTCTATACCCCTGTGTTTAACCCTAATAAAGAAAACATGGTTACTTTTACTCCTGCTCTGTCTGGTCTCTGCTCGGAAGTGTGTGCGTGTGGGGGGGGGGGGGGTTTCCTGTCGGTGTGTGAGTGTCAGGTAAATCAAGAGAAACCGGTGCATAAACAGGATCAGGTAGGGTGTTGTGGAGTGAGTGAGGGAGAATGTGGGTGGGGTTGTAGTGTTACACAATGCTAGTTCTGCACTAACAAGGTCCTACTGCTTCTTGTTTACTCTTTTCCTCTACCTTCATCCCCCCTCTCTCTCTCCCTCCATTCTTTACTGCTAGAAAATACCATCCTGTGGTATAATGTCTCTAATGTTTCAGGATGACAATAGTACTGTGAGAGAAGGTGTGTGAGGGACTGAGAGTCAGTGCACTGTGACAGGGAGTTCTCAGTGTTCCTCCTCCAGCCACATTCTGTCAACAGCGGCCCCACCTTAGCAGTATGAGAGGTGTGGGAGTGCGTGAACGCACCAAATCACAAACCCACTTATCATAGGTTCTTCACTCCAATTTGATCACTTGATCGTTGTAATGAATAATGAATTCACAGACGGTGCGTGTGATTTGTAATCAATGAGTTTCCCAGACAGGCTTGTTTCACATGTTCTATTTATTAGTGTCAGTGTGGTCACAGGAGAGTTCCCTGGACAGCCAGGGACCCACAGTCACAGCAGACATCATCAACATATTACATTATTAATGTATTACATCTTCATCATCATTGGCCATGTATAGCTCTGTCTAATCTGGCCTACATGGGAGTAAAACACACTGGGTGAGTTTCAATAGTCTAAAGTGGGCTCATCTCCTTGACTCCTCTCCTTAGTCTGCACTGATCTGAAAACTCATGATAGATGAGAACAATTTGTCCTTTTACGTCAGTGTAGTAGACTGTTGAGATGCAGCCATGCAGGCACAGTGGTAAATCTCCATCACAGTGACATTACAGTAAGGCATCTGAGATAGCACAGTGGTAAATCTCCATCACAGTGCGAGACTGAGCAGGGCTGAGTGTGTGGATTAGGGATAGGAGTTGGGACCGAGCTGGGTTAGGCAATAGACAGTGTTGGAAAAAGTACTAAATTGTCATACTTGAGTAACAGTGAAGATACCTTAATGGAAAATGACTTAAGTAAAAGTATCTGGTTTTAAATGTACTTAAGTACAGTGGTGGAAAAAGTACTCAATTGTCATAAAAAAGTAAATGCTATACATCAAATTCCTTATATTCCAAACCAGACGACATGATTGAATTGTTTTTTTAATTTATGGACAGACGGGCACACTTCAACGCTCAGACATAATTTATAAACGCAATATTTGTGTTTAGTGAGTCCGACAGATCAGAGGCAGTAGGGATTACAATGCATTATATTGATAGGTGCGTGAATTGGACCATATTGCTGTCCTGCCTGAGCATTCGAAATGTAACGAGTACTTTTGGGTGTCGGAAAAAGTATGGAGTAAAAAGTACATTATTTTATTTAGGAATGTAGTGGAGTAAAAGTTGTCAAAAATATAAATAGTAAAGTACAGATACTCCCCAAAACTACTTAAGTAGTACTTTAAAGTTGTTTTAGTTTTAGTACTTTACACCACTGGCAACAGGAATAGTGATCTCCTGGCTCTGGGCTCAGCTTGGCATCACAAACAAAAGGCAAGGGTGGAGTGGCACTATGCAACCATAAACAGGTCAGATGGGAGGGGTGTGGGAGTGATTCGGCATTTGATTAACTAACTACATGTAACTTTTATGTCAGACACTATGCTGTTGATATACAGTATAATCTGTATAGTAATTGGATTGGTTAGCAGTGCTTTGGTATTTGCCATAACATGTAAACATCTGAGTGTAGCTAGCACTACTAACTTCTTCATGCAGGAAGCTTCCTAATACAATATTCTAGTATTGGATTGTAAAATTATAGAAAGTATAAAGAAATAAAATGTCATATAATGTTTTTAAACAGACAGTATAAAATAAAATATATACATATACAGTGGGGGGAAAAGTATTTAGTCAGCCACCAATTGTGCAAGTTCTCCCACTTAAAAAGATGAGAGAGGCCTGTAATTTTCATCATAGGTACACGTCAAATATGACAGACAAATTGAGGAAAAAAATTCCAGAAAATCACATTGTAGGATTTTTTATGAATTTATTTGCAAATTATGGTGGAAAATAAGTATTTGGTCACTTACAAACAAGCAAGATTTCTGGCTCTCACATACCTGTAACTTCTTCTTTAAGAGGCTCCTCTGTCCTCCACTCGTTACCTGTATTAATGGCACCTGTTTGAACTTGTTATCAGTATAAAAGACACCTGTCCACAACCCCAAACAGTCACACTCCAAACTCCACTATGGCCAAGACCAAAGAGCTGTCAAAGGACACCAGAAACAAAATTGTAGACCTGCACCAGGCTGGGAAGACTGAATCTGCAATAGGTAAGCAGCTTGGTTTGAAGAAATCAACTGTGGGAGCAATTATTAGGAAATGGAAGACATACAAGACCACTGATAATCTCCCTCGATCTGGGGCTCCACGCAAGATCTCACCCCGTGGGGTCAAAATGATCACAAGAACGGTGAGCAAAAATCCCAGAACCACACGGGGGGACCTAGTGAATGACCTGCAGAGAGCTGGGACCAAAGTAACAAAGCCTACCATCAGTAACACACTACGCCGCCAGGGACTCAAATCCTGCAGTGCCAGACGTGTCCCCCTGCTTAAGCCAGTACATGTCCAGGCCCGTCTGAAGTTTGCTAGAGTGCATTTGGATGATCCAGAAGAGGATTGGGAGAATGTCATATGGTCAGATGAAACTAAAATATAACTTTTTGGTAAAAACTCAACTCGTCGTGTTTGGAGGACAAAGAATGCTGAGTTGCATCCAAAGAACACCATACCTACAGTGAAGCATGGGGGTGGAAACATCATGCTTTGGGGCTGTTTTTCTGCAAAGGGACCAGGACGACTGATCCGTGTAAAGGAAAGAATGAATGGGGCCATGTATCGTGAGATTTTGAGTGAAAACCTCCTTCCATCAGCAAGGGCATTGAAGATGAAACGTGGCTGGGTCTTTCAGCATGACAATGATCCCAAACACACCGCCCGGGCAACGAAGGAGTGGCTTCGTAAGAAGCATTTCAAGGTCCTGGAGTGGCCTAGCCAGTCTCCAGATCTCAACCCCATAGAAAATCTTTGGAGGGAGTTGAAAGTCTGTGTTGCCCAGCGACAGCCCCAAAACATCACTGCTCTAGAGGAGATCTGCATGGAGGAATGGGCCAAAATACCAGCAACAGTGTGTGAAAACCTTGTGAAGACTTACAGAAAACGTTTGACCTGTGTCATTGCCAACAAAGGGTATATAACAAAGTATTGAGAAACTTTTGTTATTGACCAAATACTTATTTTCCACCATAATTTGCAAATAAATTCATTACAAATCCTACAATGTGATTTTCTGGATTTTTTTTTCTCATTTTGTCTGTCATAGTTGACGTGTACCTATGATGAAAATTACAGGCCTCTCTCATCTTTTTAAGTGGGAGAACATGCACAATTGGTGGCTGACGAAATGTGTTTTTTCCCCACTGTACGTAGAGTAGGACAGTATGAACATTCCTCTTTCTCTCTCTCTCTCGATCTCTCTCTCTCACACACACACACACACATACATCCACACGCACTTACACACATACACACATGTCATGAAGAAAGGTTCAGATCAATAATTACTACTAAACGCAGCTCTACTTCTAACAAACATCTCCTGAAGTGGTTCTAATACTTCTAACATCTCTACAAAGCTTTTTTAAAATAGTGTGTGCAATATAAGACAGAGTTGCATTTTGGCTGAGGCAAAGCTCTGATATAAAATACATTTCTGCTCTCACGCATATTCACTGTATATACAACTCAGACTAGGAACTGGAGGCCAGGACATTCCCCCACATATCCTTTGGTGTGTGTGCGTTGTGTGTGTTGTGTGTGTTGTGTGATAGTGTAGTGCAGGAGTGTCAAACTTTCAGCACAGTTTAATATAGCGAGCCATGTCTTATAAAAAAAAAAAAAAGTACATATAACCAATTTTCAGTGTGGCCCTCCAGACCTGGGTGAAAACCCAATGTGGCCCTCGGGGTAAAATGAGTTTGACACCCCTGGTATAGTGTGTGTGTAATGGGTAGTGTGCGACAGTGTGGGGATCTTTGAGCCTTCTACAGCATGTTTCGGTCCAGGTAGTACCCTCCCTGCTTGGTCAGGAGAGGGGGAAAGGGCATCAGAGCATCACCACTGCTGGACTGACCAATCATACCGCTCAGGACAGGCAATGCCTCCATAGGACTCTACAGAGAGAGGGAGAAAGGCAGGGAGAGAGGGGGAGGAAGATAGAGACAGGAAGTGATCGTACAAGGAAAGGAGTCTATGTGGTTTGAAGGTTGTCTTGTCCCAGCACCAGAGGATTCCATCACTTAGTCCACCACCTCCCCACCTAACACACTAGTACACCACTGATAACACTATCTAGCACACTACAATGCCCCAAGGAGGAAAGGGGGAACACACCTTGGAAGGGCTGAGTCAGACAGCAGCAGGTACAGTGCCAGTCAAACGTTTGGACACACCTACTCATTCAAGGGTTTTTCTTTATTTTGTACTATTTTCTACATTGTAGAATAATAGTGAAGAAATCAAAACTATGAAATAACACATATGGAATCATGTAGTAAACAAATATATTTTCTATTTGAGATTCTTCAAATAGCCACCCTTTGCCCTGATGACAGCATTGCACACTCTTGGCATTCTCTCAACCAGCTTCACCTGGAATGCTTTTCCAACAGTCTTGAAGGAGTTCCCACATATGCTGAGCACTTGTTGGCTGCTTTTCCTTCACTCTGCCGTCCGACTCATCCCAAACCATCTCAATTGGGTTGAGGTAGGGGGATTGTGGAGGCCAGGTCATCTATTGCAGCCCTTACACAGCCTGGAGGTGTGTTGGGTCATTGTCCTGTTGAAAAACAAAAGATAGTCCCACTAAGGCCAAACCAGATGGTGTATCGCTGCAGAATGCTGTGGTAGCCATGCTGGTTAAGTGTGCCTTGAATTCTAACTATATCACAGACAGTGTCACCAGCAAAGCACCCCCACACCATAACAACTCCTCCTCCATGATTTACGGTGGGAACTACACATGCGGAGATCATCCATTCACAAACACTGTGTCTCACAAAGACACGGTGGTTGGAACCAAAAATCTCCAATTTGGACTCCAGATCAAAGGACACATTTCCATCGGTCTAATGTCCATTGCTCGTGTTTCTTGGCCCAAGCAGGTCTCTTCTTCTTATTGGTGTCCTTTAGTAGTGTTTTCGTTGCAGCAATTCGACTATGAAGGCCTGATTCACACAGTCCCCTCTGAACAGTTAATGTTGAGACGTGTCTGTGACTTGAACTCTGTGAAGCATTTGTTTGGGCTGCAATTTCTGAGGCTCGTAAATCTAATGAACTTATCCTCTGCAGCAGAGGTAACTCTGGGTCTTCCATTCCTGTGGCGGTCCTCATAAGAGCCAATTTCATCATAGCGCTTGATGGTTTTTGCGACTGCACTTGAAGAAACTTTCAAAGTTCTTGAAATGTTCCGGATTGAATGACCTTCATGTCTTAAAGTAATGATGGACTGTTGTTTCTCTTTGCTTATTCGAGCTGTTCTTGCCATAATATGGACTTGGTCTTTTACCAAATAGGGCTCCTTCTGTATACCCCCCCCCTACCTTGTCACAACACAACTGATTGGCTCAAACGCATTAAGAAGGAAATAAATTCCACAAATTTACTTTTAAGAAGGCACACCTGTTAATTGAAATGCATTACAGGTGACTACCTCATGAAGCTGGTTGAGAGAATGCCAAGAGTGTGCAAAGCTGTCATCAAGGCAAAGGGTGTCTACTTTGAAGAATCTCAAATATAAAATATATTTGGATTTGTTTAACACTTTTTTGGTTACTACATGATTCCATATGTGTTATTTCATAGTTTTGATGTCTTCACTATTATTCTACAATGTAGAAAATAGTAAAAATAAAGAAAAACCCTTGAATGAGTAGGTGTGTCCAAACTTTTGACTGGTAGTGTAGAAATTGACCATATAGAACAGGTACGGTTCTAGTTTCCACCAGATAATGTTGTGTTGATCGGGACACAGAGTAGAAGTTCCTCCCAACCACTGGTCCAGGATCAGATGTTTTCTACCTCCTGATGGTTCACGTTAGGATTGGGTGTGTGGGGTAATCTGATCCTTGGGTGTGTTGGGTAATCTTATCCTAGATCTGAGGTTTGGATTGACTGTGTGGGGTAATCTGATCCTAGAGGTTAGGATTGGGTGTGTGGGGTAATCTGATCCTAGATCTGAGGTTAGGATTGGGTGTGTGAGGTAATCTGATCCTATATCTGCACTGTAAAAAAAGATGTCAAGAAGAAGGAAATCAGCTGGAATAGGATTGTGAGTTTGCTCAACAAAAATGTTGTTGAGCAAACTCACAATCCTATTGCAGCTGGTTGCCACAGATCTAGGATCAGATTACCCCACACACACAATCCTAATGTGATCCATCAGGGGGTAGAACACATCTGATCCTGGACCAGTGGTTGGGGTGACACTTCTACTCTGTGTCCCGATCAACACACATTCTCTGGTGGAATCTAGAACCATAATCTTTTTTTACAGTGTGTGGTTTGGGGCATTGAAATCCCCCCTAGCTAGACTCTACCCCGTGACCCCCTAGTAACCCGGAATCTCAGACCACACCCATAACCACGTCGTCCCGGAGATGAAAGAGAGGAGAAACACACACCATGACCCTGTCAGCCAATCCTTACCTTCCGCCTGCCTAGGACACACCCCTTAAATACACACCCACTCTTTGGGCTGCGTGAGCAGGGTCCGGGAGGGATCGTGATCATGCACGTTAGCATGAGCGTGCACAAGGCCATCCTCAGTAGCGTACTATAGTGTTGGGGGGGACAGAGACACAGGGGACTGAGACAGAGACAGACAGGCTGGGTTGGGTTGGGTTGGGCTGGGCTGGGCTGTGTGTTCAGAAGAGTCAGCCTTTGCAAGTTGCTTACTTGTGATTTATCTACAGTATATAGTATCACTTCAACTTTCAAACTAGTGTTCATTAGCACAGGCTGAACTCGTTGTCTATTTCCTAGTGTATCAGTGAGGAGCAGCCTCTTGTAAATCAAGTCCATGCAGGCAGTGGAGCTCCACCCTACATAATGCCTGTGGGTGTTTGGGAGGGAGGCAGAGGGAGAGGACAGAATAGGGAGGGTAGACCTGACTAACTCGTTTGATAGCCTCCAGGCAAACACAGTGGATGCCTGACAGTATAGTACACTCCTCCAATAGCAGATTTGAATACTTCCTTTGGATCGACCGTGAGACATGAGAGGGCACGGCAACACATACCATACCGGTCACATTGCACACACACACACACACACACACACACACACTTTCTCTAACACACATGAATGTACACACAGACTTGTATAACTAACCGTGTGGGGACACACAATTCAGTCCCATTCAAAATCCTATCTTTCCTAACCCCTAACCCTAAACCTAACCCTTACCCTTACCCTTACCCTAAACCTTACCCTAACCTTAACCCTAACCTTAACACCAAAACCTAACCTTAACCCTATCCCTAACCTATGTTGCTCTGCATGTGCTCACTGCTTATTGTTTGTCTGTATTGTTATTGTAATAGTTTTTAATAACCTGCCCAGGGACTGCGGTTGAAAATGAGCCGGCTGGCTAAAACTGGCACTTTTACTGAAACGTTGATTAATACACTGTCCCTGTAAAAATAAAAATTAACTTAACTCAACTCGACCCTAGCTCCTAACCCTAACCCTAAAACTAACCATTCTCTTCCCCATAAGTATAGTTAAACACGTCCAAGTGCACACTCACACACATACACACACACATACACACACACACTGTTTACCTGGTATCCCTGAATGGTGTTGAGCAGTTCTTTGTAGGCGAGCCCATGCATACGGACCACTCCCCCAGGGGAGGGCAGAGGGGAGGGGGAGGGGTAGTACCCTATAGTGTTGGGAGAACCTGGGGGACTGGAGAGAGGGAGGGGGAGAAGAGAGGAGAGAGAGAGGGTGAGATATAAAGAGTGAGTTGGAGAGGCCATAACAAAAAGAGTATTATACATCCTGAAATGCCATGAGGTGCGTGCTGTAAATATCCGTTACGGAAATATCACATAATTTCACATGTGGAAAATCACGTGATTTTATATGAAATTCCACATGTGAAATCATGTGAAATTGTGTTTTTGGAACACTTCACGTGTTTTCACGTGTAGTTTAATGTTATCACATGTTGCTTTACATGTTGTCACGTTATCACATTAACTTAATATAAGATCAAATGTGATCACATGAAAATATGTGTTTTTGGAACACACAACTCCATGTGGTTTTTCCATCAGGGATATCACATCCAAATGAACTTGAATGCTGAGAGAGAGGGGAGAGGAGGGGAGGGGGGAGAGAGAGAGGGGAGAGGAGGGGAGGGGGGAGAGAGGGGAGAGGAGGGAAGGGGGGAGAGAGAGGTCATTGTGGTCTTAGTGCTGTTTGCTGTTCCTTCTGATACCACACCACTGCTCAGTCATTAACTACCCTTGTGTATGTCCCCCCCCCCCAGCCCCCAAGGCACTTACAATATATGATTGGATGGTTTATGGGCCTAATAGTTCTTACCTGGGGCATTGATATCATTAACTACCCTTGTGTATGTCCTTCCCCACAACACATACTAGTCCTTACCTGGGATAGTATGCAGTGTAGTTCATGTAGAGCTGAGTGCTAGCTGGGTAGTAAGCGTGTCCAGGTCCTAGGGGGCGGGGACTCAGCAGCACCTGACCAATGGGAGGGAAGAGGCCGGCAGCCTCAGCAGGCAGGATGGAAGGGGCGGATGGGAAGGAGTAGGAGGGAGGAGACAGACCTGGGGAGTGGGGATAGAGTTAGACAACACGCCAAGGCAAGGACACGGAAAGAACATATGCCCAACACGGCACACAGAGAACAACAGATCCCCTGGTCCCCTCTAAAGATGGCCGCTGTAAGCAGACTACAGTGTGCTTCCGGGTCATCTACAGTGGCTATGTGACATGGTCCGGTGACTTTTTGTTTCTAGGAGACCCTCCTCAATGAACACCTGACACAACAGGTAGCTTTAGATTCTACAGACGTGTGTTTGGGCTTGGGGGTGACTCCTGACCCCACCTGCATAACGAAGACTAGACATCACCAACATTGTTTTACATTTTTGCAGACGCTCTTATCCAGAGCGACGTACAGTGTTGAGTGCACACATTTTCATACTGGTCCCCGGTGGGAATCAAACCCACAACCCTGGCATTGCAAGCACCATGCTCTACCAACTGAGCTACACGGGACTACACACCAGAACTCAATGACTAGACATCACCATGACTACACACCAGAGCTCAGCTCCGCCCACCTCTCCCACACCCCCACTGATTGGACACGCTCCAACTGTAAGACTCAAGCCCAATCCTAAATCAACCCTGAGTCCCTACCCTCAAGTCATTTTTGCAATATTGCTTACACACCTATCCAATACTTCCAGTACAAAGGGATCCATTTGGAATTGGGCAAGAGGCCTCACACATGCCAAGCACACACAAACCATTGGAACAGACTATTTTTAATCAGAGTGTGTGTGAAAAATATGTTTACAATGAACAGTCAGTGAACTACAGATTTCTCCCTGCATGCAAATTCACCAAAATCACACAGAATTACACAAACCACAACAAGGGGTAACACACACGCATTCCTACACAAGCACGCACACACACACACTCACACACACACCCCAGGTTCCTACCCCTCAGGTCAGGTCAGATGCTCCTGTCCTCCCAGAGTTCTAGATCAGAGAGAACCCAGACAGAAAAGAAGACAGGGGGCAGGATTTAACCTCTGACCTCTAACCCCTCACCCTTCCCTGGTCTGTGGCAGCCCACCTACCCTGCGGTCCCGAAGCGCCCAGCTCCCAGCAGCACTTACGTCTGGACTTACATGGCGGCGGGCTGAGCCCTGTCCCACTCCTGGTCCGGGTGTGTGTGTGAGTGTGTGTATGTGAGAGGGAGCCTCCCATCAACACCAGACCCATCTCTTCAGCGCTACAGGGGAACACCTCCACATAGCGACTGTTAAGCCCTCGCTTGCCAGCCTGGCCCGGACCAGACATCACCTGCTTGTGGACCCGCTGGGAGGCAGAGAAAGCCCGCTCCGCTGAACGCATCTGGATGAAACAGTCCCCTGACGGACGACCCTATGGAGACACACATACGCACACACACACACACAAACACACACACAGCAGGGAAAGTCTAGTTTCTGTAGGTGTAGTGTGTGTGTGTGTGTGTGTGTGTGTGTGTGTGTGTGTGTGTGTGTGTGTGTGTGTGTGTGTGTGTGTGTGTGTGTGTGTGTGTGTGTGTGTGTGTGTGTGTGTGTGTGTGTGTGTGTGTGTGTGTGTGTGTGCAGGCTCATATAGTGTGTACCTACCTGTTGGTTGACCACCATGTGTACTCCGTGTGGTCTGATGTCATGTGTGTATTCTCCTAGGAAGGCCAGTATATCCTCTATGGTGGCGGTGTAGGGCAGCCCCCTCAGCCTGAGGCAGTCCCTCACACCACCAGGAGAGGGCAACAGAGACACGGAGGGCAACAGTGACACCAGGGGGGCAGGAGCCACGGGGATCAGAGGGGCTGACGAGTACCTGTTCAACACCTACACACACACATACACACACACACACACACACACACACACACTGAGCTATAAGGTTAGACAGTTATAACTTGTAAGCGCTGGTTCAGCAACAACATACACACATAAAGAAGCGTATTCTCTCTGGAGTTCCTGGTTTTACTCTGGCAGGGGTATTCCGTTTAGGTGTGTGTAGGTCAGTGTGTGTGTCTGTATTGAAGAGATGGGATCTGGCTGGTTGCCAACAGGATATCACAATGTTTACCGTCCTGAAGAGGAACTCTAACTCCCCCCATCAGGGTCACTCACTACCACTGAACTCTGACCTCTTGACCTCTCACCTTCAGACATATAAGACCACTATAACATTTAAACCTGTACTGTATAGGAGTCTAAGTACATGGGAATGTTTCTACACTGAGAGCTGAAACACCAGCTTATCAATGAATAGGTCTATTAAGACTGTGAGAGGTGAGGTGAGGTGAGGTGAGGTGAGGTGAGGTGAGGTGTGTGCGTATGTGTGTATGTGTGCGTGTGTGTGTGTGTGTGTGTGTGTGTGTGTGTGTGTGTGTGTGTGTGTGTGTGTGTGTGTGTGTGTGTGTGCGTGCGTGCTTTAGGAGGGTAATCCTAAGTATGAAAAAACAATAAAATATGTATGCACTGGATAAGAGCGTCTGCTAAATGACTAAAATGTAAAAAATGTAATCTTTCACAGACCAGAGCGTTTAAGTGTTTACACAACAAACCAGAACGCCAGGCGCTGAGGAGGAGAGCAAACACACACACACAGACACACACACACACACACACACACACACACACAGAGAGACACACACACACACACACACACACACAGACACAGACACACAGACACACACTCGCTCATCCAGTTCTTAATTAGAGTAAATGCCCATGCTCTATTGAAGCTCTGTGTCACACCCTTAAACCTTTAAATCTTCTGCTTAGGTTTCCTACAGAAAACCCCCACCAGGACTATACCAACACACACACACCAACACACACACATGCACGCTCACTCCCTCCCTCTCTCTTTCTACCTGTTGCACCTTAACAGACAGACACACACCCCTCCCCCAACACACAGACATACCTGTTGCACCTTAACAGACAGATAACCCTTCATACCTGTTGCACCTCAGCGGCGGTGCTCTTGAATAGCTCAATATATCTCTTCCCCAGGATGTCTTTGTGCTTCCTGAGAGCGCACTGAGCATGCTCCTCACTGGCGAATAGGACGAAGGCGTCGCCAGTAGGCCTTCCATCAGGGAAACGCACAAATAGGATGCCATCCTTGTCACCACTGACAGGACACGCCTCTTTAGGCCCCTCCCCCTGGTAGAAGAAGGCCAGCACCTGGTCAGGTGTGGCGGTGAAGGGAAGACCTCGCATCCTGACGATCACCTGGTCCTCACGAGACAGGAACAGCGCCACCTCACTGGAGGTACTGCCTGCTATCTTAAGGAAGTCCTCTCCTGTTGCCTTGTACACCTGCAGCAGAAAAGACATGGCATTAACTCCTGCTCTTTGGGATCCAGATGTTATTTACAGGTTACGTCTACGTATTTATTGGTGTTGTTAGTGTCTGAGCAGGACCATAGATAGGGTTAGTAAAAGGTTGATAATAGGTTATTAACAGGTTACCTCTATGTATTGTTGGTTAGGGTTAGTAAAAGGTTGATAATAGGTTATTAACAGGTTACCTCTATGTATTGTTGGTTAGGGTTAGTAAAATGATGATAATAGGTTATTAACAGGTTACCTCTATGTATTGTTGGTTAGGGTTATGGTTAGTAAAAGGTTGATAATAGGTTATTAACAGGTTACCTCTATGTATCGTTGGTTAGGGTTAGGGTCAGTAATAGGTTGATAATAGGTTATTAACAGGTTACCTCTATGTATTGTTGGTTAGGGTCAGTAATGGGTTGATAATAGGATATTACTAGGTTACCTCTATGTATCGTTGGTTAGGGTTAGGGTCAGTAATAGGTTGAAATAGGTTATTAACAGGTTACCTCTATGTATCTGTTGCCCATGTGGTGTTTGTGTCTCTGCAGGGCCATGTCTCTGTGTTCCTCACTGACAAAGCGGACCAGAGCCTCTCCGTTCCTCCGACCCTGGGCGTTCAGACACAACGCAGCGCCACCTCTGGACAACACACAGCATTACAGCTATTAAAACAATTTCAATACACTACACACCATCATAACAGCAACGAGTCAAACACAACAGACAACACAGTACTGGACACTGAACACACATACTTGGCAATGTTGAGTCCTCTGAAGAAGCGAGCGATGTCCTGGTCAGATGACTGCCAAGGCAACCCCCTCGCTCTGATCACCGTGTTATCACACACACGCTCCATCTTACTGCTACACACACACGGACACACACCAGTTAGCGTCAAATCACTCACCTGCTCCATCCAATGATGTGAGAACACCAATGAATTGTATCATATCTTCTACCTTACTGCAAATCTATCTTAGCAAGTCTA
Organism: Coregonus lavaretus; assembly: GCF_964263955.1. Taxonomy (NCBI): domain Eukaryota; kingdom Metazoa; phylum Chordata; class Actinopteri; order Salmoniformes; family Salmonidae; genus Coregonus; species Coregonus lavaretus. The sequence continues at coordinate 48,819,963 of NC_139990.1, read as the reverse complement.
CTTACCAAGTGCCGCTTTCAAACTTCTCAGTGACTCTCTCTGGGTTTGAGAATGTGTGACCTACAACAAACAGAAGACCAGAGAAGAAATCAAAGATGAGCAACAATGACAACATAGTGAGAAAAGTCAGAGTTTGTGTAAGTTAGTGTGTTACTCACGTAAGGGTTCAGATAGCAGGGCTAGGACGATGTTGGCCATGGTCTGGACCTGCAGTGCTGCTGTGACTGGCGTCGGATCCAACATGGCTACTGGCTCCACAGTTACACTGAGAGCTGAGGAAACCGTGGTCAAGGAGAAAACTCCAGGAGAGGAGCAAGCAAGGTGCGTGTGTGTGTGCATGTGTATGTGTGTGTGTGTTAGTCCTGCTTCCTGGTAGGTGTGTAGGGCTGGTCCTGTTGGCTAAACACACAGCCTGTTACTCTCTGAGCTACAGTGAGACATGTCAATTGTGTCTCTATTTGCATTTCAAAACCTCTAGTCCCACAGCCAACACCCTGTGGCCTGCAGACGCCTCCCCCTTGGGAGTGTGTTTGTGGGGGGGGGTGCTCACTTAAGTATCACACAAACACACTCTCGTGCTCTCTCTCTCTCACACAGAAGCAGGGTTCATGCAAAGCTGTAGAATGAACCAATTGACAACTAGCTAATGAGTGTCTTTGCTGTGTTTCTCAGTTGTAAGGATACATTCAGCCATGTACTGCACCTCCAGGCTCTTGGTGTCTGCAGAGGGGAAGTGCTTCCTGAACTCTTTCCTCAGGTCAAAAAAGGAGTTGAAACATTCTGGCAGTGCCAGGTTCTGCAGAGGAAGACAATTGCAGACATTACCCACTGGGCACAGACGTGAATTCAACGTCTATTCCACATTGGTTCAAGGTAATTGTATTGAAATGACGTGGAAACATTTATTATTATTGATTCAACAGTAGAGAGGAGGAAGAGAACATGTGTAGCCTACCATTGACAGCTGTTTGGTGTAGGGTCGGTATCAGGATCTACGCTCTGTTTATTACTGTCATTTACATATTTACTCATGTCAATAAAGTTAGGTTCCCCATGGGTCTGTGTATCATACTAGGTGTGAGGGGGGGAGGAACACAAGATGTAATAAGAGAACGGTGTGTGTGTGTGCGCGTTCGTGTTCAAACAAAGCCAAGACAATACGTCAAGACAACCTCACATTTTAACATCATGTAGAGCAGGATCTTGACAGAGGAGATGACATAACACATTTCTTTGTGGTTCTGTGACCAGAACCAAAGGGTTCTGGTGGAGGTAAGTGTCCGCCCTCACCTTGAGGCTCTGCCCCGCCCTGTCAGCCTGTACCCTTACCTTGTCTGCAGCTTCGGGGTGGAGAACCTGGCGAATGTGGAGCTGCCCGTCTGTACACACACACACTGACGTGCCCGTGCCCAAGGTGTTCACTTCATTGGTCAATCTCAGATGGAACTGTTTAAAACATAGGAAGAGATTAGCTACAATGTAAACTCTTTAAAATCAAGATCAGATAATACATCTGTAATAAACAATTACAGAACAACTCATTGGTAATATTGAAAATCCACTAAGATTTTATTGGTTGAAAGTGTGATCATTTTTCTGGTGATGATCAATAACAATGCAGCCATTTAAAATCTCAGAATTTAGCACCAAAACGTTGACCACAGTATACAATTTCAACCAATGAGTTATAAATGTTTCCTACTGACTAATAAACAACCAATTAATGCAGTTTATAGACTATTTAAACTGAGTCTACCTTAATGGAAAGTATTACCATAAAGATAAATATTTACAAAAACATCAAAATATAGGCTTACACCTTACTGATTGTTATAAAGTCCAACTTGAATGGCTTGTTGTTACATTTTTGGTGTGTTGTCATTGATGTTTGTGTGTGTATGTCTGTCTATTGTCTTTTGTCTACTTATGGTTTATATTGTTTGAAAAATACAAAGAAAAAAAGTACACGGTTTTTGGTTTCAGATAACCAACCAGAGAACAAGCACTTTAATTGCTGCTAGTTGTATCATCCTCATTATGCAAATGGTTGATCATTTGCATTACTAAGCTCTAAAGATGCACACCTCCTCATCACTCAAAGGACTGTCAGTTCAAGCTGTCAAGCCATGTGGATCTCATTCAAATACAGTAAAATGCCATCAAAGCTATAGCGATCTAAAACTAAGATGAATTATTAGCCAATTATAATTAGATATCCCAGGATGAAGGCCTAAATAAACAATCAATTGTTATAAAACTCCAATCAATGCATAGTGCCCCTGATTTCAATTGAAGGATGAATGGATGGCAAAGCAGAATATGGTGAGGTCAAAAATGTATTTCATAAAAAATCATGAGACAACAGATACTGTATGTACCTGGTTTAGCGCGTGCTCCAAGCCTGTGACTGTAGAGACAGACTCCTCGCTGTCCTCCACTTCATCCCCATCCTCTCTCTCCCCCAGACAATCTTCTGCCAGGTCGGAGTGCTCAGGCCGTATTAACACCTCATTCACTTTCCCCAACTGGACCAGAGAAAAAACACACACACTTCAGTACATTTAAAATATAAACTTCATTATCAAATGCACATTTTCATAGGCTATAGGCCTGTGTACACTTAAAAAAATGGAGTAGGAGACTTATGACACACTTATGATCAGAGTTTTGTCATTAGACCTCATAAACAGAAAAACAAAGTTGGTCGTCTTTTAAACCAAATAGCGCACATTTGACACAATGCACATTCTGGTTATGCTGGATGAATACTGTCTTTCTATAATAATAATAGTCATTCTCATATTCTCTTAATAAAATACAATATTTTAAAGATTACCTTTTTGTTATTCAAATCCACGAGCTGCCACACCAACTGCACGAGCTCCTTCTCGTCCGAACCCAAGAGGTCTCCGCTCGCGCCAGATGTGGTGGTGAACAACACCGCCAGGTAGTCTACCTGAGCCGTCATTTTCAGGATAAATACAAAGAAACTACTCTAGTTACACCCAAAGTAATAGAAAATAACATACAGCTACACCCCCAGAACAGTACAGAACCCAAAGAATCCAGCCACCCACACCCAGACCCCTATGCGCAAAGGTGTGCTCAGCAACTCAAGATATTTTTAGTGGCTTCTTGATTGCGTGATAATCTATGCCAAATCTCCCGCACACCTCAAGGCAGTGTAATGGCTGAATGTTCCCTTTTTTTGTGAAGGACCTACCTGTGTGCGCTGCGGACCACGTGACCCAGGTAGCTACCTGCCTGGGGTGTATTCATTACGCCGATTATGTTGGAAAACGCTTCTTAAACGGAAGCAAACGGAACGAAACGCGGAGAGACCTACCTGCATTTGTCCAATAGAAACTCTCGTTTTGCTCTGTTTGCTTCCGTTTGATTCTTAAACTTTAAACGTTTTCCGTAATGAATACACCCCTTCTCTGTCTGAGTGCTGTCCCTATTGGTGCTTTCAAACAGGGACGTGGCACCGCATCGCGACAAACCCATCAGCACGACCTGAACAACATACATGAGAAGAACAACAATCTCATATACTAGCCTACAAACGGATGATGGCCTAGTTTTTATCCCTGTTTATGGGTAGACGAGTGCATAGGCTATTTCCAAATGCTACGCTTGGCATATAGGCTGCAGTGGGAAATGTTAATGAAAAAAATCAAATGTAACATAATGTTGTTTTCTGCGTTTCTGCTACTGCTGAGAACATGTTGAGACCAGCCGGTCGTGGCAAATCAGTGAAATCATTACAATGAAGTTTATAAGGCCTATTTAAAAATAAACAGTAATGAAAAATATGTAGATCCATTGTTTTCATTTAGGCTATTGTAAAATACATAGATAAAATATTCAAAGTCAGGCTATTGCCTTTTTTATTACGGCACCTTTATAATTTATTATAAGAGAGCCATTGGCAGTAGCCTGAATTATGTTGGATGAACTCTCCACTATGCACCGATTTCAGATCAGTTTGTGGTTCTACTCATTATAAACAAAGTAGGTTTAAACTGATTCAGGGTCTGTCTTTACAGAACTGCTCATCGTCGGGTTTTAAAACCCGGAAACCGTTGTAGCTAGATCCGGAAGTTTACCCCAAGTGAAAACAGAAAAATATGGCGGGGGACACTTTAACGGAGCTTCTTTTTCTGGATACGTTCAAACATCAAAGTGCAGAGGTAGCTAAATATGTTAATACCGCTTGGGTTTTATCCCAGGAGTATACTTTGCTGAGATTCCACTTAGCTAGCTAACTTTGGCTTCTGATCCCCTATCTTCCCCTAGGCTAATGCTAATGCTAACACAGTGGCCACCTTGCAGAATAACTAAATCGTCCTTCCAAACTAAGTGTGATGCATTGTTTCCTAGCAAGGTATTACGTTTTAAGTAGCTTACGGGTTCTTATATTCAGTGGTCTCTCCTACAGTTGTAGCAGGGATAGGGATACGCGAAACTACCTAGCCATAATGGATAATGGGACAGTCGGCAACAGCGTGTGCGCAGATTGTTTACCCGTTAGCTAGCTAACTACTCACACAACTAACGTCTATGTTTACCAGCTAGCTAGCTACTCACACAGGTTACGATACACAGACAGTTTTCAGACTGTTCATATTTACAGATAAAGTCTACAGTTACTGTCTGCAGATGAATACACGAAATTCCCAACAGGCCCTTTTGTTTATTTATGGCACAAAAAAGAGCTGACTGTTTTTGTTGTGCGCTAACATGGTCTTTAAATAAAAATCACATTTTATTTGTCACATGCGCCGAATATAACGGGTGTGGTAGGCCTTACAGTGAAATTATTAAAATGTGTTCTGTCTGTAGCTGACCAATGTGGACGTGGTGCGGTTCCCGTGCGGTGTCCTAATCACAGAGGTGCGCGTCATTCCCCCTGGAATTAAAGCACACACCAGTTTGCCAGACAACCGGGCATTCGGGTAAGAAACCATCATTCAAGGTGTATACGGGAGATCAAAATAAATATATACTACTATGTGCATGTGACATCTGAGACTGGGATGTGTGTGAGGGGAACTCCAGGGGCCTCATTTATCAATCATGCATAGGCACTAATCTGTGCGTAAACCATGCGTGGGATTATTTCCACACAACGTGTGCGATTTATCAATATGAATGTTTGCTTGAGTGTGTGTAACTTTACGCACTCACACAGTGCCAAGTGGTGAAATAATGCCTTGATCACACCTACAGCCTCATTGAGCAAAATGGTACGCAGCATCATCTGGATATGTGTGCAACAAAAGTTCAATATTCACATTCTGCTATCATTAATGTCAAGCCGTCTACGCATACAATTTAATGCATAAGTTCAATAAATCCAATGTATGCACCACACAGAACGCACTGCAATGCAATTCTGCAAGGCAAACGCAGCATTCCATTGGAAATGAATGTACTTGTGGTGTACCAAAACGCAATGATGCTGTCAGTGTGATCGAGGCGTAAGGGTACTGTCAAGTGTAGAATGGGGGAAATATATGTTGAAAATGTCTGAAATTGCGATGGAGTAATAATTCAATCGCTTTTCGATGTCGTATTTCCATTGTGAATTCATGCAACATATCTTGACAGGCATATCATTTGACCACATCAGTGCATTTGTTACTATAATAATTCACATAAAGTACAGTCATTTGTTAAATTAGAGGCACATGTGAAAGTGAAACAATTGTTGAAATACTATAAAAGACTGAGATAATGGGAAAACGAATGAGAGGCTGATCTTGCTCTGTTGGAAGATTTGGCACGCTGCATTTCACAGAGAGCGCGTTTTTAGAAACAGGTGGGACTTTTTTGGTTTTAGGAAATGATGTCTGATGAGACAATCTTATAGGATTTTTGTGAGGACTTAAGACTTACTTTAAAAAGGCAAACGCATGCCATTCCGGTGCACATCCAAGTGCTATCCACCCTCTGGTTTTTTCATTGGGAGCTTGCCGATCGGCATCTCACAGCCTCGGTGAGCCAGTGTTTTGGATGCAATCATCAGTAAAATGAACTGTAACATACAATTTCCATACACCATCGCACAACAGGTTGAAGTCAAGTTTTTTGTTGTTGCCATCAATGGGTTCCCAAATATGAACGGAGCAATAGCCACATCGCCATAAAAGCACCATCCCAAAACGAGTTGAACTATGTGAACAGTAAAGGCTTCCACTATTAATGTGCAGGTGATAAGTTATGTGATGTGCAAAAGACGCTGCTGAATGTGGTGGCCAATGTTGGCCTATAGGCCTACAGGAGGGAGCTGTTGAGGATGGATGGCTTATTCGTGAGTGTTGCCTACTCATTTGAAGTATATTTGCCATTGCTAAAGCAACTAATTGTCTTAATGTTTCTCTCGTTTTGGCTTTGGTTTTATTTTTACTGTTCAAGCCGCAACTGAGAGAGACAAATGAAACCTTTTGGTTGTACTCAATCTCTGACACTAGCACCTCTATTTTCTTAGTCTTTTTTGGTTGCGATGTTGTATATCATGGTACGGTGTTGTATATTCCCTACAGGCTTTAAAGGGATGATTTGGACCATGTATGATTAATTGGGGGTGTTTCAAAATGCAAATAGCCAAGGTCGTGCAAGAGCACTGAGGCTGAGAACAATTGGTATTTATCAACGGTTATCTCCTACAGGTGTACGAATGAAGCTTGTGGGATTGTTTGATAAATCATACTTTTTCTATGTGTACGAACATTCAAAATTCTGTTCGAAAGTAGTATTTTATAGAAGTTTCTACGCAATATTGATAAATGAGGCCCCAGAGCTGTAATGTCCTGTTTGGCCTCGTTCTCACCGTGTGTGAGGTAACCGTAACCGGACAGACGGGATCTCTCATGTGTCCGAAAGGGGGGCTGAGTGGTGATGTCATATCCTGTTCCTATCTGTTTCCAGGGAGACGTCGCCTCATTCCTTCCAGCTGGAGCTTTTCTTCAACAACCTCACTAAACCCAGCAACGCCTGCTTCCACAGACTGGGCAGGTCAGTAACACTTAGTACATTATATTTGAATTGAATTGAATTTATTTGTGTAAATGACATATTTAACAGAAATGTACAATGTGGACCCAGAGGATAGCACTTACAATTATTAATTTAAAACACTTGTTTCCAAAGACTGGTCCTCGAATATACCTCTACTTCTCTCAAACTACCTCTCTCTGTCTGTATCCCTCTCTCTCTACCTCTTCCTCTGTCACTCCTGCCCTCCCAGTATCTGTCTATTTCTCTCTCCCCGCCCCTCCTTTTTCTCTTCCCAGAATGTGTCCATAAAAGTATTTGAGAGTTCAAGTCTCACCTGTAGAACCTGTCAGGGCAGAGACCAATCTGTGCCGACTGTCTTAGTCCTTGTCCACGCCGAGACTGGTCTCTAGAAACTCAGCCCTGTTGTTGCACCTTCCGAATCACACACAACAGAATGTAGAACACAGAAAGACACATCGATCATTCCAACAGAGAACACAGGCACAAACCTAATGTTGGTCAAGCGCTCACAGGCCATTGTTGTTAACCTGAGAGAGAACTTGCAGTACGTCAGCCCCTCTACTGTAGCCTGCTCCACTACTAATGGCAATGTGATAACTCTCTTTCTGTTTCTGTCTCATCCTTACAGTTTTGAATATGACGAAAACAAATCCATCATTTTCAGGCCCAATGGAAAGGTAAAGACTCCTCCCCCCTCTGTCTGTGGAAAGGTCACTGTTCTCTCTGCAGGGGAACTGTGTTGTGTGTGTGTCGCTTTGTGTTTGTAATGGTGTGTGTGTGTGTGTGTTGTGTAGGTGAATACAGATGGTCTGGTACTGCGTGGTTGGTACACCAGTCTGACGGTGGCGGTGTACGGTACAGCGGAACGGTCACATGGTCACGACCGGGACTCTCCCCCGCCTCCCCCTCCCCCACCCCCCCAACAACAGACTGGCCTCAAGAGGATCATCAAACAAGGTGGGTAAAGACTCATACTAGAGTTGTCAGGATACCACTATCACAATACTACCATACTTTCCATGGCAAAAAGGAAAACACAAGGCGAACTAAACTGTGTGTGTCTCAGAATGGGATAAGGAGGAACAGTATAATGGCAGTCCCCCCAGACCAGCTCCCAGAGGCCCCCGCACCCCTCCTGGACCGCCCCCACCAGATGATGATGATGAGGAGCCAGTCCCAGTGACCGGTAACACACACACACACACACACACACACATTTCTCTGTCTTTATGTTTATCTCACAGGGACAGATTTCATACTGTATATTCAACTAGCTAACATTGCCAAAAGAAACGTGTCCATGTATTTGTGCAAGCCTGTATCCATGTATACCTGATGCCCTCTTTGGTTGCCGTGATAACCGACTGTGGTGTCCATGGTGACTGTTTCAGTTGGAGTGTCCAAGGCGGAGCCGACTGAAAGAGGGGAGGACTACCTGGAAGCGGTCTCACCTGAACGCGGCTCACTACCTGCCGACGAGCCCTACTCAGATGCCGAGCCTGAGGAGGAGGGGGAGGAAGAAGAGGACGAGGAGCCGGAAGAAGAGGACGACGCACGGACGGAGTGTAGCGCCCCTGAGGATGAGGAGGAGGAAGATGAGGAAGATGAGGGTGAGGAGGAGGAGGAGGAAGAGATGGAGGAAGGTAGGGGGGCTCCTGTGTGACGGCAGGACAGACAGTGTGTGTGCTCTAGCATGCTGCCTGCACCCCTCAACCCTAACCCTATACCCTGCTCAGACCCCTCAACCCTAACCCTACACCCTGCTCAGACCCCTCAACCCTAACCCTATACCCTGCTCAGACCCCTCAACCCTAACCCTATACCCTGCTCAGACTCCTCAACCATAACCCTACACCCTGCTCAGACCCCTCAACCCTAACCCTATACCCTGCTCAGACCCCTCAACCATAACCCTACACCCTGCTCAGACCCTTCAACCCTAACCCTATACCCTGCTCAGACCCCTCAACCCTACACCCTGTTCAGACCCCTCAACCATAACCCTATACCCTGCTCAGACCCCTACACCCTAACCCTATACCCTGCTCAGACCCCTCAACCCTAACCCTATACCCTGCTCAGAACCCTCAACCCTAACCCTACACCCTGCTCAGACCCCTCAACCCTACACCCTGCTCAGACCCCTCAACCCTAACCCTATACCCTGCTCAGACCCCTCAACCCTAACCCTACACCCTGCTCAGACCCCTCAACCCTACACCCTGCTCAGACCCCTCAACCCTAACCCTATACCCTGCTCAGACCCCTCAACCCTAACCCTACACCCTGCTCAGACCCCTCAACCCTAACCCTATACCCTGCTCAGACCCCTCAACCCTAACCCTACACCCTGCTCAGACCCCTCAACCCTAACCCTACACAGTGCAGTTAACAGAGCCGTTGTAACCAGCCTAACCAGTTGTAATCATAAGCCTTAGAGCCATGGCTGTTGCTGCTGTAGGTTCAGATCCCCTTGCATGACAAACTAACTGCGCCTGTCTGCTGTGGTTGTCTCTCTCATTCTTAACTCTTGGTTGAGTGAAATGTAATTTCATCATCTTATTAGTGTTTTAGCACTAATGTGAGTGAGGCCTTTTCTTTTGCTGTGCTTGTGTTGATTGTTTTTGTTGTTGATTTACAATATTTCTTTCACACTCCCTCCCTCTCCTCTCCAGGTGATGACGGTTATGAGCAAATCAGTAGTGATGAGGATGACTTGGACAATGGGAGTTTTAAGGTGCCCAGTTTTGACATTGACTACACCCCTGAAGACCTGGCCTCTGTGCCCCCAGTCCAGTACGATCCCTACGAAAGAGAGCTACGCCCACTGCTCTACTTCACCCCTCCTTACAAGACCCGCTTCGACTCCCAGCTGGAGAGGGCCAGGGGGGCTGTGTGTTGTGGTCCAGAGGGGCCTGGAGGTGGAGAGGGGGCAGAGGCTGAGGTTGTAGCCCAGATGAGAGAGCTCCTGGCTGGGATAGGAGAGGACCGCGACTCCCGCTGGGTCACGGCCCTAGAGCAGGCATCAGGGCTGCTCGCTAGAGGTTTGGGCTTTCTGATTGCACAGGGGGAATGGGAGGAGCCTATTGGAGCTCTGGTCCAATGGGCTCTCCAGGGTCTTAGTATGGAGATAGCTCTGACCCAACCCATTGCTCTAAACCTCAGGCAGCTGAAAGCTGGAGCTAAGCTGGCTTCCTGCTTGGCTGAGTGCCCACAGGGCCTCACTACGCTGCTGCACGAGGGAGCCCTGGAGCTCCTACTGGAGCTGCTCCAGGTGGACCATGTGTCGTCCACGCTGAAGCTGTGTATCCTGAGGGCTCTGGATGCTCTGACCAGTGCCCCCGCTGGTGTGGAGGCCTTCCTACAGGAGGGGGAGATGGAGAGGAGTGGATACCAGGTGAGAGGGGCCATACTGTACACATAAAGACCTCATAATAGAGAGGAGTGGATACCAGGTGAGAGGGGCCATACGGTACACATAAAGACCTTATAATAGAGAGGAGTGGATACCAGGTGAGAGGGGCCATACATTACACATAAAGACCTCATAATAGAGAGGAGTGGATACCAGGTGAGAGGGGCCATACTGTACACATAAAGACCTTATAATAGAGAGGAGTGGATACCAGGTGAGAGGGGCCATACTGTACACATAAAGACCTTATAATAGAGAGGAGTGGATACCAGGTGAGAGGGGCCATACGGTACACATAAAGACCTCATAATAGAGAGGAGTGGATACCAGGTGAGAGGGGCCATACTGTACACATAAAGACCTCATAATAGAGAGGAGTGGATACCAGGTGAGAGGGGCCATACGGTACACATAAAGACCTTATAATAGAGAGGAGTGGATACCAGGTGAGAGGGGCCATACATTACACATAAAGACCTCATAATAGAGAGGAGTGGATACCAGGTGAGAGGGGCCATACGGTATACATAAAGACTTCATAATAGAAAGGAGTGGATACCAGGTGAGAGGGGCCATACTGTACACATAAAGACCTTATAATAGAGAGGTTGCGTGTGTTACTAACTGAGGTTGTGTGTTGTGTGTCCGCCCCCCGCAGCGGTTGGTGCAGCTGTTCCTGGGGGAGGAAACTGTGCGGGTGGTAACCGCGGGCAACGCCATTCTACAGAAAGGCCACGCCTATGAGGTTATGACTGACCTGCAGAGGACAGCGGCAGCCTGGAGCGAGCCTCTGCAGGTAAACACACACTGACTGGAGACCTGCGTTTTGAGAACGGTTATTTTGGTCTGATAAAATTTCATAACCAGTTCCCAGTTCAGTGTGGAACTCTGGGGTTTCTATGTCTGAGGTTCTACTGTGCATATAATTACAACAGTATATCAGTATATGAGATTTATCATTGTTATATGTCAGGATGAGGGGGAGGAGCCTGACATACCAATGGAGGAGGAGCCATCATTAGGCCCCTCCCCTGTCAGCGAGGCTGAGCTGGATAGGTTGGCTGGGGTTCTAGAAGAGTTACATCACCTTCTAGAGACCGCCCCCCACACCATGGTCCAGCCCCCTGGAAAGGCCTTCCCTACAACCACACGCATTACTGGTCCACAGGAGAGAGACGACCCCTACCCTACACTTTACAGGTAGGTACAACACAAAAACTCACACACACACATACACACACAGTCGTTTGTACTAATAACTCCCCCCCCCCCCCCCCCCCCCACAGGTACATGCATGCATGTCATTTCCTGGAGAGCACGGCGGTGGCGTTGTCAGCAGCAGTGGCGACGGGGCATACAGGCGTCACTCACGCAGTCAGAGAACTCCTGCACTTCCTGTCTCTCACCCAATCAGGACTGCTCTTCATGCTGGCCCAGCCCACGCCTACCAACTTGCTGCTCCGCCTCCTAGCAACCGTCGCCGAGGCTGAGGGAGAGGAGCCTATGGTCATCGGGGGTGACGGGGGGTTCTTGGGCCCCGGATTGGGTGAAGAGGGTTTGGGGGTGTGGCTGATGCAGGCGCTGCATGCCCTCCAGAGTGTTTCTGAGCTGATGAGTCACGTGACTGCCGGCGGGGAGGGAGGGGTGGGGCTAGAGGAGGGGGACAGTGCGGAGGTACTGAGCATGCTCCATGCCCTCTACCTCATCACCTTCACACAGACTGGGAGGAGTGCTGTGGCCCATGTCTTCAGCCTGGAGAACAACCTTTCCTGTCTGGTTACGCTGCTGCAGCACCACAGCAAGGACGGACACGGGGAGGCCAAGGCCCGGAAGGCGGTGACCTATAACTATGCGTGTATGCTGGTGCTGATGGTGGTTCAGAACTCCAGTGATCTCCGTACCATGGAACAACACGCTGCTCCTCTACTCATCCTGGCCAAGGCTGATGACACCAACGCTAAACTACAGGGTACGTAGCTCCTGACCCCTGACTCTAACAGGGTTTGGCCGGCCGGGACTCCCCCACGGACTCCTTTTGGCGGGCCGGGTGCCTGCAAGCTGACTTCGGTCGCCAGCTGGATGGTGTTTCCTCCGACACATTGGTGCGCCTGGCTTCCGGGTTAAGCGAGCAGTGTGTCAAGAAGCAGTGCGGCTTGGCAGGGTCGTGTTTCGGAGTACGCATGGCTCTCGACCTTCGCCACTCCCGAGTCCGTAGGGGAGTTCCAACGATCGGACAAGACTGTAACTACCAATTGGATATCACGAAATTGGGGAGAAAAGGGGGGTAAAAGTACAAAAAAAAAGTAAAAAGTAAAAAAAAAGAAAATATGTATATATATATATTTAAAAAAAGAATGTGTTGAACTACTATTCAGAATTCCTTGCAAAGGTGAACTGCAACACTAAGTCATCTTCTCAGTGTTGGTCTTGTGTTCCAGAGCTGAGTCAGTGGCTGGAACCTCTGGACAAAGTGAAGTTGGAGATGGGCAGCATCCCCAGCCTCATAGACTACATCAAACAGGTGAGCTACAGGTCCCCAAGGAGTGATAACCAGTTGTTGCAGTTTGTTTAATACCTCATAATGATGACTTGGCTGCAGGCCTTCACCTCCCTAAACACACACACACCGACTTGCTTTGATATAACTAGCTGACTGAACTCCACTCCATGGTCAAGGAAGTTTCTGATCAAATCCACCAACGGAGTGGAGCAGAGATCAGGCTTTGTGAAATTCAGCAACAGCTAATTTGATTTGATTTATTAGGATCCCCATTAGCCGATGCCAATGGCGACAGCTAGTCTTACTGGGGTCTGACACATAACAAAAATTCATTACAGACAAAATACTTTACAATTTACATACATTAACATGTAGTGTGTGTGTGTGCATCTATCAGTTCCACATACATGTCAGTACATATACACAACAATTAGGTCACATGGGGGAGAGGCGTTGTGCCGTGAGGTGCTGCTTTATTTGTTCTTTGAAACCAGGTTTGCTGTTCACTTGCGCTATATAAGACGGGAGTTCCATGCACTCATGGCTTTGTATAATATTGTACGTTTCCTTGAATTTGATCTGGACCTGGGGTCTGTGAAAAGACCCCCGGTGGCATGTCAGGTGGGGTAAGTGTGTGTGTAAGTTGACTATACAAACAATTAGGAATTTCCAACACATTAATGTTTCTTATAAAAACAAGAAGTGACGCTGTGTCTTTCCTCAACTCTTAGCCAAGAGAGACTGGCATGCATAGTATTAATATTAGACCTCTGTTTACAATGAAGAGCAAGAAGTGCCACTCGGTTCTGGGCCAGCTGCAGCTTAACTAGGTCTTTCTTTGCAGCGCTTGACCATATGACTGGACAATAATCAAGATAAGATAAAACTAGAGCCTGCAGGACTTGCTTTGTGGAGTGTGGTGTCAAAAAAGCAGAGCATCTCTTCATTATGGACAGACCTCTCCCCATCTTTATAACCATTGAATCTATATGTTTGACCATGAAAGTTTACAATCTAAGGTAACACCAAGTAATTTAGTCTCCTCAACTTGTTCAACAGCCACACCATGCATTAGCAGATTTAGCTGAGGTCCAGAACAAAGGGAATTATTTGTACCAAATACAATGCTCTTAGTTTTAGATGTTCAGGGCCAGTTTATTACTGGCCACCCATTCCAAAACAGACTGCAACTCTTTGTTAAGGGTTTCAGTGACTACATTAGCTGCGGTTGCTGATGCATATACGGTTGAATCATCAGCATACATGGACACACATGCTTTGTTTAATGCCAGTGGCAGGTCATTGGTAGAACAAAGAAAACAGTAGAGGGTCTAGAGAGCTACCCTGCGGTACATGCAAATAGTTGTGACAGTGCAAATAGTTGTTACAGTGGCTGACCCAGATCTTGACTGGAGGGAGGGAGGGAGGGAGAGAGGGAGAGAGGGAGGGAGAGAGGGAGGGAGGGAGGGAGGGAGGGAGGGAGAGAGGGAGGGAGGGAGGGAGGGAGGGAGGGAGGGAGAGAGAGAGAGGGAGAGAGGGAGAGAGGGAGGGAGAGAGAGAGAGATGTGGCTGCATGCATATGGATGTGCATCAGTTAGAGCATGGCTGATGTAAACAAAGTACATATTGTATGTACATGTGTATTATTGGTCATATTACTAACGGAGAACCCATTCTGTCCCGTGTGTGTCCCTGTAGAACGTCGAGAACGTGTTGACCCTAGAGGGAAGTGGACTGATGTCTGCTCTGAGGGCCCTCTGCCAGATCGCCTGTCCCCCTCCCGCCGTAGAGGGTCAGCAGAGAGATCTGAAGTGGAGTCTAGCGGGGGTGCAGTTGTTTTCTGGGGAGGGCTTGGACATGTGTGTTTGTGTGCTCCAGAAGCTGTGTAGCGTGTTGCTGCCTGCCTGGCGTGTGCACGGACACATGGGACCCACGCCGCAGCGCTGTATGATCCTTGGCGTGTGCGCGAACACGCTAAGGCTGCTGCGGACCATGCTGACAGAGCTGCTGCGTAGCGGGGCCTTCCAGTTCAGGGACACGCGTGTGGCGAGCACGTTGGTGACGCTACACATGGTCGTGTGTTCAGCCCCGGCCTCTGGACGTCTAGACTGGGAGGAGACCAAGGTTCAGGCCCTCATCGTAGACGTGCTGCTCACCTTCACACAGGGAGTCAGCGAACAGGTACAACTCTTTTCTGATTGTCCTGTAACATTATGTCACATGTTGTGTGTGTTGCGTGTGTGTTGCTGTGTGTTGTGGGTGTGTGTGTGTTTTGTGTGGCTGTGTGTGTGTGTTGCGTGCGTTTATGTGCGTGTGTGTGTGTAATAACCTGTGTATCATTTCCCCTGTAGATGACCCACACAGAGGAGACTCTGCTCAGCAACACATGGTCTCTGATGCTGAAGGAGGTGTTGGGCTCTCTACTGAAAGCCCCAGAGGGACTCTTCTCAGGCCTCACCCTGCTGTCTGAACTACTGCCACTCCCCCTGCCCATGCAGAGCACACAGGTACACACACACGCCTGCTGCTTCTCATGTTGATACAGCAACCGTCATCAGCAACAGTCTGTATGTCATCAGATTGACACTTAACAAATACATTTACATTTTTACATTTTAGTCATTTAGCAGACGCTCTTATCCAGAGCGACTTACAGGTAGACCAATGCATGAGGTAGGACAAGTCTTTCATGTTGGAAACATCCAAACCAAGGGGGAACAGGTTTCTAGTTGTGTGTTGTGCCTGGCCCCCCTCCAGGTGATCTCGGTCCAGGACGTGGCGGTAGCATTGAACACCAGGAAGTTGTGGAGCATGCACCTGCGGGTGCAGTGGGGCGTGTTTGCGGACGCCCTCGGGTGTGTGTGTGGAACTAGCTGTCCACCGCTGCTGGCCATGCTGCGACGTGTGTGTGTGCAGCTGGCTGACCTCTCCTCTCCCACCGCCACCCTCATCATGAAGACCCTGCTGGAGCTACTGCTGGGGGAAGTACAGCCGTAAGACAGGCACAAACACACAGCCTTTTGCACCTCATCAACTAAGATGGCAAGCCAAATAAATCCCAAATTGGCCTTCACGTCCAAATTACAACCACCATGCTGCCATCTCTGATGTGTGTATGTGTGTGCGTGTTTGTATCTGGTGTGTGTATGTTTTTGATTTGGGTATGTGTGGTTGTGTTTTTCAGTGTGGAGGGTAAGAGTCCGGGTTGGGGGCAGGTCCTGCGTCTCCTCTCTCTATTCGACACCCTGGTTTCCCAGAGAGCCTGTAAGATCGCAACGTTACACCTGCTCTCTGGCTCCGCCCCCGGAGACGAACCATTGACTGATGTCTTCCCCCTGCTACTGTCCCTATTGGTTCCCTCTGCTGACCACGCCCTGCCACAACAGCACTGTGCAGAGCTGGTGGGATCTGTCCTGCAGTCACTGTGTGACCAGGTAACACACGAAGCACCTGGCATTGTATGAGGCTAATGCACTTCATCCACTAGTTGTTGTTTTGCCTCCAGCTATTACAGTGGAGAGGTATGGGGTGAATTGGTGCCTGCTATGTTGTGTTCATAAACATTTAGGTCTTTGTGCTCTTTAGTCTAAACTATGTGTCAGATTAGCAGGGTGTCGTATCCGGCTGAGCCAGGTAAGAGAGGGAGCAGTAGAGGGAGAGAGGAAGGTGTGTGTTTAACCCCATCGGTCCCAAGACACCAGCAAAAAATAGGCTTTTCATTTATTTGACTTTAATTTATCTGCATGTCCAGCTCTTATATTTAGCCTCACGATGAAGTGTTTTACCATTTTATTTTCAGGACAACCTGGGCTACAAGTAGAACACAAAGCTATTTGACATAAACAGTTGCATTCATGAGTTTTATTGACAGAGCAAAAACTTGATAAAAATGTAGTTATATGAATGCTGTAAGTACAGAAACTGTTTGCTCACTGGGAAATGAATATCCAACTAGTCAGTGACAACTGTGTGGAGTTTGGAGTTTATAACAGCAATTATGTGAGCTTATTACAGTATTATAGACACTATGTCCTGGAATTTACTATGATCTTCTATGTAGAAGAACCCCTTACCTTCTAACGCCTCTTGTGTAGCTAATGAGCATCATAGAGTGAAACATGTTACGTGTTCGTGAGAGTCTCAGCTTTTCATATATACCTTTTAATAGGCATCTCAAATCATTCTGACTCTACAGACATTTGTGTAAACAGTGGGACTCATTGGGTTAACTCTGCTGTGTGTGTGTGTGTTAGGACATCTCTCTGGTGGTGCCCCACCCAGCCGAGGGGTGTGTGTCGGAGGCCGAGCAGCTGGCCAATGCCCTTCCAGGACGGGAAATGATCTCATCAGTGTGCGACTCACTTCTGGAGGTTTTGGGGAACGGAGAGAGCAGTGCCACTCTGCTCCTCACCTGTCTCAGAACACTCATGTTCCTCACAGAACATGACTATGGACTCTACCACCTCAAAGGGTACACACACACTCCTCACTGCCAGGAGTTTAGATCAATGCAAGTGTAGCATGTATATAGACAATAGTAGGGGTTAAAGCACTGAACCCTGTGGAACACCGAATTCAACTGTAGTATGTGTGTTTTTAGAGCTCTGAAGAAGCACAGTGCCAGTGTGTGTGCTCTGTTGAAGAGACAGGTGTTCTCCTTCAGGAAAGACTCTGCTGAACTCCTCTCTGCTCTGCTGGACTTCCTACGACAGATCCTCAACACTGACCCTCTGGTAAAACCCCAAACAAGTCCATATCAACATTATCAACCCTTATTAACATGATCAACCATTATCCAGTCAACCATTATCAGCCGATGCTGATATGAAGGCCGATCCGCCCGTATATCATTCATCATTCTATCACACTCTCTCTTCTCATACCCAGGGTTGCTGTGGGGAGGAGAGTGGAGGGGAAGAGTCCGTGCTTGTCCCGCCCCCAAGGTCTGTGGCTCTGACTGGCTCAGAGATGAAGGCTCTGCTACAGTGGGAGGAGACTGACACACACCCTCTAAACACACTAGAGAAACACATCACGGTACACACCCACACACTTTGTGCATAGTAATGATTATAAGTACAGATCTCTGAACGGAAGTAGTAGCAGTAACTGTCATGTGTGTAGAAGCTGTGCAAGGAGGAGGATTCATTGGAGACCCTGTTGGAGAATGTGATTGGTCTACGACAGACGCTGGAGACCACTATGGATGCATCTTCTCCCCCTGAGACGGAGCCCACTCTACCCAACCCTGACACGCTATTGGCCCAGTTCAACCACAGGTACCGCCCACAGACACTGTTGGCCCAATAGATACCGTTAAAGCTGCAATATGTAACTTTTTGGGTGACCTGACCAAATTCACATAGAAATGTTAGTTATAGATCTGTCATTCTCATTGAACGCAAGTAAGTCAAAGAAGCAGTAGATATGTTCTATGTGCGCTATTTCTATGCTTCCCATTCTTAAATTTTGTTTTTGCGTCTTTTACTTTCAGTTTTGTACACGAGCTTCAAACAGCAGAAACAGTTATCAAATATATATTTCACTGAGATTTAGATCGTACAATGATTCTCTACACTATACTTGCCTGTTTTGTCACATAATCTGAAATTAGACGAACTATTAGAATTTTAGCAACCAGGAAATGGCGGAGCGATTTCTGCATAGTGCACCTTTAACAAAAGTGCAATTTTAATCAACTGTTTATTAATTCTGTGCCTGTATGAACTCAAAATCTGCTTGGAGAATCTGGCTCGTCTTGAATGCCCCACTGACATGCTATGGACCCAGTTTTGACCCCAAACTGTGTGTGTCCTGTTCTGACTGTCTGTGTGTGTGTTCTCTCCTGTAGGACGGTGTTTGTGTTGTCGGAGGTGTTGGATGAGCAGCTGAAGGCTCTGTGGTTCTCCCCCTTCCACACTGACGACATGGAGGCTGAACTAGACATGGTGAGACACCTGTGTGTTGTTTGAATGTGTGTGTGTCTCCCTGTCTGTGTGTGTGTGTGTGCGTGCGTAACCTCTCTGTCTCTGTCCCTAGGTGAAGGTGGACCTGCTAGGCCTGGCCCAGGAGTGTTGTCCAGAGTTGGACCTGAAGTCGGAGCTAGAACGCTCCTTCCTGTCTGAGCCCTTGTCTCCCAGTCACACCAAAACTAACAAGGGCTTCAGGCTGGGCAAGCACAAACACGAGACCTTCATCACCAGGTACACACACACACACACACATACTTTTATCACCTTTAGGTACATATAACCATGTGATTGTATGTGACCCACATATTAACAAAGATGCCTGTGTCGTCCTCTTCCTCACTCCAGTGGTAAGTCAGACTACATCGAGCCAGCTAAGAGAGCCCACATGATGGCTGCTCCTCGCGGTCGGGGCAGGGGGGGCTTCGGGGGACAGCCCTGTCGCCCCCACGACATCTTCCGCCAGCGCAAACAGAACACCTCGCGCCCTCCCAGCATGCACGTGGATGACTTTGTGGCGGCAGAGTTTAAAGACGTTGGGACTCCTCTGGGCCTGTTGCCCCCCAAGCGACCCCCTAAGAGCTCCCCCAAACCCCCCACCAGAGGCCTGTTCACTGGGAACAGAGGCAGGGCTGCCTTCCACAGCCAGCAGACACGCTTTTTCACCCCACCGCAGCCTAAAGGAGTGCTGCTGTCTGGTATGTAGACACACACACATCGCTGTAAACTAACAAGCGGGGGTCTGTTGTCTTTTGAAGAACCTTTGACTAACATGTCTTCCCGTCCCTTCTAGGTAACTATAATGCCCGTCGTGAGGGTGGGCGAGGTGGCTCGTCGTGGAGTGGTCCGTTGCCACCGGTTACCCACAGAGGAACATACAGTGATGCCAGGGGCGGGCAGAGCAACTTCACACGCGGCCCCCTGCCCTCACGACAGCAGCCTGCAGGTACACACACACACATGCTCGTTTGCACACGTACATACTGTATGCACGCACACACACACACACATATTCAGAGAACAACATGCATACAAGATAATACTTTCATGCACAATTACTGATGGTCACCCTTGTTCTTCTCCCTCCCTCCTGCCACTCTCTCTCTATCTTTCTCTCTCTTCCAGGTGCATATCGCCTGGCTCCGCGGGACCGCGCCCCTCGAGGTCGTGGGGGTACAGGCCTGTCGTGGCTGAGTCAGGGAGGAGGAGGAGGAGGGAGGGGGTCTCAGGGGGGGAAGTTTAGCGGTGGGGGAGGCAGCGGAGGAGGGAGGGGACGACACGTTCGCTCCTTCACCAGGTAAACAAACCTGGCCAATGACTGCAGCCCATCACGGCTCTTAACGGACCAATCAGGATAATGAGTACATCATCTCCATGGAAACGTGTCCTCTGTGGGATTCTATTGATGATGATGTGTGGACTTTGTGTTGATCTTGTTGTGTTATGTTTTTGTTCTTTTACATTGTTGTTCAGACTCAATAAAGTTATGTGATTGAGAGCGCTGTCTGGAGTAGTGTGTTAATGTTCCTCACTGTGGTATGTTAGTGTATGGATGGATGGATGGTTGGATTGACAGAAGGATCGATGCATGGGGTATATACAATGTAAGAATTTAGTGATAAACTGTATATAATTACAATCCATTGGAGTAGATGGAGTAAGACTATAGTACCTTAAGAGGACCAGAGATCAGAGGTGGTTCATCAGACTTTATTTAGGATCTCAGCAGGTTGGTTTCCTCTGAGTTTAAGCAATGTCACAGGTATCTGCCAATCATCAAGGGTGCGTTCAGGAGACACCACGTCGGACAAAATGTTTTCAGACGGTTAAATTAAGGAATTGAGGATATGGAAGTCAAAGCATTTTCTCTAATTTGTTCCTAATGCACATTACCCAGTGCCCAAAAGTAACATTAGGAATGGCCCCTAAATCCTGTGCAACCTCCCTCAGATGACGGTGACCTCTCTGCTCCTCTTGATGCAGTCGAGGGTGATGCTGTGGGGGCCGGCCTTATGTGACCCCTCCCCTGGCTGTGGGGAGGTAGGCGGGAATAAGGCTGGAGTGGGCGAGGCCGAGGGCAGTGATTGGGTAGAGGCATGTGTTGGCCCCTCCCTCAGCAGGCCCCTGGTCGGGTGTTCTACTTGATGCTGGCTCCTAATTGGCCCGTCTTGATGCAGTCCCCTGATTGGCTCGTCTCTGTTCCGCTGGCCCCTGCATGGCTGCAGGCTCCGGAGCATCTCCAGTAGCTCCCTCTTCTCTAGCTCCGCTTCTGCCAGCTCCCGTCTCCGCAGGCGCTCCGCCCCCAAGAGAGCCCGCACATCACACACCACCCTCGACAGCTGGCCCTACACACACACACAGGGATGTGTTATAACACACACACACACACACACACATAAATCCATATAGGTAGTACATATTATAAGTGTGTGTCACCTTGAGGTCCTCCACCTCGCTCTTCAGCAGAGACTCTTTCTGCACCATGTGTCTCCTCTGAGAGTCCAGCCTCGACTCCATCTCACGCCTCACCTCCTCCACCTTACCCAACATCTCTGCCCTGCGACACACACAAACACACACGTGTGTCACAATAAGTCACAATATCCGTTGTATAAAAGCAATGATGATAACACCCTTGAGGCTCTAGAATATTGTAAATATTGGCACGACGCGGTTACAACAGCCTAATATACAGTATCTCAATCCATCACCTCAAATACACACGAACCTGAGCAGCTCCAATTCTGTTCGTAGCTCCGCAACACAGTTGTGCTGTGATTGGTCTACAGAGAGAAGGGTATGGCCACAGCCACTAGGACACGCCCTGCTGCGGAACTCACACTCCGACAAGTGAGACTCTAGACCCCTCCTCTCCACCTGCACCGGACAACCTGGGGAGGGGGAGAGGGGAAAGAGAAGAGTTAAGGAGAGGGACACAGAAAGTAACAGAAAGATGAAGTAAGAGAGCAACACTTGAGACCTACTGAAAGTCTCTCACTGTCTTTCTCACCCCCACTCCACCTTCCTCTACCCCACTCCACCTTCCTCTCCCCCACTCCACCTTCCTCTCCCCCACTCCACCTTCCTCTCCCCCACTCCACCTTCCTCTCCCCCACTCTGCCTTCCTCTACCCCACTCCACCTTCCTCTCCCCCACTCCACCTTCCTCTCCCCCACTCCACCTTCCTCTCCCCCACTCCACCTTCCTCTCCCCCACTCTGCCTTCCTCTCCCCCACTCCACCTTCCTCTCCCCCACTCCACCTTCCTCTCCCCCACTCTGCCTTCCTCTCCCCCACTCTACCTTCCTCTCCCCCACTCTGCCTTCCTCTCCCCCACTCTGCCTTCCTCTCCCCCACTCCACTGCATTGCACGGCACTCAAGCACTCCCCCACTCAGAGATGCAGTAGCAAAAGGTCAAAGGAAGATTGAAGGATAATAACTTTTTATGTTTTTAATTGTGCAAATAAATTAAACACAATCCAATACCACACAGACACACACACCCTGATACCTACCGCCCTGGTAACATATGTAGTCTCCACCTGCCAACAACAGGTCACAGACACACGTGAGAGTTCACCTAATACCAACTCACACATCCCCCCCATCCCTCCGTTGCATTGGCTCTCATCCCCTGGGGGATGTTGCTCATAAAAAATGGAGGTGGGATCCCTCCCTGAGTAGTTGGATGTTTCCTCTATACAGATCTAGAGTATTTTATTATTCACCCATAATCGTAAAGGTTAGGATTCGGTTAGGGTAAGATGATCCTAGATCTGTGCCTAAGAGCAACTGCTACCTGGAGCTGAGGTCATTGTTCATCCCAGGTGGGCTCTGTATGATGTCACCATGACAACTGGTCTACCACCTGCTCCCCTCACACAGGTGTCATATCACTTCTGCTCCGTCTCAACTAAACACACTTCCATGTAGTATACTATACATTTCTCTAATACACTTACATACACTGACACGTTCATATTCACCCACACACTCTCTGTATTGTAATACACTGTAATCAGTGGAGGCTGCTGAGGGGAGGACGGCTCATAGTAATGGCTGGAATGGAGTCAATGGAACGGTATCAACCACATGGAAACCACATGTTTGATCCCATTCCATTGAATCCATTCCAGGCATTATTATGAGCCGTCCTCCCCTCAGCAGCCTCCACTGACTGTAATACACACAGAGCTGTAGTACCTGTGTAGGAGCAGGGCATGAGGGCGAATGGACACTCATCCTCGTGTGTGTGAAGTGTCTCCAGGCAGCAGACAGCATCACAGCCCTGGCCAGAGTTAACACAACGGATCTGGAGCCTAGACAGGTCATTACGCATGTACCTAACACAGACCAGACCAGAGAGTGATTGTTAGAATAACCATATTGTGTGTGTGTGTGTGTGTGTGTGTGAGAGTGTTTCTGTGTGTGTGTGTACCTGTGTAGTGGTCTCAGAGTGCTGATGTCCAGTGGAAGTCTGTCCTCAGGGCAGGAGTGGTGGTGTATGAGCCAGGAGCTGATGCAGGCAGCGCAGTAGGCATGTTCACAAGGGGCCTGGAGGGGGCGCTCCAACACATCCCGACACACACAGCACAGAAGTCCCTCGTTCACGTACCCCACAAACCTCTCCAGGTCATAACCCATCCTACAGCACACACAGACATACACATATACGTGCAGAGCACATAATGAGGCCACACAGTGCAAAAACAGTCAAACACTCATACAGCAGTGTTGTTAACTTCCTCCTCAATGTTCCTGGTTTTCTCAGTCTTTGAGCCCCTATGACTCTCCATTCTACTGGCATTCTATTTTACAGAATACACTGACCCTTACCTGAGACTGACAGACTCTCCTCTCCTCCCTCAGTCCTTTCTTCCTCTTTGGACTTGTCTCCTTCTTCTCTCCACCTCTTCTTCTCCCCACCTCTTCTTCTCTCTCCACCTCTTCTTCTCTCTCCACCTCTTCTTCTCTCCACCTCTTCTTCGCTCTCTTGTCTCTGTAGTTTACCCCATGTGAGGGTTTCTTCTGGCCCCTCCTCTATTTGCTCTCTCAGGGCCACGTCTCTGTGGTGATGTCTCCCTAGCAACAGGGATCCTCTGCCCATGCAGCCAGCTGCTGGACGAGACCACAGACAGACAGAGTTACACACACACACGTTAAGAGCAAGTGATGAAAGGAAGACTAGGCCTACTGTAAGTAATCCTGATTTATCTATTTGTTTTATTCAGACATTTTGGCAGGATAAATCCCTTGGGATGAATCATTGTGTTCTACAGGGGGTCCTGATGAAGCAACACATTACAAAGGCAGTTCCATTCAAACAGGAACATGGTGTATCTACAAACATGTTCTCTCCCTCATTCACCCTGTCCCTTTCCCTCTCTGTCTGTGTCTGTGGATGTGGGATTATCATGGATTACGCTCTTCTCTGATTGGATTACAGACTCCATGACAACATCCCCAATGCACTCTCACCCCACAGCAGAAATCAAAAAGCAACCCCAGAAAGAGAGAGAGAGAGAGAGGACGAGAGAGAGAGAGTGAGTGAGAGATAGAGAGAGAGCGAGAGAGAGAGAGAGAGAGAGAGAAAAGAGAGAAAAGAGAGAGAGAGAGAGAGAGAGAGAGAGGGAGAGAGAAAAGAAGGTTGACGACATCCGATCCTCGTTTGTTAAGTCACATGACACCGCTGGTCCTGCTCACACTGCCCTACCCTATGCTTTGACTTCTTTCTCCCCTCTCTCTCCAGATGAAATCTTGCGACTTGTGACGGCCGGCTGCCCAACAACCTGCCCGCTTGACCCTATCCCCTCCTCTCTTCTCCAGACCATTTCCGGAGA
Organism: Coregonus lavaretus; assembly: GCF_964263955.1. Classification (NCBI taxonomy): domain Eukaryota; kingdom Metazoa; phylum Chordata; class Actinopteri; order Salmoniformes; family Salmonidae; genus Coregonus; species Coregonus lavaretus. The sequence goes on along the minus strand of NC_139990.1, from coordinate 48,795,216 downwards.
CCTTCTCCCTTACCTCACCTCGCTCATCAACTCATCCTTGACCGCTGGCTATGTCCCTTCCGTCTTCAAGAGATTGAGAGTTGCACCCCTTCTCAAAAAACCTACACTCGATCCCTCCGATGTCAACAACTACAGACCAGTATCCCTTCTTTCTTTTCTCTCCAAAACTCTTGAGCGTGCCGTCTTTAGCCAACTCTCTTGCTATCTCTCTCAAAATGACCTTCTTGATCCAAACCAGTCAGGTTTCAAGACTGGTCATTCAACTGAGACTGCTCTTCTCTGTGTCACGGAGGCTCTCCGCACTGCTAAAGCTAACTCTCTCTCCTCTGCTCTCGTCCTTCTAGACCTATCTGCTGCCTTTGATACTGTGAACCATCAGATCCTCCTCTCCACCCTCTCCGAGTTGGGCATCTCCGGCGCGGCTCACTCTTGGATTGCGTCCTACCTGACAGGTCGCTCCTACCAGGTGGCGTGGCGAGAATCTGTCTCCGCACCACGTGCTCTCACCACTGGTGTCCCCCAGGGCTCAGTTCTAGGCCCTCTCCTATTCTCGCTATACACTTGGCTCTGTCATATCTTCACATGGTCTCTCCTATCATTGCTACGCAGACGACACACAATTAATCTTCTCCTTTCCCCCTACTGATAACCAGGTGGCGAATCGCATCTCTGCATGTCTGGCAGACATATCAGTGTGGATGACGGATCACCACCTCAAACTGAACCTCGGCAAAACGGAGCTGCTCTTCCTCCCGGGGAAGGACTGCCCGTTCCATGATCTCACCATCACGGTTGACAACTCCGTTGTGTCCTCCTCCCAGAGTGCAAAGAGCCTTGGCGTGACCCTGGACAACACCCTGTCGTTCTCCGCTAACATCAAGGCGGTGACCCGATCCTGTAGGTTCATCAAATCAAATCAAATTTTATTGGCCACATGCGCCGAATACAACAGGTGCAGACATTACAGTGAAATGCTTACTTACAGTCCTTAACCAACAGTGCATTTATTTTTTATTAAAAAAGTAGAATAAAACAACAACAAAAGTGTTGAGAAAAAAAGAGCAGAAGTAAAATAAAATAACAGTAGGGAGGCTATTACATTTACATTTTAGTCATTTAGCAGACGCTCTTATCCAGAGCGACTTATGTGTACATGTGGGTAGAGTTAAAGTGACTATGCAGTTAGAGGGCTGTAAAACGGCAGCCATCTTCTCCGGCGCCATTCTTCAGGCGCCATTCTTCATGCCATTCTTCATGCATTCTTCATGTAAGGCAGAGTACGACCCTGCCTTACACAGGAAGCGGCACAGGTCCTAATCCAGGCACTTGTCATCTCCCGTCTGGATTACTGCAACTCGCTGTTGGCTGGGCTCCCTGCCTGTGCCATTAAACCCATACAACTCATCCAGAACGCCGCAGCCCGTCTGGTGTTCAACCTTCCCAAGTACTCTCACGTCACCCCGCTCCTCCGCACACTCCACTGGCTTCCAGTTGAAGCTCGCATCTGCTACAAGACCATGGTGCTTGCCTACGGAGCTGTGAGGGGAACGGCACCTCCGTACCTTCAGGCTCTGATCAGTCCCTACACCCAAACAAGGGCATTGCGTTCATCCACCTCTGGCCTGCTGGCCCCCCTACCTCTGCGGAAGCACAGTTCCCGCTCAGCCCAGTCAAAACTGTTCGCTGCTCTGGTACCCCAATGGTGGAACAAGCTCCCTCACGACGCCAGGACAGCGGAGTCACTCACCACCTTCCGGAGACACTTGAAACCCCACCTCTTTAAGGAATACCTGGGATAGGATAAAGTAATCCTTCTACCCCCCCCCCCCCCCCCCCCCCCAAAAAAAAAAAAAAAATATATTGTAAAGTGGTTGTCACACTGGCTATCATAAGGTGAATGCACCCATTTGTAAGCCGCTCTGGATAAGAGCGTCTGCTAAATGACGAAAATGTAAAACATTTAAATGTAAAAGAGAGAGAGAGAGAGAGAGAGAGAGAGAGAGAGAGAGAGAGAGAGAGAGAGAGAGAGGGAGATGTTAATCAAATAGGCAATAAACAAAGAGATATCATAGAGTTATGATGATGAAATTGCCACCACATGTCAGCAACTCTGTAGGATATAAAGCCTAGCCCTCTAGCCTACAGCCCACTACTCCTACCATGACCATCGACTATTGCTGCACTAAGACTATGTGGTGTCAATATGCATTTTTCATATCATGCATTATGATAACATGCTAAATATAAACTCTAGTGTAACTCCAAAGCAGTTTATGCTTTGGGGTTTATGTAAAAGTTATGTATTCTGTGATGTTGAATATCAATTCTGCATTTGACATATTCCATATAATCACATGCAGCAACCTTCTGACCAGTAGCTGCTGTTTACAGTATGTCTGTGGGGTTTTGCAGAAATGCTTGCCAGGATGTAATTTACTTGACCACTTATTCGATTTTTATTTTCTAGAGTAGTTTACTTACCACCAGTGCTCAGTCCATGACAGATGACATCTCAATCGGAATCATCATTTCATTCTGCAAACTCCTTCAAATTGAAGTGATATATTATAACACAAATATCCATGCAATCTCCACGATAAATTAGTCGGAATGGCCAACTGTAGGCCTACTGTAGGGCAGGCAGGCTATTATATCGTAAATAGTTGATCAACTGGCGAAAATCGGATTATTTCGAAGGCAAAATGTACACTGGTTTTACCTCTACCGGCACGACACTGGTTGACAGCGGCAGATTGTGTCTTTAATCGCAAAACGATCGAACTAGAGCAAACACCACCGTTTGGGGGCGCGGGAGTAGAAAACGAGTGCACTCACTATTACTGGACTCCGCCCCTCTACGTAACACGCAGCCAATAGCAGTTTACGCCACTTTAGCGGGAGAATTCATTTATCGCTGAAGAGTTGTGCGTTAATGTTTTCTTGTAACTAACTGTAAAGCAGAGGCTTGCTTGACTAGACAGGTATTTATGAAACACACTATTATGCCTTATGTTATCTTTCCAACATGTTGTCACAAGCTAGTTGGTTGTTATAGATGATGAGAAGAACATTTTGACATTTTTAAGGCTTCAACAGTTAACGTTCTTACAGCACTGTCCGAGCAGCTGCACTAATTTGGGCTAACTAGCTACACTAACGTTAGCTAACAGCTAACATAATCTATATATCTGAACCAACAATGATGTGTATAAACCCATCATTGGTATAAACCCATACATCTCATTGATCTGAACTAACTATTCAAAGGCCATGTACACTGTATGGAAGTAATATATAGCTATGCTATGTAAATATGTTATCTAACTAGCTGCTAGCTGTCTTTTACTAATCAGCTACTAACTAGAACATTGATTACCTAGTTAGCTAGCTGAATAAGGTGTTACAGAAGGGAACAAAAGCCTGTACACCCAGGACCACTAGTTCTCCAGGAGGCTCAGGGTTGACCACCCCTACTCATAAGCCCTCTTATAGATTTACATTTTAGTCATTTAGCAGACGCTCTTATCCAGAGCGACTTACAGTTAGTGAGTGCATACATTTTCATACTGGCCCCGCCGTGGGAAACGAACCCACAACCCTGGCGTTGCAAGCGCCATGCTCTACCAACTGAGCTACACAGGGGGTCAGTTTAATGTGAAATGATTTGATAAATTATTACAAACACACTCTCACACCCTCACTCAACTCACAGACAGGATGCGTCGCTCGGGGGCCCCCAGCCAGCTCTTTGGTAACATGGCGAAGAAGCCCCGCTTCGTCCCTCCTGAAGCCTCACTGGCAGGTCCTCCTGATATCCCTGTGGGTACCCTGCCTGAACTGGAGCCTCTGGCCCCTAAACTCGCCCTGGGGAACGTGCTCAACAAGGTAAACACACGGTCCACTTCACTGTCATCCTAAGCCACAAATGTGACCCCTATTTCTATTGTAGTAATGAAGTAACTAAGCATAGGAGTCATATTGGAGCTACTTCTCTCCCTAGCCGATATGAGTAAGACTTTTAAACAGGTAAAAATTCACAAGGCCGCAGGGCCAGACGGATTACCAGGACGCATACTCAGAGCATGCGCAGACCAGCTGGCAAGTGTCTTCACTGACATTTTCAACCTCTCCCTGACCCAGTCTGTAATACCTACATGTTTCAAGCAGACCACCATAGTTCCTGTGCCCAAGAACGCCAAGGTAACCTGTCTGAATGACTATCGCCACATAGCATCTGTAGCAATGAAATGCTTTGAAAGGCTGGTCATGGCTCACATCAACACCATCATCCCAGACACCCTGGACCCACTCCAATTCGCGTACCTCCTCAACAGATCCACAGATTACGCAATCTTTATTACGTTCCACACTAAATTAACACCTATATGAGAACGCTGTTCATTGACTACAGCTCAGCGTTCAACACCATAGTGCCCTCCAAATTCACCACTAAGGGAAGGACCCTGGGACTGAACACCTCCCTCTGCAACTGGATCCCTCAGGGGTGTGTGCTTAGTCCCCTCCTGTACTCCCTGTTCACCCACGACTGCGTGGCCAAGCACGACCCCAACACCATCATTAAGTTTGCTGACAATATAACTGCGGTATGCCTGATCACCGATGACGATTAGACAGCCTATAGGGAGGAGGTCAGAGACAACAACCTCTCCTCAACGTCAGCAAGACAAAGGAGCTGATTGTGGACTACAGGAAATGGAGGGCCGAGCACGCTCCCATTCACATCGACAGGGCTGTAGTGGAGCGTACATTACTGGGGCCGAGCTCCCTGCCATCCAGGACCTCTATGCCAGGCTGTGTCAGAGGAAGGCCCTAAAAATTTTCAGACTCCAGCCACCCAAGTCATCGACAGTTCTCTCTGCTACCGCACGGCAAACGGTACCAATGCACCAACAGGACCCTGAACAGCTTCTACCCCCAAGCCATAAGACTGCTAAATAGTTAGTTAAAACATTTTTTTTAAATAGTTAACATTTACAGTTGAGTAATTTAGCAGACGCTCTTATCCAGAGTGACTTAGTTAGTGCATTCATTTTAAGATAGCTAGGTGGAGCAGCCACATCACAGTCATAGTAAGTACATTTTTCCTCAATAAAGTAGCTATCAGTAAAGTCAGAGCTAGTAAGGGGGGGGGGGAGGGGTCAAGTGCGAGTGTTAGTTCATGAAAGGCTTTTTAAAAAAATCTATTTTTTTGATTAACCAAATAGCTACCCAGATTATCTGCATTTACCCTTTTTTCACTTACCTTTTTGACTCATCACATACGGTGCTGCTACTGTTTACTATCTGTCACTTTATTCCTAGTTATATGTACATATCTACCTCAATTACCTCATACCCCTGCACATCGACTCCGTACAAGTACCCCTTGTATATAGCCAAGTTATCGTTGCTCATTGTATATCTATTAGTACTTTTATTGTTTCGTGTTTTACTTTTCTATTATTTCTCTATCTCTCTGCATTGTTGGGAAGGGCCCGTAAGTAAGCATTTCACTGTTAGTCTATACCTGTTGTTTACGACGCATGTGACAAATAGCATTTGATTTGATTTCACTCATACTGCGATGTGTGGGCCCTCTCAGACCTATGTAACAGTTCTCCTTCCTTGCAGGTCCAGAGGAGCATCTCAGCCCCTGCACTGCCCCTTGCCCTGCCTGTGAAGGCCTTCGGCCTGGCTAAGAGCAAGCCCCAGGCATGTCCAGAGCTCTAGCCAGGGTGCTGGGTGCAGCAGACAGTAAGAAGAACGGGTCAGAGCCTGAAGACCCTTCCTTTACAGAGCAGAACACTGGAGACCCAGCTGGTGAGTCGGACATTGGAGGATGGGGGGTGGGGTGGGTTGTGGTGGTGGCACAGTAAACGTTGCTATTGAAACCAGGTATTCCTGGTGTAGATCTACTGAATTTTAATGTGGAGCAATACTTCTGTTAAGCTTTGGATTTACTCTCTGTATGTCAAAAGCAGAAATCCTGGTGATGAACATCACTAATCATAAAAGCAACAATGCAACTACTAACCAATGATGATGGTAAGAATAGTCAGGAACATTTGGTGTGCTATAAGCGAAATGCAGTATGTTTACAATATGTAGCATATATTGTTTACATTTCACTGCTGTTGCTAAAGACGTTCTGAAACATTGTTTGTGAGATGCTGGGATTTTGTGTAGCTTAACGATTGAGTCTAAGACCTAAAAAGGTGAGGCACGGGTAAACTGTATTTTGCCTAATAAAATAGTGTTCTTTTTTATTTAACCAGGCAAGTTAAATAGTGATATTTTTTTATTTAACCAGTAAAGTCAATTAAGAACACATTCTCATTTACAATGACGGCCTAGCAAGAGGCATAAAGGCCAAAGTGTCCAGTTTGAGTGTGTTTTGCATCTCGTTCCAGTCGCTAGCTGCAGAGAACTGAAAAGTGGAGCGGCCCAGGGATTTGTGTGCTTTGGGGACCTTTAACAGAATGTGACTGGCAGAACAGGTGTTGTATGTGGAGGATGAGGGTTGCAGTAGGTATCTCATATAGGGGGGAGTGAGGCCTAAGAGTGTTTTATAAATAAGCATCAACCAGTGGGTCTTGCGACGGATATACAGAGACGGCCAGTTTAGAGTGCAGTGATGTGTCCTATAAGGAGCATTGGTGGCAAATCTGAAGGCGACTGGTAAAGAACACCTAGCTGCTCGAGAGCACCCTTGCCTGCCGATCTATACATTTCGTCTCTGTAATCTAGCATGGGTAGAATGGTAATCTGAACCAGGGTTAGTTTGGCAGCTGGGGGGAAAGATGAGCGATTACGATAGAGGAAACCAAGTCTAGATTTAACCTTTGGGTCTGAAAGTACAACACTTATTTCCAATTTGATGGAAAAGTAACTACGACCTCCGATGAGACATCAAACATGCAAAAGGACAATATAGGAGGAAGGTGGAATCCTATTACACCAGCTCCGACGCTCGTCGTACTGTAGGTGGCAGGGCTTGCAGACAATAACGGATTACAAAGGCAAACCCAGCCATGAGTTGCCCAGTGATGCAGAACTCCCAAACCAGCTAAATGCCTTTTCTGCTGGCTTCGGGGAATATAACACTGTGCCTTGCGTGAAAGCCCCTGTTTTTCTGGATGACTGTGTAATCTCGCTCTCTGTGGCCGATGTGAGCAAAACGTTTAAACAGGTTAACAATCACAAGGCCGCCGGGCCAGACGGAATACCAGGGCGTGTTCTCAAAGCATGCACAGACCAGCTGGCAAGTGTTTTAACAGACATTTTCAATCTCTCCTTGTCCCAGTCTGTAACCCCAACATGTTTCAAGCTGACCACCATTGTCCCTGTTCCCAAGAGCTCCAAGGTAACCTGCCTAAATGACTATCGCCCTGTAGCACTCACATCTGTAATTATGAAGTACAAGGCTGGTCATGACACACATCAACACCATCATCCCAGACACCCTAAACCCACTCCAATTCGCATACCACCCCAACAGATCCACAGATGACGCAATCTCAATTGCACTTCACACTGCCCTCTTCCACCTGGACAAGAGGGGAAATAACTCTGTGACAATGCTGTTCATAGACTACAGCTCAGTGTTAAACACCATAGTCCCCTCCAAGCTCATCACCAAGCTAGGGACCCTGTGAATGAACCCCACCCTCTGCAACTGGAATCCTGGACTTCCTGACAGGCCGGCCCCAGGTGGTGACACATCCGCCACTCTGACCCTCAACACGGGGGCCACTCAGCGGTGTGTGCTTAGTCCCCTCATCCCTGTTCACCCACGACTGCATGGCCACGCATGATTCCAACACCATCATCAAGTTTGCTGACGACACGACAGTGGTAGGCCTGATCACCGACGGTGATGAGTCAGCCTATAGAGAAAAGGTCAGAGACTTAGCAGTGTGGTGCCAGGACAACAACCTCTCCCTCAACGTCAGTAAGACCAAGGAGCTGATCGTTGACTATAGGAGAAAGAGGGGAGAGCACGCCCCTATCCGCATCGACAGGGCTGTTGTGGAGCGGGTCGAGAGCTTCAAGTTCCACATCACTAAGGACTTAACATGGTCCACACACACCCGCACAGTCGTGAAAAGGGAACGGCAGCGCATCTTCTGAAAAGATTTGTCATGGGCCCTCGGATCCTCAAAGTTCTACAGCTGCACTATTGAGAGCATCTTGACTGGCTGCATCACCGCTTGGTATGGCAAATGCACTGCCCTTGACCGTAAAGCGCTACAGAGGGTGGTGCGGCAGTCCAGTGCATCACTGGGGCTGAGCTCCCTGCCATTCAGGACCTCTATACCAGGCGGTATCAGAGGAAGGCCCGAAAAATTGCCAAAGACTCCAGCCACCCAAGCCATAGACCGTTCACTCTGCTACCGTCCGGCAAACGGGACCGGAGCATCGGCTCTCCGACCAACCGGCTCAGTTAAAAAGCCGTTAATTTGTGGCACCCTGATGAAGGCTTTAGCAGATAGGCGTTGGTGTATTTTATTTGACTACAAATGAAAGGCATTTTAAGTGCCTGGACTTAGATTTTTTTATGCCACTTAGCACCTATTTGTGGTTATAATTTTTCCTTTTTGCTTTTCCAATACAAACATGATAGAATAATATGAAATCAAGAGAATGTATATGCTGCTTTAGAAAGGAAATGCAGCAAACCAATATCGCCTTTCTAAGGTGAGTGACACTTAATCTGTCCATTTAGGACTGGCAGGGATTAATTTTATCCTTGGGCTTCAGTGAAACAAACACACACTGAATGAAGCCTGGCCAACTGTAACAAGCCTATGTTTTAATGACAGCAGTTCCAGCATTATGCAAATGAGCGTGGGTAGTGCAGCGGCAGCGCGAGGCAGATTAGAGCTGTGCCTGGGATCAGTGAGCACACGCGCTCTGTCCCCCTCCCTCCCTCTCAGAGCAACTAGTGCCTCTGTCTCAGTGTCTCCTCTCCTTTCCCCGCTTTTCCTCTCTCTTTGCCTTTTCACTAGTTTCCCAGTTTTTCCATTCTGTTGTTCCCGTCGGCGGATGATTCGTGTGTTTCTCCTTGAGACGCGGTTCTGATTTCCTTTGTGTAAAATAAAATCGCGCATTTGCACGGACTGGCGCAGCGCACACACTGCTCCGGTTAAACCAGCGCCGTTTCCTCATCTCTAGTTAAACGGAAATAAGAATAAAGAACATGCATCTTTACAATTTCATTGGTATTTCCCCATGTAAGCACACACATTCCCACCGTATGTTAGTATTTAGTGTATAGCAGTTAGAACTAGCGCTGTTTTTAGGTTTAGAGAGACCGGGTTGTAAGTAGGTCGGGCTGGGTTTAAGCGGCTTTAGCCTGCGTCAGCCTAAGCTGGGAGGAATTCACCCAAAGCCCTCCGCGGTAGGCGGGGGCCTAAACGAGGCTGGCCTAGTTAAGCCTGATTCTTATTGTGTGCCTGTGTGTGTTGTATAACACAGAGCAGAGAAGACCTTGGATGAGCGAGAGTACATGCGTTAGACTGTGTTTGATTGAGAATCCATAAAAGGGGAGGAAGAAGAGGGACAAGGAAGAGAGGAGAGAGTGAGTGAGTGAGAGTTAAACCAGTATTAGCCTGAGCCTCGTCACGGAGCACTGAGTGAAGGAACAGAAAGAAAAGGGAGGTAGAGAACCAGACCAAATGTAAAAAGGAGAGGAAAATAAGCAAGTTATTGAGTTGAGTTAGTGCTGGTGTCTAGGCTTGGCCTAGTCTGGTTCCCTGGGCTATGTTCTAAGATGGCGTCTGGGTCCTTCTACATGTCATCCAGTATGGTGGGTAAGGCTCGCTCCTCCAACTTCACCTTGTCTGAGAAGCTGGACCTGCTGAAGCTGGTCCGCCCACACATCCGCATCCTGGAGGAGCACACCAACAAGCACGCCGTCATCGTGGACAAGAACAAGTGCTGGGACACAGTGTCGGAGCAGTATAACGTCCTGGGGGGGGACAGGCCCCCCCGCACTGCCCAAGGCCTACGCACCCTCTACAAGAGGCTGAAGGAGTCGGCCAAACAGGAAGTGATGCAACGGAGACACTCCCAGCCAGAGTACAGAGGAAGTATATCTGAACCAACCAGGAGAGTGATGGAGATGATACCTCACCTGTTCCATCACGGAGCTATCCACCATGATAAAGACCCTGCGACGATGCACAGGTGAGACACACACACACACACACACAGGATACTCTGTAGAGCTCTACTAATAACTACCAGAGGAGAGGGGAGGGGCTGCTCTGTAGAGCTCTACTAATAACTACCAGAGGAGAGGGGAGGGGCTGCTCTGTAGAGCTCTACCAGTAACTAGAGGAGAGGGGAGGGGCTGCTCTGTAGAGCTCTACTAATAGCTAGAGGAGAGGGGAGGGGCTGCTCTGTAGAGCTCTACCAGTAACTAGAGGAGAGGGGAGGGGCTGCTCTGTAGAGCTCTACTAGTAACTAGAGGAGAGGGGAGGGGCTGCTCTGTAGAGCTCTACCAGTAACTAGAGGAGAGGGGAGGGGCTGCTCTGTAGAGCTCTACTAGTAACTAGAGGAGAGGGGAGGGGCTGCTCTGTAGAGCTCTACTAGTAACTAGAGGTGAGGGGAGGGGCTGCTTTGTAGAGCTCTACTAATAGCTAGAGGAGAGGGGAGGGGCTGCTCTGTAGAGAAATACTAGTAGTTAGAGGAGAGGGGAGGGGCTGCTCTGTAGAGCTCTACTATTAACTAGAGGAGAGGGGAAGGGCTGCTCTGTAGAGAAATACTAGTAACTAGATTGGAGGGGAGGGGCTGCTCTGTAAAGAAATACTAGTAGCTAGAGGAGAGGGGAGGGGCTGCTCTGTAGAACTCTACTATTAACTAGAGGGGAGGGGCTGCTCTGTAGAGCTCTACTATTAACTAGAGGAGAGGGGAGGGGCTGCTCTGTAGAGCTCTACTAGTAACTAGATGGGAGGGGAGGGGCTGCTCTGTAGAGAAATACTAGTAGCTAGAGGAGAGGGGAGGGGCTGCTCTGTAGAACTCTACTATTAACTAGAGGGGAGGGGCTGCTCTGTAGAGCTCTACTATTAACTAGAGGAGAGGGGAGGGGCTGCTCTGTAGAGCTCTACTAGTAACTAGATGGGAGGGGAGGGGCTGCTCTGTAGAGAAATACTAGTAGCTAGAGGAGAGGGGAGGGGCTGCTCTGTAGAACTCTACTATTGACTAGAGGGGAGGGGCTGCTCTGTAGAGCTCTACTATTAGCTAGAGGAGAGGGGAGGGGCTGCTCTGTAGAGCTCTACTAGTAACTAGAGGTGAGGGGAGGGGCTGCTTTGTAGAGCTCTACTAATAGCTAGAGGAGAGGGGAGGGGCTGCTCTGTAGAGAAATACTAGTAGTTAGAGGAGAGGGGAGGGGCTGCTCTGTAGAGCTCTACTATTAACTAGAGGAGAGGGGAGGGGCTGCTCTGTAGAGCTCTATTAGTAACTAGAGGAGAGGGGAGGGGCTGCTCTGTAGAGCTCTACTAGTAACTAGAGGAGAGGGGAGGGGCTGCTCTGTAGAGCTCTACCAGTAACTAGAGGAGAGGGGAGGGGCTGCTCTGTAGAGCTCTACTAGTAACTAGAGGAGAGGGGAGGGGCTGCTCTGTAGAGCTCTACTAGTAACTAGAGGTGAGGGGAGGGGCTGCTTTGTAGAGCTCTACTAATAGCTAGAGGAGAGGGGAGGGGCTGCTCTGTAGAGAAATACTAGTAGTTAGAGGAGAGGGGAGGGGCTGCTCTGTAGAGCTCTACTATTAACTAGAGGAGAGGGGAAGGGCTGCTCTGTAGAGCTCTACTAGTAACTAGATTGGAGGGGAGGGGCTGCTCTGTAAAGAAATACTAGTAGCTAGAGGAGAGGGGAGGGGCTGCTCTGTAGAACTCTACTATTAACTAGAGGGGAGGGGCTGCTCTGTAGAGCTCTACTATTAACTAGAGGAGAGGGGAGGGGCTGCTCTGTAGAGCTCTACTAGTAACTAGATGGGAGGGGAGGGGCTGCTCTGTAGAGAAATACTAGTAGCTAGAGGAGAGGGGAGGGGCTGCTCTGTAGAACTCTACTATTAACTAGAGGGGAGGGGCTGCTCTGTAGAGCTCTACTATTAACTAGAGGAGAGGGGAGGGGCTGCTCTGTAGAGCTCTACTAGTAACTAGATGGGAGGGGAGGGGCTGCTCTGTAGAGAAATACTAGTAGCTAGAGGAGAGGGGAGGGGCTGCTCTGTAGAACTCTACTATTGACTAGAGGGGAGGGGCTGCTCTGTAGAGCTCTACTATTAACTAGAGGAGAGGGGAGGGGCTGCTCTGTAGAGCTCTACTAGTAACTAGAGGTGAGGGGAGGGGCTGCTTTGTAGAGCTCTACTAATAGCTAGAGGAGAGGGGAGGGGCTGCTCTGTAGAGAAATACTAGTAGTTAGAGGAGAGGGGAGGGGCTGCTCTGTAGAGCTCTACTATTAACTAGAGGAGAGGGGAGGGGCTGCTCTGTAGAGCTCTATTAGTAACTAGATTGGAGGGGAGGGGCTGCTCTGTAAAGAAATACTAGTAGCTAGAGGAGAGGGGAGGGGCTGCTCTGTAGAACTCTACTATTAACTAGAGGGGAGGGGCTGCTCTGTAGAGCTCTACTATTAACTAGAGGAGAGGGGAGGGGCTGCTCTGTAGAGCTCTACTAGTAACTAGATGGGAGGGGAGGGGCTGCTCTGTAGAGAAATACTAGTAGCTAGAGGAGAGGGGAGGGGCTGCTCTGTAGAGCTCTACTATTAACTAGAGGAGAGGGGAGGGGCTGCTCTGTAGAGCTCTTCAAGAGAGGAGAGGGGAGGGGCTGCTAACGATCTCTGTTATTGGGCCTGCTCCAAAATCTTTGCCCATACTGGAAAAAAGCTACAGAGGAGCGTAACAGAGATCGAGAACTGGGCCAATCTGTGGCGGGTCAAGCTCAACCCCTGAAGACCCAGTGCATCCTCTTCTTCAGAAACCCCAAAAGAACCAAGCAAGTACACCTTAAACTGTATGGACAGGCACTCCAGACGACCCCAGCGGCTAAGTTCCTTGGGGTCACATTTCAAGAAAACATGTCCTGGAGTGCCCACATAGAGTGCCTGGAGAAGGAGTGGAAGCGACTGTACCACCTGAGGGTACTCTGCAGAAGAGGAGGAGGAGCCACATCAGGAACAGCTGTCAGAGTGTACCCGAGCTACATCCAGCCGCTCTGAGTATGATACACCAGCCTGGTGGAACGTGGGGAGGTCTCATGTCAGAAAACTTCAGACGATTCAACACCTTGCCATCAAGATGGCGTACAAACTCCCCACGTACACAAACACACACTACATACATGAAGTTTCAGGACTGAGAACAGTAGAGGAGAGGATGGTTGTTCTGGGGGCGGAGGTTTACACTCAGGTTGGTGGACAATCCATCTCTGAAACCCATGATTCGGGAGGAACAAAGCTGGCCCGCCCCCAGATTTTTATCCAGCACCCCCCTCTCCATGCTTCTTAAATATTGAGCATATGTACCACTTTTAAACCATTAGAGTGGATATCTGATGCATTCTATTGTGAATTTATCCACTCTTACTCCTGCTGAAAGGCACTGCAATAGAAGCAGACATTTTAACAACCTAAAAGCGGTTTTACTGCACTTTAAACCCATTAAAGTTTTTTTTAATCAAATCAAGTTGAGAAAATAAAGGAGAACACCCCCCCTTGCTCTGTAGAGCTCTACCAGTAACTAGAGGAGAGGGGAGGGGCTGCTCTGTAGAGCTCTACCAGTAACTAGAGGAGAGGGGCTGCTCTGTAGGGCTCTACCAGTAACTAGAGGAGAGGGGAGGGGCTGCTCTGTAGAGCTCTACCAGTAACTAGAGGAGAGGGGAGGGGCTGCTCTGTAGAGCTCTACCAGTAACTAGAGGAGAGGGGAGGGGCTGCTCTGTAGAGCTCCACCAGTAACTAGAGGAGAGGGGAGGGGCTGCTCTGTAGAGCTCTACCAGTAACTAGAGGAGAGGGGAGGGGCTGCTCTGTAGAGCTCTACCAGTAACTAGAGGAGAGGGGAGGGGCTGCTCTGTAGAGCTCTACCAGTAACTAGAGGAGAGGGGAGGGGCTGCTCTGTAGGGCTCTACCAGTAACTAGAGGAGAGGGGAGGGGCTGCTCTGTAGAGCTCTACCAGTAACTAGAGGAGAGGGGAGGGGCTGCTCTGTAGAGCTCTACCAGTAACTAGAGGAGAGGGGAGGGGCTGCTCTGTAGGGCTCTACCAGTAACTAGAGGAGAGGGGAGGGGCTGCTCTGTAGAGCTCTACCAGTAACTAGAGGAGAGGGGAGGGGCTGCTCTGTAGAACTGTGCACAGAGCTAACCCCAATCAGTTTACACACAAACACAAACACACTCCTCATGCTCACACTCTTAACAAACGCACACGCTCATTCAGCCTAAAGTATTTGGTTCCGATTTAAAAACTGACATTTTATTTCAGCGATGATAATGCAATAACAACATTCTCCCTGCACAGCGAAAAGTGATATTGAATAGAAAAATGTTATCTTCTCTTCATAATGTAAATGCTGAACATGCTTTCTGGCTGTGCAGGAATGTTTTTTATTTTATTACCTCAGTCAACAAACAAAACACAATCCACATTGACAGATGTGGCAGACATAAATAACATAAGAAAATAAATGAAAAATAAAACAAAACAACATTTTCAGCAGCACTATCAGTAATCATGTTTGATATTTATTATATACACTGAGTTTACCAAACATTAGGAACGCCTTCCTAATATGTAGTTTCACATATACATACACACATTTCCTTAATCACCCCATTCACTCTGTCCAGTTTGAAATATAGTTGAGTAGTGGAGACCAGAGTCTATCAGACCCGGGCTGTCTCTTGCAGAGGTCATAGGTCAGCTTTTCAAGGGGCAGAAAGTCAACAATCTGGTCAATCCGCATTTTAAACGTAGGAGAGATATTAGAAGCCCACAGTAGGCGAATGCATTTTTTAGCAAAGTATGAGATGGTCATAAAAAGGGTTTTATGAAGAATGTTTTTGACAGTCCCGAAGACCGGTTGTGTTAAATACTCTCAATACCCCCTCCCACCTAATGCCACTTATAAATGTATGGCTGTAGTAATAAAGCTGTATTCTACTCCATATGCTCGCTGTAGGATGATGTATAATAATGATATAGTAATAAAACTGCATTATACTTTTTAACTCCAGGTTGATGTATAAGCATGAATCTGTAGGATGATGTATAAGGGTGACTACAGTAATAAAGCTGTATTCTACTGTTTATCTGCAGGATGATGTATAAGGATATATAGTTATAAAGCTGTATTCTACTGTTTATCTGCAGGATGATGTATAAGCATGACTCTCCCATGGAGCAGCCTGGCAGCAGCTCCTCCCTCCCAGAATACCCATCAAACCCCATCACCCACCACCTGGACCAGGATGTGATCAGGCTGGACCAGGATGTGATCAGGCTGGACCAGGAAGTGGACGTGAAGCCTCCGCCAGACCTGACCATCCTCTCCACGCGTGTGGGGGCGGTGCTAGGAGGCGAGGGGGGGGAGGAGGAGGAAGATGAGGAGTTGGGCAGTGTCCATGGTTACGACGGCTCCCTCTCTCCCTGCCCATCCTCCGTCGCCCTGCCCCTCTCCACCTCACCCGTTCCCCTGCAACGTGACCTTTACCCTCATGACCACTACCCCCGCCGTGACCCTGACAGGCTCCACCCCCTTCAGCTGGCCGAGGAGCACGAGCAGGTCATGGCCAATCACAGAAAGATGGGCGTATACCTGGAGGAGAAGAGGGAGGGGCTAAAGAGGAAGCAGGAACTGGAAGAAGAGCTTATGAGAGCGAAAATCAAAGTAGAGAAACTGAGGGCAGCCAGGCTGAGACATGGACTACCACTGCCCCTATAAGACACACCCATGGCCTGGTAGGACTGACCATTTGGAACTCAGGAGGATGCTCTGAATTGTTAGTATTTCCGTGTTGAATGTTTAGCGTGTGGAAGAGGGGTTTGGCCTGAGAAATAATGTGTTTGAGTGAGGATTTAAAGGTCCAATGCAGCCTTCTTTATCTCAATCTCAAATCATTTCTGGGTAACAATTAAATACCTTACTGTGATTGTTTTCCATTAAAATGGTCAAAAAGAAACAAAAATAGATTCTTAGCAAAGTTCAATTTCTCAAGTAAGAATTTTGGTAGGACTGTCTGGAAGTGGTCTGAGTGGGGAGGGGAAAACTAAAAACTAGCTGTTATTGGCAGTGGTTTGGAACCCTCTTTCTTAATGGTCTATTAACAAATGTATGGTGATGTCATGAGGCAAGCCAAAACTCCATTCCTCCAAAACAGGCTAAAATTTCAGCCGATCTTTTCAAACAGCTCTTACACTAAAAAGGCATTATCATTTTCACAGTATTATTCCAACCTCATACTGTGGAAATATAAAACACAGGAAAATCTAGTTTTTGACTACACTGGGCCTTTAAACAGTTTATTTGCGTAAGGAAGAGTGTGTTTGAGTGAGGATTTAAACAGTGTTTGTGTGAGGAAGAATGTGTTTGTGTGAGGAAGAATGTGTTTGCGTGAGGAAGAGTGTGTTTGCTTGAGGAATAGTGTGTTCGCATGAGGAAGAGTGTCTTTGAGTGAGGATTTAAACAGTGTGTTTGTGTGAGGAAGAGTGTGTTTGCTTGAGGAATAGTGTGTTTGAGTGAGGATTTAAACAGTGTGTTTGTGTGAGGAAGAGTGTGTTTGCTTGAGGAATAGTGTCTGAGTGAGGATTTAAAGTGTGAGGAAGAATGTGTTTGTGTGAGGATTTAAAGTGTGTGTGTGAGGAAGAATGTGTTTGTGTGAGGAAGAGTGTGTTTGCTTGAGGAATAGTGTGTTTGCATGAGGAAGAGTATCTTTGAGTGAGGATTTAATAGTTGTTTGTGTGAGGAAGAGTGTGTTTGCTTGAGGAATAGTGTGTGTGTGGCGACTACGGTTGAGCTTTAACTCTGGAGCAAAAGACCATACAGATCTCTGCTTTTGTCATACGAGAGGTGCTACTATCACTGGTTTTAAAACTGGTACTATTTTGACTGGTTTCCGTTGGTTCAAAACTCTGCGTTGCTTAACCATCCCATTTGGGGATTAGGAGGGAAGAGGATAGGTGATGGGGAGGGAAGTGGATAAGGGATAGGGAGGGAGGAGGGGTTTAGAAGGGGGTGTTGCTGTTAGTGTTATGATGTTCAGTGTTTGTTGTTCAGATCTTCTGTGGTTTCATTGTTTTCTATTAAAAGTATTTTTCTTCATGGGTTTTGTGCTTTATTATCTCATCTCTTCTTCTTCTTCTTCTTCCCTTCTCTAACCTCCCCTCCTCTATCCCTCTCTCTTCCCCTCTTCTTTACCCCCTCGCCCCCATATCTGTCTCTCCTCACCTCTTCTCTTCGGTCTCACCTCCCCTCCCTTCCGGTCTCTCCTCACCTCTCCTCTTCTCTCCGGTCTCTCCTCTTCTCTCCTCACCTCTCCTCTTCTCTCCGGTCTCCCCTCACCTCTCCTCTTCGGTCTAGACTCAATATGAGGTTCTCTTCACTGTAAGCCTGCCACCTGTAAGAGTGAATGTGTAATTCAAACCTAATTCAAAACCTTTAGACTTGGATGTTTCACTTGTGAAGAAGTGTGAGGTAAAGCACAGATGCAGTGATGCTTAACAACTACAGTGACTATACTGTCCTAATATGGTCATTTTAGAGGAAACTGGATTAAATGTTTCTCTGTAAAGCAAGGGACCCATGGCTTGGACAGCCTCTTGCAGCCCAGGGCTGATGTCTCATCCTGGGCATGGCGCTGTAGGAAAGTCCCAGGCTGCAAGTAGAGTGGAGGCCTCAGTGATGTAGCAGCCTCTGCTGGTGAACATGTGAACTGCCACTCAGTAGATCTTGCATAAAACCTATAGCGTGAATCCTAATTTGAGATTAGTGCACACACACAATTCACACTTTCACCTAAATCGTACATTGCTGCTGTCAATAACAGAATTGAAAACAAATGTATTTTAAAGAGCAATTCAAAGCCTTGGTATAAGGTTTAGGGTATTGTATTAGGATCCCATTAACTACTACTAAAGCAGCAGCTACTCTTCCTGGGATCCACATAAAACTTGACATAATACATAACATTAATGGACAGAACTTCATACATTTCAAATAAGAATACACGCTTTCATACATTCATGCTTTAGCAAATATAAAAGACCACTCAGTATCTTGTACTGAAAAAGAGTTGAGCTACTTGTCTCCGCTGGTGTTTGTTCTAGTCACATGTAGTATATTTAGAGTTTGCAGGCTGCAGTTTGTGTGAGCAGTAATGTGTTAATGCTCTGATTATTAGTGTTGATGTCTTTTTTTGTTTCAGATTTCAGATGTTCCCCACAGAGTCCGGCAGGAGGGTCAGGTAGCGGTTCTGATTCTGGTGGGCCGAGGTACTTCAGTGTGATGTGGTGTAAGGTCAGTGGGAGGAAACACAAGCGCTGGGAGGGAGATGCTGTCCTGGTGACACGAGGACGCACCGCCACTCTCAAAGACATGGAGGGCAAGGACATCGGCAAGGGTGAGTGTGTGTGCGTTTTACTGTCTGAGCGGCAGTTTCCCAATCACATATTAAGCATAGACAAAACATCATGCTCAATGGAGAATCCTCATTTGAAAGTGGTTTTAATCCAGGACTAAGCCTCATCTGTTGCCAGGAAACCGGCCCTGAGAGTGTTATTTCCGAGTGCATCTGAGAGGGATTCAGATTTTGTGTGTGTGTAGGTAGTGGGTATAAGGTGTCAGAGCTGGCATCGCTGTGTGAAGGAGAGGCGTTGATGATAGGGGGTAAACAGGTGGAGGTGATGGGACTCATATCAGAGCTGGACTACAATAAGGGCCGCTGTTTCCTTGACGTCCATGTGGAGAAGGAGGAGCCTAAGATATCAGCTCCTCCCCCCTCACGACGCCCAGCTTCCAAACTATTGGGCGGAGAGACTGATAGGGGAGTGGCCAAGCCTCAGGAGGAGGGGCCCTGTAAACCACGCCACGACCCTCTAGCACCAGGTAAATACACAGACATACAGTACACACACACACACACACACACACACACTCATCCTCATCATCTCTCTAATGGTTTGTGTAGGAGCCTTTGTCATGCCCCGGCCCTCAACCAATCACCAGTGGGCTTATAACAAGGCAGGCCTCCCACTGGTGGACGTGGTGGTTGACCCCTACTTGACTGCTAACCTCCGACCCCACCAGAGAGACGGCCTGCTGTTCCTCTACGAGTGTGTCATGGGGATGAGGTAATGGGAGATGTGTGCATGTTCATGATGAATCCTCTGATCACTCCAAAATTAAATGTGGTGTTCCACAAGGCTCTGTGCTGGGGCTGCTATTTATTTAGTTTGATTGATTTGGTGTGTGTGTGTGTGTCAGGGCTACATGTAGGTACGGTGCTATCCTGGCAGATGAGATGAGTCTGGGTAAGACCCTCCAGAGTGTGGCATTGACGTGGACGCTGCTAAAGCAGGGCCCGTACGGCGGGAAGCCGGTTGCTAAGCGTGTGCTGGAGGTTGCCCCTGGCAGCCTAGTGCAGAACTGGGGGGCGGAGTTTAAGAAGTGGCTCGGCCGTGAGAGGATCAGCGTCTACACTGTTAACCAGGTAGGGGTGTGTTTGATCAGCGTCTACACTGTTAACCAGGTAGGGATGTGTTTGATCAGCGTCTACACTGTTAACCAGGTAGGGGTGTGTTTGATCAGCGTCTACACTGTTAACCAGGTAGGGGTGTGTTTGATCAGCGTCTACACTGTTAACCAGGTAGGGGTGTGTTTGATCAGCGTCTACACTGTTAACCAGGTAGGGGTGTGTTTGATCAGCGTCTACACTGTTAACCAGGTAGGGGTGTGTTTGATCAGCGTCTACACTGTTAACCAGGTAGGGGTGTGTTTGATCAGCGTCTACACTGTTAACCAGGTAGGGGTGTGTTTGATCAGCGTCTACACTGTTAACCAGGTAGGGGTGTGTTTGATCAGCGTCTACACTGTTAACCAGGTAGGGGTGTGTTTGATTATCGTCTACACTGCTGTTTCTGATCCATATGGTTGTGCAAGTAACCGAAAGGTCGCTGGTTCTAATCCCCGAGCCGACTAGGTGAAATATCTGTCGATGTGCCCTTGAGCAAGGCACTTAACCCTAATTGCTCCTGTAAGTCGCTCTGGATAAGAGCGTCTGCTAAATGACCAAAAATAAAAAAATAATAATAAAAAATTATATGGTGATGTGTGTGTGTGTGTTCCATGTTGTGTTGTTCATTAGGACCACAGGGTGGAGCTGTTTGCAGCTTCTCCTCTCCACAGTGTGTTAGTGATCAGCTATGAGATGCTGCTACGCTCTCTGGACGTGGTGAGTTGGTTCACAGCAGCGTATCCAACAGCGGTGGGAAGTACCAGTGTTACAACACTGTTGAATTACACCTAAACTCCTATACAGTGCATTCAGAAAGTATTCAGACCCCATGACTTTTTCCACATTTGTTACGTTACAACCTTTATTCTAAAATGAATTAAAAAATAATAATCCTCAGCAATCTACACACAATACCCCATAAAAATAAAAAATGGAATTGATTTACATACACTACCCGTCAAAAGTTTTAGAACACCTACTCATTCAATTTTTTTTATTTTTTAAAAACTATTTTCTACATTGTAGAATAATAGTGAAGACATCAAAACTATGAAATAACACATATGGAATCATGTAGTAACCAAAAAAGTGTTTTATATTTGAGATTCTTCAAATAGCCACCCTTTGCCTTGATGACAGCTTTGCACACTCTTGGCATTCTCTCAACCAACTTCACCTAGAATGCTTTTCCAACAGTCTTGAAGGAGTTCCCACATATGCTGAGCACTTGTTGGCTGCTTTTCCTTCACTCTGCGGTCCGACTCATCCCAAATCATCTCAATTTGGTTGAGGTCGGGGGATTGTGGAGGCCAGGTCATCTGATGCAGCACTCCGTACTTTCTGAAGGCACTGTATGACACAGATTAGGAGTACGATGCTACACTCATGGGACATCAGAACGTTCTGTGTGTGTGGTGTGTGTTCTATGTTTGTGGTGTGTAGGTACAGAAGCTGGAGTTTGGGCTGGTGATCTGTGATGAGGGTTACAGGTTGAAGAACAGCAGCATCAAGACCTCCTCTGCCCTGAGTGGTCTCAGCTGTACATGCAGAGTTATTCTGACAGGTACACACACAGCCCTCTGTTTTATTGCCGTTTTCCTGTCCCTTTCTCCTAGTGTTTTCTGGTATATTGTGTGTGCTGTACTGTAGGTACTCCTGTGCAGAATGACCTGCAGGAGTTCTATGCCATCATAGAGTTTGTGAACCCGGGCATTCTGGGGTCGTCTGCTGCCTACAGGAAGGTGTACGAGGAGCCAATCCTCCGCTCCCGACAGCCCACCTACACTGAGGTACATTACCCACCTACACTCTTTATCTCTGTCTCTATACCGCTACACTATCTCTCTATTATCTACTGTCCCCATCTCTTTCTCTCCCTTCATTCCTTCTCTATATCTCTCCCTATAGGAGGAGAGGGTTTTGGGGGAGGAGCGAGCGGCTGAGCTCTCTCGTCTGACTGGTCTGTTTATTCTGAGGCGGACCCAAGAGATCATCAACCGCTACCTGCCGCCTCGTCTTGATTGGACAGTGTTCTGTAGCCCCTCCCCCTTGCAGCGGGAGCTATACCAGGCTCTCCTCTCGCACCGTGTCATCCGAGCCTGTCTACAGGGGTCGACACAGACACAGACTCACACACACCTCGCCTGCATCACCGCCCTGAAAAAGCTCTGCAACCTCCCAGGACTGCTCTACTCCACTGTACAGGTACGACACATAAAGACACGATGATGATGACGACAATGATGATGGTGATGATTGTGTGTTTTCCAGGAGCGTTCTGACGGTGGCTCAGCAGAGGGTTCTCTGTATGAAGGGCTAAGAGGTGTCTTTCCAGAGTCTTACTCTTCTGGGGGCTTCAGTACAGCTGACTCAGGGAAACTACTGGTCCTGTCTGACCTACTGACCACTATACGCCACCTCAGCCCTAATGACAGGTAGGTGTGTGTGTGTCTCTGTGCGTGCGTGTGTGTGTGTTTGTATGAAGTGCGTCAAGGGATCCGGGTACACTGCCATTGGTTTGTTGACACCATAGAGATCCTATTAAATTACTAGAGGGGCTGTCATAAACCCTCAAAGTTCCAGAATGGGTTGAAAATGGCAGCCATATTGGCCAGGGAGAAATCTAAACCAGTCTAATTGGAATGAATGGCAGAAGAGGCAGAATCCCGATTTTTCTTATGGAGGAAAATAAAAGCAAAGCATGTGATATCAGAAATTGTGTAATAGAATTATTGTCAAACTAAAATATTGTCATATAATTATAAATACAGTTTATACGGATTTTATACACATTTTCAGTATAAATAGCCTCTGAAATATATGTAAACAGACCATAAATGTAAAAAAAGTTAGTTATATGATACAATATCAATACTTGTTGCATTTACAACTTGTCTAAGTCCTATCATCAACTGATTTCAGCCAGTGTATGGATTGACTGCATTTTTAAAATGGAATGTTGGCATATTGGCAGTTAATTAGAAACATTTATGGAATCATTCCTCTAAAACTGACTGGCTAGCTAGCTAACAAACATACAGTGCAGATAAATTCTTAAAATGCATTATTTTACACAATATCTTATCACAGCACTGGCAAACCATGGTTGACAAACTCCCTGACCAAAATGGCTGACCTTTAGACCATCATAAGAAGGTTAATGTCCATTCTAGTATTCTAATTCCTAATTCTATGGTTGACACACTCATGCTCTGGCACATGATCTTGACCATCTTGATCCTATGGTGTGTGTGTGTGTGTGTGTGTGTGTGTGTGTGTGTGTACAGGGTGGTGGTGGTGTCTAACTACACTCAGACGTTAGACCTACTCCAGAACCTGTGTGTCCACCTGGGCTACACCTACTGTCGCCTGGATGGCCACACCCCCACCATCCAGAGGCAGCGATTGGTCGACAACTTTAACAGTCCTCACTCCGCTCACTTCCTCTTCCTCCTGAGTTCTAAAGCCAGAGGGGTGTGGCTTAACCTGATTGGCGCCTCCCACCTGGTCCTGTACGACATCGACTGGAACCCTGCTAACGATATACAGGTACAAACACACACACGCTCCACACTCCCACTCACCACCATTAGATGGCACGGTCTGTGTATGTTTCGTTCACATCTGAAACACACGTGTACACGTTACTGGTCGGTCAGTACCTGCTATGCTCTTGGAGGAGTGAGGATGAGGAATAGGCCTTCCTCCTGATGTGATAGTTGGGGCTGATGTGTGTGTGTCTATCTGTGTGTCTGTCCCCCTCCAGGCAATGGCGCGAGTGTGGAGAGACGGACAGAAGAAGACTGTTCACATCTACCGCCTGCTCACTGCAGGTACCATAGAGGAGCGTATCTTCCAGAGGCAGGTGTCCAAACAGGGGCTTTCTGGGACAGTGGTGGACCTGGGGAAAGGGGCAGAGCATACCAGCTTCTCCTCCAATGAGCTGCGAGATCTCTTCAGCCTGACGGACACACCCTGTCTCACTCACGACCTACTACACTGCAGCTGCAGTATGGATGGATCAGCCCCAGGTACACACACACACACACAGAGTTGTCTACATGTGTGTTTATTAAATGTGTTTTTTGTGTGTATTATAGAAGAAGAAGAGGATGAGGAGCCTGCGTCTGATAGGCCGTGCCAGCTGGGTCGTCAAGGTGACCGTGATGGGGCTGGGCAGAAGCATCTGAGCATGTCAGAACTGATGCAGTGGAGACACTTCTCAGGGGGGACACACACCTTCAGAGATGCTTACCTGGATCACGCACGAAACCACATCTCCTTCGCCTTCCAGTCCACCATCTCACACACCACTCAGTAACATGCGCACTCACACACACACAGGCTCCACAAATGACCTCTAGACACCAAGGAAGTGGCCCTTTCTGAGAAACATTGGACCATTGGACTGTTATTCTTTCTTTATATTCTCTACTGTTTTTACAGTTTGATAGAAGAAAGTGTAAATTTTTGAATAAACTGTTAAATGATACTGCGTATTCCATCTGTCTTTTATTCTGTTGCAGAAATAACAAGATGAATCAAACACTGCAGATGAATCATACACTGCCGATCAAATCAAATTGTATTTGCCACATGCGCCGAATATAACAGGTATTACCGTGAAATGCTTACTTACATGAATCAAACACTGCAAATGAATCAAGCACTGCAAATGAATCAAACACTCCATTAAAACCTGTGTTTGACTTTTAGTGATGGGGAGGTGGAAATGACTTCTGGAATGAGAGGAATCCAGCTGTGTGTGTTAGTGTGTCCATGTCAACTGTTTCATTCTTGGGCAAAGTGTGTGTTTCCACTGTCTTCAACTGTTTCATAAAGGTATACTGTATGTTAGCTGATGTATAGTCCAGGACCACACACACAACAGGGCTGGCATGGAGGGAATGTGTCCACACACCACCACCCTGGGAGAGCCAGCCTCAGTGCTGTAGTTACTACTGGTAGAGATGGAGAGTCTCCGTCTGCTGTAGTTACTACTGGTAGAGATGGAGAGTCTCAGTCTGCTGTAGTTACTACTGGTAGAGATGGAGAGTCTCAGTCTGCTGTAGTTACTACTAGTAGAGATGGAGAGTCTCAGTCTGCTGTAGTTACTACTGGTAGAGATGGAGAGTCTCAGTCTGCTGTAGTTACTACTAGTAGAGATGGAGAGTCTCAGTCTGCTGTAGTTACTACTGGTAGAGATGGAGAGTCTCAGTCTGCTGTAGTTACTACTGGTAGAGATGGAGAGTCTCAGTCTGCTGTAGTTACTACTGGTAGAGATGGAGAGTCTCAGTCTGCTGTAGTTACTACTAGTAGAGATGGAGAGTCTCAGTCTGCTGTAGTTACTACTGGTAGAGATGGAGAGTCTCAGTCTGCTGTAGTTACTACTAGTAGAGATGGAGAGTCTCAGTCTGCTGTAATACTACTGGTAGAGATGGAGAGTCTCAGTCTGCTGTAGTTACTACTAGTAGAGATGGAGAGTCTCAGTCTGCTGTAGTTACTACTGGTAGAGATGGAGAGTCTCAGTCTGCTGTAGTTACTACTAGTAGAGATGGAGAGTCTCAGTCTGCTGTAGTTACTACTGGTAGAGATGGAGAGTCTCAGTCTGCTGTAGTTACTACTAGTAGAGATGGAGAGTCTCAGTCTGCTGTAGTTACTACTGGTAGAGATGGAGAGTCTCAGTCTGCTGTAGTTACTACTGGTAGAGATGGAGAGTCTCAGTCTGCTGTAGTTACTACTGGTAGAGATGGAGAGTCTCAGTCTGCTGTAGTTACTACTAGTAGAGATGGAGAGTCTCAGTCTGCTGTAGTTACTACTGGTAGAGATGGAGAGTCTCAGTCTGCTGTAGTTACTACTAGTAGAGATGGAGAGTCTCAGTCTGCTGTAGTTACTACTGGTAGAGATGGAGAGTCTCAGTCTGCTGTAGTTACTACTAGTAGAGATGGAGAGTCTCAGTCTGCTGTAATACTACTGGTAGAGATGGAGAGTCTCAGTCTGCTGTAGTTACTACTAGTAGAGATGGAGAGTCTCAGTCTGCTGTAGATGGAGAGTCTCAGTCTGCTGTAGTTACTACTGGAAGTGATTGAGAGTCTCAGTCTGCTGTAGTTACTACTGGTAGAGATGGCGAGTCTCAGTCTGCTGTAGTTACTACTGGTAGAGATGGAGAGTCTCAGTCTGCTGTAGTTACTACTGGTAGAGATGGAGAGTCTCAGTCTGCTGTAGTTACTACTGGTAGAGATGGAGAGCCTCAGTCTGCTGTAGTTACTACTGGTAGAGATGGAGAGTCTCAGTCTGCTGTAGTTACTACTGGTAGAGATGGAGAGTCTCAGTCTGCTGTAGTTACTACTGGTAGAGATGGAGAGTCTCAGTCTGCTGTAGTTACTACTGGTAGAGATGGAGAGTCTCAGTCTGCTGTAGTTACTACTGGTAGAGATGGAGAGTCTCAGTCTGCTGTAGTTACTACTGGTAGAGATGGAGAGTCTCAGTCTGCTGTAGTTACTACTAGTAGAGATGGAGAGTCTCAGTCTGCTGTAGATGGAGAGTCTCAGTCTGCTGTAGTTACTACTGGAAGTGATGGAGAGTCTCAGTCTGCTGTAGTTACTGCTGGTAGAGATGGAGAGTCTCAGTCTGCTGTAGATGGAGAGTCTCAGTCTGCTGTAGTTACTACTGGTAGAGATGGAGAGTCTCAGTCTGCTGTAGTTACTACTGGTAGAGATGGAGAGTCTGTCTGCTGTAGTTACTACTGGTAGAGATGGAGAGTCTCAGTCTGCTGTAGTTACTACTGGTAGAGATGGAGAGTCTCAGTCTGCTGTAGTTACTACTGGTAGAGATGGAGAGTCTCAGTCTGCAGTAGTTACTACTGGTAGAGATGGAGAGTCTCAGTCTGCAGTAGTTACTACTGGTAGAGATGGAGAGTCTCAGTCTGCTGTAGTTACTACTGGTAGAGATGGAGTCTCAGTCTGCTGTAGTTACTACTGGTAGAGATGGAGAGTCTCAGTCTGCTGTAGTTACTACTGGTAGAGATGGAGAGTCTCAGTCTGCTGTAGTTACTACTAGTAGAGATGGAGAGTCTCAGTCTGCTGTAGTTACTACTGGTAGAGATGGAGAGTCTCAGTCTGCTGTAGTTACTACTAGTAGAGATGGAGAGTCTCAGTCTGCTGTAGTTACTACTGGTAGAGATGGAGAGTCTCAGTCTGCTGTAGTTACTACTGGTAGAGATGGAGAGTCTCAGTCTGCTGTAGATGGAGAGTCTCAGTCTGCTGTAGTTACTACTAGTAGAGATGGAGAGTCTCAGTCTGCTGTAGATGGAGAGTCTCAGTCTGCTGTAGTTACTACTGGAAGTGATGGAGAGTCTCAGTCTGCTGTAGTTACTACTGGTAGAGATGGAGAGTCTCAGTCTGCTGTAGTTACTACTGGTAGAGATGGAGAGTCTCAGTCTGCTGTAGTTACTACTGGTAGAGATGGAGAGTCTCAGTCTGCTGTAGTTACTACTAGTAGAGATGGAGAGTCTCAGTCTGCTGTAGTTACTACTGGTAGAGATGGAGAGTCTCAGTCTGCTGTAGTTACTACTGGTAGAGATGGAGAGTCTCAGTCTGCTGTAGTTACTACTGGTAGAGATGGAGAGTCTCAGTCTGCTGTAGTTACTACTGGTAGAGATGGAGAGTCTCAGTCTGCTGTAGTTACTACTGGTAGAGATGGAGAGTCTCAGTCTGCTGTAGTTACTACTGGTAGAGATGGAGAGTCTCAGTCTGCTGTAATACTACTGGTAGAGATGGAGAGTCTCAGTCTGCTGTAGTTACTACTAGTAGAGATGGAGAGTCTCAGTCTGCTGTAGTTACTACTGGTAGAGATGGAGAGTCTCAGTCTGCTGTAGTTACTACTAGTAGAGATGGAGAGTCTCAGTCTGCTGTAGTTACTACTGGTAGAGATGGAGAGTCTCAGTCTGCTGTAGTTACTACTAGTAGAGATGGAGAGTCTCAGTCTGCTGTAGTTACTACTGGTAGAGATGGAGAGTCTCAGTCTGCTGTAGTTACTACTGGTAGAGATGGAGAGTCTCAGTCTGCTGTAGTTACTACTGGTAGAGATGGAGAGTCTCAGTCTGCTGTAGTTACTACTAGTAGAGATGGAGAGTCTCAGTCTGCTGTAGTTACTACTGGTAGAGATGGAGAGTCTCAGTCTGCTGTAGTTACTACTAGTAGAGATGGAGAGTCTCAGTCTGCTGTAGTTACTACTGGTAGAGATGGAGAGTCTCAGTCTGCTGTAGTTACTACTAGTAGAGATGGAGAGTCTCAGTCTGCTGTAATACTACTGGTAGAGATGGAGAGTCTCAGTCTGCTGTAGTTACTACTAGTAGAGATGGAGAGTCTCAGTCTGATGTAGATGGAGAGTCTCAGTCTGCTGTAGTTACTACTGGAAGTGATTGAGAGTCTCAGTCTGCTGTAGTTACTACTGGTAGAGATGGCGAGTCTCAGTCTGCTGTAGTTACTACTGGTAGAGATGGAGAGTCTCAGTCTGCTGTAGTTACTACTGGTAGAGATGGAGAGTCTCAGTCTGCTGTAGTTACTACTGGTAGAGATGGAGAGCCTCAGTCTGCTGTAGTTACTACTGGTAGAGATGGAGAGTCTCAGTCTGCTGTAGTTACTACTGGTAGAGATGGAGAGTCTCAGTCTGCTGTAGTTACTACTGGTAGAGATGGAGAGTCTCAGTCTGCTGTAGTTACTACTGGTAGAGATGGAGAGTCTCAGTCTGCTGTAGTTACTACTGGTAGAGATGGAGAGTCTCAGTCTGCTGTAGTTACTACTGGTAGAGATGGAGAGTCTCAGTCTGCTGTAGTTACTACTAGTAGAGATGGAGAGTCTCAGTCTGCTGTAGATGGAGAGTCTCAGTCTGCTGTAGTTACTACTGGAAGTGATGGAGAGTCTCAGTCTGCTGTAGTTACTGCTGGTAGAGATGGAGAGTCTCAGTCTGCTGTAGATGGAGAGTCTCAGTCTGCTGTAGTTACTACTGGTAGAGATGGAGAGTCTCAGTCTGCTGTAGTTACTACTGGTAGAGATGGAGAGTCTGTCTGCTGTAGTTACTACTGGTAGAGATGGAGAGTCTCAGTCTGCTGTAGTTACTACTGGTAGAGATGGAGAGTCTCAGTCTGCTGTAGTTACTACTGGTAGAGATGGAGAGTCTCAGTCTGCAGTAGTTACTACTGGTAGAGATGGAGAGTCTCAGTCTGCAGTAGTTACTACTGGTAGAGATGGAGAGTCTCAGTCTGCTGTAGTTACTACTGGTAGAGATGGAGTCTCAGTCTGCTGTAGTTACTACTGGTAGAGATGGAGAGTCTCAGTCTGCTGTAGTTACTACTGGTAGAGATGGAGAGTCTCAGTCTGCTGTAGTTACTACTAGTAGAGATGGAGAGTCTCAGTCTGCTGTAGTTACTACTGGTAGAGATGGAGAGTCTCAGTCTGCTGTAGTTACTACTAGTAGAGATGGAGAGTCTCAGTCTGCTGTAGTTACTACTGGTAGAGATGGAGAGTCTCAGTCTGCTGTAGTTACTACTGGTAGAGATGGAGAGTCTCAGTCTGCTGTAGATGGAGAGTCTCAGTCTGCTGTAGTTACTACTAGTAGAGATGGAGAGTCTCAGTCTGCTGTAGATGGAGAGTCTCAGTCTGCTGTAGTTACTACTGGAAGTGATGGAGAGTCTCAGTCTGCTGTAGTTACTACTGGTAGAGATGGAGAGTCTCAGTCTGCTGTAGATGGAGAGTCTCAGTCTGCTGTAGTTACTACTGGTAGAGATGGAGAGTCTCAGTCTGCTGTAGTTACTACTGGTAGAGATGGAGAGTCTCAGTCTGCTGTAGTTACTACTGGTAGAGATGGAGAGTCTCAGTCTGCAGTAGTTACTACTGGTAGAGATGGAGAGTCTCAGTCTGCAGTAGTTACTACTGGTAGAGATGGAGAGTCTCAGTCTGCTGTAGTTACTACTGGTAGAGATGGAGTCTCAGTCTGCTGTAGTTACTACTGGTAGAGATGGAGAGTCTCAGTCTGCTGTAGTTACTACTGGTAGAGATGGAGAGTCTGTCTGCTGTAGTTACTACTGGTAGAGATGGAGAGTCTCAGTCTGCTGTAGTTACTACTGGTAGAGATGGAGAGTCTCAGTCTGCTGTAGTTACTACTAGTAGAGATGGAGAGTCTCAGTCTGCTGTAGATGGAGAGTCTCAGTCTGCTGTAGTTACTACTGGTAGAGATGGAGAGTCTCAGTCTGCTGTAGTTACTACTGGTAGAGATGGAGAGTCTCAGTCTGCTGTAGTTACTACTGGTAGAGATGGAGAGTCTCAGTCTGCTGTAGTTACTACTGGTAGAGATGGAGAGTCTCAGTCTGCTGTAGTTACTACTAGTAGAGATGGAGAGTCTCAGTCTGCTGTAGTTACTACTGGTAGAGATGGAGAGTCTCAGTCTGCTGTAGTTACTACTAGTAGAGATGGAGAGTCTCAGTCTGCTGTAGTTACTACTGGTAGAGATGGAGAGTCTCAGTCTGCTGTAGATGGAGAGTCTCAGTCTGCTGTAGTTACTACTGGTAGAGATGGAGAGTCTCAGTCTGCTGTAGTTACTACTGGTAGAGATGGAGAGTCTCAGTCTGCTGTAGTTACTACTGGTAGAGATGGAGAGTCTCAGTCTGCTGTAGTTACTACTAGTAGAGATGGAGAGTCTCAGTCTGCTGTAGATGGAGAGTCTCAGTCTGCTGTAGTTACTACTGGAAGTGATGGAGAGTCTCAGTCTGCTGTAGTTACTACTGGTAGAGATGGAGAGTCTCAGTCTGCTGTAGATGGAGAGTCTCAGTCTGCTGTAGTTACTACTGGTAGAGATGGAGAGTCTCAGTCTGCTGTAGTTACTACTGGTAGAGATGGAGAGTCTCAGTCTGCAGTAGTTACTACTGGTAGAGATGGAGAGTCTCAGTCTGCTGTAGTTACTACTGGTAGAGATGGAGAGTCTCAGTCTGCTGTAGTTACTACTGGTAGAGATGGAGAGTCTGTCTGCTGTAGATGGAGAGTCTCAGTCTGCTGTAGTTACTACTGGTAGAGATGGAGAGTCTCAGTCTGCTGTAGTTACTACTGGTAGAGATGGAGAGCCTCAGTCTGCTGTAGTTACTACTGGTAGAGATGGAGAGTCTCAGTCTGCTGTAGTTACTACTGGTAGAGATGGAGAGTCTCAGTCTGATGTAGTTACTACTGGTAGAGATGGAGAGTCTCAGTCTGATGTAGTTACTACTGGTAGAGATGGAGAGTCTCAGTCTGCTGTAGTTACTACTGGTAGAGATGGAGAGTCTCAGTCTGCTGTAGATGGAGAGTCTCAGTCTGCTGTAGTTACTACTGGTAGAGATGGAGAGTCTCAGTCTGCTGTAGTTACTACTGGTAGAGATGGAGAGTCTCAGTCTGCTGTAGTTACTACTGGTAGAGATGGAGAGTCTCAGTCTGCTGTAGTTACTACTAGTAGAGATGGAGAGTCTCAGTCTGCTGTAGATGGAGAGTCTCAGTCTGCTGTAGTTACTACTGGAAGTGATGGAGAGTCTCAGTCTGCTGTAGTTACTACTGGTAGAGATGGAGAGTCTCAGTCTGCTGTAGATGGAGAGTCTCAGTCTGCTGTAGTTACTACTGGTAGAGATGGAGAGTCTCAGTCTGCTGTAGTTACTACTGGTAGAGATGGAGAGTCTCAGTCTGCTGTAGTTACTACTGGTAGAGATGGAGAGTCTCAGTCTGCAGTAGTTACTACTGGTAGAGATGGAGAGTCTCAGTCTGCTGTAGTTACTACTGGTAGAGATGGAGAGTCTCAGTCTGCTGTAGTTACTACTGGTAGAGATGGAGAGTCTGTCTGCTGTAGATGGAGAGTCTCAGTCTGCTGTAGTTACTACTGGTAGAGATGGAGAGTCTCAGTCTGCTGTAGTTACTACTGGTAGAGATGGAGAGCCTCAGTCTGCTGTAGTTACTACTGGTAGAGATGGAGAGTCTCAGTCTGCTGTAGTTACTACTGGTAGAGATGGAGAGTCTCAGTCTGATGTAGTTACTACTGGTAGAGATGGAGAGTCTCAGTCTGCTGTAGATGGAGAGTCTCAGTCTGCTGTAGTTACTACTGGTAGAGATGGAGAGTCTCAGTCTGCTGTAGTTACTACTGGTAGAGATGGAGAGTCTCAGTCTGCTGTAGTTACTACTGGTAGAGATGGAGAGTCTCAGTCTGCAGTAGTTACTACTGGTAGAGATGTAGAGTCTCAGTCTGCTGTAGTTACTACTGGTAGAGATGGAGAGTCTCAGTCTGCTGTAGTTACTACTGGTAGAGATGGAGAGTCTCAGTCTGCTGTAGTTACTACTAGTAGAGATGGAGAGTCTCAGTCTGCTGTAGATGGAGAGTCTCAGTCTGCTGTAGTTACTACTGGTAGAGATGGAGAGTCTCAGTCTGCTGTAGTTACTACTGGTAGAGATGGAGAGTCTCAGTCTGCTGTAGTTACTACTGGTAGAGATGGAGAGTCTCAGTCTGCTGTAGTTACTACTAGTAGAGATGGAGAGTCTCAGTCTGCTGTAGATGGAGAGTCTCAGTCTGCTGTAGTTACTACTGGAAGTGATGGAGAGTCTCAGTCTGCTGTAGTTACTACTGGTAGAGATGGAGAGTCTCAGTCTGCTGTAGATGGAGAGTCTCAGTCTGCTGTAGTTACTACTGGTAGAGATGGAGAGTCTCAGTCTGCTGTAGTTACTACTGGTAGAGATGGAGAGTCTCAGTCTGCTGTAGTTACTACTGGAAGAGATGGAGAGTCTCAGTCTGCACATTTTAATTGTGTGCCAGTTGTATTTTATGTAGGACAGTCTCAAGGCTGGGTGCTTCGACCCATTCAGTGGTTGATGGCTTGTGTTTTTCTGCATGT
Source organism: Coregonus lavaretus (assembly GCF_964263955.1). Taxonomy (NCBI): domain Eukaryota; kingdom Metazoa; phylum Chordata; class Actinopteri; order Salmoniformes; family Salmonidae; genus Coregonus; species Coregonus lavaretus. The sequence continues at coordinate 48,762,604 of NC_139990.1, read as the reverse complement.
GTGTGTCCTTCTCTGCCGGAGCACCAAGCAGCTGCGTGGGAGTTATGGATCAGGGTGTGTCCACTGTCCTGGATTCAGATGATTTAGTCTGTGGTTGTGTACGTGTGGCACTGTGGGTTGATTTGTATGGCAGATTGAATGGAGTCTGTCTGACATGCCCTGTCCTCAACAGAAACACGATTATTATAATTATTACACAAAACAAGTGATCAGGCCCACACCAAGTGATTGTCAGCTATGATGGTTGTGTAATAACTAGGTCCGGATGGCATTCAGCTCTCCCTTTTAGTGTAGTGATTTAGGGGGAACTGCTGGAGTGGGCCTTGAACCAGTAACCCTGCGGTTACTTACAGGGAAAGTGCACTACCTCCTATGCCACAAAGGCCTAGAGGAAGTAGGTGTGACCCACTTGGTATTATTGAACCGAGTTAATCCCCGAGCCTCAAGACCATTAGCCTACAGAGCTAAAGCTTAAATATATTGGCACCCTTACACAATTCATTATTTATTCTAAAATCAGTTGATATTGAAAAACGTTTGGTGTTCACACGTGTATTTGTTTGATTTACAATTGCACAGGACCAAAACAATTATAATAATCGAAACTGAAATTGAGATGTTTTACTTATATAAAGACTAAAAAATAAAGACTAAATTAATACAAATTCTAATTAATTGGGTTCGAGGCAAGTGATACTCGGCAAGTGTAATTTATCTCATCTGTGGTAAGTTACAGGTGCATACTGGGTAAAAATAGCCATTCAAACAGTTTTGAAAAGATAAAACAGAACATTCTGCCCCATTGCACTCCATTGTAAAGTGCAAGGGTGCCAATATATTTGACCGTATCTGTATACGCATGAGACTCGAGTCTTCATGACACAGGCAAGATGACTCATTCATACGAACGCAGTTTACCAAACCACTTCCGCTACAGAGAGAAGTGACAGTTAAAATACTACCTAGAGTTCTTTGCAAAATGACATCACCATAGCAACCGTCTCTATATAAAACTCATGATCGCATTCAGTCTCGCTCTCCCGCTTAGAGCACGTCATGGTGCCGTGAGACGCATCTCGCCTCAGACAAAGTGCATTGTGGGTTCTATAGACCATGGTGTTTTGCACGTGTACAGCAGACAAGAGTCACACAGTCAATCTCTATCCAGACAGTGATCTTTGTTGTGAGGACAGGACACACAGCAATGGAAGGATGTTAGAAACGCTCCTGTGTGTCTAACATGCACGCACAAGAACAGACACACACACACACACTCATATACAAGTAGACTGGGAGTGTGTGAGTCCAGGCTTATTGTTGAAGAAGGTATGAATAGAGATGTGGTATTAACCTTATAGGTCACTGCATTAGTGCATTAGTGCACATCCATTCACTAGGCTTTAATCCAGGGCCCACAGACTCACCGTTTTACTGTCATGTCTATTCATCAGAAAGTTATTAATAGCAGACAACAAGCATTAGCAGCAGATGAAGAAAGGGTCTGTTTGGGACTGGACCAGCTACTCTGACTGACTGGACCGGCTGCTCAGAGGCTCAAAATCTCTAGAGGCCATTGGACACATGGAGACTATAATCCAGGGGTCAGAGGTCAGAGAATAGTAGAGTGTGGATATAGTCAACCAGACAGAGAAGTGGTACTGGGAGAGAGAGGAGAGTTGTTGTTTTCGTCCAAATTCAAGAATAAGACTTGTAGTACTACCTTGGCCCTCAGCTGTCTCAGGAGCTAAACACCCAGGACTCCAGCCGCAGCCACCCCCTCCCACACACACACACACACACACCCTGATGGTGTTTTAGCACTTGACAGGGATTTATTGTCCTCTCAGCCATCGGTCCAGCCGATGAGATCAGATGAGATCAGCAGGGTTTAATACACAGCAGCCTCTCCTCTCTGACCAGGACCTGATACCACAGCAGCGGACATGAGAGTGCCAGTGTACAGGGCCAAGCACCTGGGGTCTGTTGCATCAGCTGGCCTTACGACATAACACTATGAATGTCCGACGTAGCATGATGCACTTTTGGTCAGACAAGCCCATTATACCTGTTGCACCACCCAGACGTAACATCCAGGCGGGTCCTACCTTCTGCTACACCTGGGTCTAGATCCTACACTCGGTGGACAGGCATAGGTTTGAAACTCAACGCCATCCTTCATTGTCTACAGCAGTGTGTGTGTGAGCGTTCCTCATCTCTGCATGACAACGACCCGAAACACACAGCCAGGGCAACTAAGGAGTGGCTCCGTAAGAAGCATCTCAAGGTCCTGGAGTGGCCTAGCCAGTCTCCAGACCTGAACCCAATAGAAAATCTTTGGAGGGAGCTTTAAGTCCGTATTGCCCAGCGACAGCCCCGAAACCTGAAGGATCTGGAGAATGTCTGTATGGAGGAGTGGGCCAAAATCCCTGCTGCAGTGTGTGCAAACCTGGTCAAGACCTACAGGAAACGTATGATCTCTGTAATTGCAAACAAAGGTTTCTGTACCAAATATTAAGTTCTGCTTTTCTGATGTATCAAATACTTATGTCATGCAATAAAATGCAAATGAATTACTTAAAAATCGTACAATGTGATTTTCTGGATTTCTGTTTTAGATTCCGTCTCTCACAGTTGAAGTGTACCTATGATAAAAATTACAGACCTCTACAGTGTGGAAAAAAAGTATTTAGTCAGCCACCAATTGTGCAAGTTCTCCCACTTAAAAAGATGAGAGATGCCTGTAATTTTCATCATAGGTCCACGTCAACTATGACAGACAAAATGAGAAAAGAAAATCCAGAAAATCACATTGTAGGATTTTTAATGAATTTATTTGCAAATTATGGTGGAAAATAAGTATTTGGTCAATAAAAGTTTCTCAATACTTTGTTATATACCCTTTGTTGGCAATGACACAGGTCAAACGCTTTCTGTAAGTCTTCACAAGGTTTTCACACACTGTTGCTGGTATTTTGGCCCATTGCTCCATGCAGATCTCCTCTAGAGCAGTGATGTTTTGGGGCTGTTGCTGGGCAACACGGACTTTCAACTCCCTCCAAAGATTTTCTATGGGGTTGAGATCTGGAGACTGGCTAGGCCACTCCAGGACCTTGAAATGCGTCTTACGAAGCCACTCCTTCGTTGCCCGGGCGGTGTGTTTGGGATCATTGTCATGCTGAAAGACCCAGCCACGTTTCATCTTCAATGCCCTTGCTGATGGAAGGAGGTTTTCACTCAAAATCTCACGATACATGGCCCCATTCATTCTTTCCTTTACACGGATCAGTCGTCCTGGTCCCTTTGCAGAAAAACAGCCCCAAAGCATGATGTTTCCACCCCCATGCTTCACAGTAGGTATGGTGTTCTTTGGATGCAACTCAGCATTCTTTGTCCTCCAAACACGACGAGTTGAGTTTTTACCAAAAAGTTCTATTTTGGTTTCATCTGACCATATGACATTCTCCCAATCCTCTTCTGGATCATCCAAATGCACTCTAGCAAACTTCAGACGGGCCTGGACATGTACTGGCTTAAGCAGGGGGACACGTCTGGCACTGCAGGATTTGAGTCCCTGGCGGCGTAGTGTGTTACTGATGGTAGGCTTTGTTACTTTGGTCCCTGCTCTCTGCAGGTCATTCACTAGGTCCCCCCGTGTGGTTCTGGGATTTTTGCTCACCGTTCTTGTGATCATTTTGACCCCACGGGGTGAGATCTTGCGTGGAGCCCCAGATCGAGGGAGATTATCAGTGGTCTTGTATGTCTTCCATTTCCTAATAATTGCTCCCACAGTTGATTTCTTCAAACCAAGCTGCTTACCTATTGCAGATTCAGTCTTCCCAGCCTGGTGCAGGTCTACAATTTTGTTTCTGGTGTCCTTTGACAGCTCTTTGGTCTTGGCCATAGTGGAGTTTGGAGTGTGACTGTTTGAGGTTGTGGACAGGTGTATTTTATACTGATAACAAGTTCAAACAGGTGCCATTAATACAGGTAACGAGTGGAGGACAGAGGAGCCTCTTAAAGAAGAAGTTACAGGTCTGTGAGAGCCAGAAATCTTGCTTGTTTGTAGGTGACCAAATACTTATTTTCCACCATAATTTGCAAATAAATTCATTAGAAATCCTACAATGTGATTTTCTGGAGAAAAAAAATCTCAATTTGTCTGTCATAGTTGACGTGTACCTATGATGAAAATTACAGGCCTCTCTCATCTTTTTAAGTGGGAGAACTTGCACAATTGGTGGCTGACTAAATACTTTTTTTCCCCACTGTACATGCCTTGTAAGTAGGAAAACCTGCAAAATCGGCAGTGTATCAAATACTTGTTCTCCCCACTGTAACTCCTGACCCAGTATGATTCGTGGTGTAACTTCTGGCTCAGTGTTTCATCTCATTGACAGTATTAAGTTCTGCTTTTCTGATGTATCAAATACTTATGTCATGCAATAAAATGCAAAAATTAATTACTTAAAAATCATACAATGTGATTTTCTGGATTTTTGTTTTAGATTCCGTCTCTCACAGTTGAAGTGTTCCTATGATAAAAATTACAGACATCTACATGCTTTGTAAGTAGGAAAACCTGCAAAATCGGCAGTGTATCAAATACTTGTTCTCCCCACTGTAACTCCTGACCCAGTATGATTCGTGGTGTAACTTCTGGCTCAGTGTTTCATCTCATTGACAGTATTAATCTAAGTCTTCTGTAAGCCTACTGCATTAAACCTACCTCTAAATATATCTGTTCATTCAGCTTCTTTACCAGTCAGAGGTTAATGGAGACATAGGCCTGCATCAGGAGGAATTGTGATAATGATATCGTAAATGCATTCTGATGCCCTATATACCTCATCTAGAGGCAGGGGGCACAAAGTACCTGAGGATGGCTGGGGGCAGGCTGGGCCCGTTGTCTGTAAATTTGATAATTTAGCTTTTTCTTTCAATCTAGAGCCATAATAATTATGCTTAATTATATGTCAAAAATGTTTATTTTTCTGCGTACCTCTTGAGCTGTCTGTATCCTTCTGACTGGTGTTTTGTTTTAAAGAAACGAATGATTCTCTGCTAAAATCTGGGTAAAAGGAATGTGAGTCTTATTCATTACATTTAGTAATTTCTTGCTTTTCTAAAGTCTGCTAACCTTGCCAGCAGGCTTGCCAGCTAAGAAAGTTAGACAAGCTACAGTGCATTCCTCATCAATCTACACACAATACCCCATAATGACAAAGCGAAAACAGGTTTTTATAATTTTTTTCACATTTATTACAAATAAAAAATCCTAAATACCTTATTTACGTAAGTATTCAGACCCTGGCCTCCCGAGTGGCGCATCGGTCTAAGGCACTGCATTGCAGTGCTAGGCTGCGATCCCGGGCTGTGTCGCAGCTGGCCACAACCGGGAGTCGTTGTCCCATCGCGCTTTAACGACTCCTGTGGCTGGCCGGGCGCATGCACGCTGACACGGTCGTCAGTTGTACGGTGTTTCCTCCGACACATTTGTGCGGCTGGCTTCCGGGTGACGCGAGCAGTGTGTCAAGAAGCAGTGTGGCTTGGCAGGGTCGTGTTTCGGAGGACATATGGCTCTCAACCTTCGCCTCTCCCGAGTCTGTACGGGAGTTGCAGTGATGGGACAAGACTGTAACCCCCCAAAAATATATATATATATATAAAGTAGGGGTGTAACGATCCATCTACTACATCGATGTATCGATTTATATTCCTATGATCCAACTACATCGATCTGTGCTCGGCGAGTTGGCCTTTTGGACAACATATATCAATCTAACATAGTTTTAAAATGTAATAAATCGATTGTATCGATACTAGGAAATAACCCATTGGATTTAAGCACGTCAGACTTTATATGGATGTTTTTTCTTAGCACTTTTAATGATAAAGGCTTTAAACATTACTCGATTCAGTCTGCCTATCCGTGACGTCATCGCCCCGCGCCAGCAGCAGCGCAAAGGCGCAAAGACAACAAAACATAGCATGGCGGACGACAGAGGAGAAGCCGACGAGCGAGAAATTATCAAGCCACCATTGCGGTCCTTACAAGAAACAGGAATCTAGGAAACTTCACCTGCACTGTCCAGTATCCAGGTATTTATTTCAGTCACACTGGTTGAATTTTTGGCTAAAAGGTTACTGAATCGATTTCAAGTCACTGAATCGTTTCGGATCGTATCGTTCTAAATGAACCAATATCGTCCTTGAATCGTATCGACAACCACGAATCGTGATACAAATCGAATCGTTGTTAAAACGAATCGTTACACCCCTAATATAAAGTATTCAGACCCTTTGCTATGAGAATCGAAATTGAGCTCATGTGCATCCTTTTTCCATTGATCATCCTTGAGATATTTCTACAACTTGACTGGAGTCCACCTGTGGTAAATTCAATTGATTGGACATTATTTGGAAAGGCACCCACCTGTCTATATAAGGTCCCACAGTTGACAGTGCATGTCAGAGCAAAAACCAAGCCATGAGGTCGAAGGAATTCTCCGTAGAGCTCAGAGACAGCATTGAAGGTCCCCAAGAACACAGTGGCCATCATTCTTAAATGGAAGAAGTTTGGAACCACCAAGACTCATCCTAGAGCTGGCTGCTTGGCCAAACTGAGCAATCGGGGGAGAAGGGCCTTGGTCAGGGAGGTGACCAAGAACCCGATGGTCACTCTGACAGAGCTCCAGAGTTCCTCTGTGGAGATGGGAGAACCTTCCAGAAGGACAACCATCTCTGCAGCACTCCACCAATCAGGCCTTTATGGTAGAATGGCCAGACAGAAGCCACTCCTCAGTAAAAGACACAAGACAGCCCGCTTGAAGTTTGCCAAAAGGCACCTAAAGGACTCTCAGACCATGAGAAACAAGATTCTCTGGTCTGATGAAACCAAGATTGAACTCTTTGGCCTGAATGCCAAGGGTCACGTCTGGAGGAAACCTGGCACCATCCCTACGGTGAAGGATGGTAGTGGCAGCATCATGCTGGGGGGATGTTTTTCAGGGGCAGGGACTGGGAGACTAGTCAGGTTTGAGGGAAGATGAACGGTGCAAAGTACCGAGAGATCCTTGATGAAAACTTGCTCCAGGGCGCTCAGGACCTCAGACTGGGGTGAAGGTTCACCTTCCAACAAGACAACGACCCTAAGCACACAGCCAAGACAACGCAGGAGTGGCTTCGGGACAAGTCTCTGAATGTCCTTGAGTGGCCCAGCCAGAGCCCGGACTTGAACCCGATCGAACATCTCTGGAGAGACCTGAAAATAGCTGTGCAGCGACACTCCCCATCCAACCCGACAGAGCTTGAGATGATCTGCAGAGAAGAATGAGAGAAACTCCCCAAATACAGGTGTGCCAAGCTTGTAGCGTCATACCCAATAAGACTCAAGGCTGTAATCGCTGCCAAAAGTAAATAAACATGTTTGCTTTGTTATTATGGGGTATCGTGTGTAGATTGGTGAGAGAAAAAAACAATTTCATCCATTTTAGAATAAGGCTGTAACGTAACAAAATGTGGAAAAGTCAAGGGGTCTGAATACTTTCCAAATGCACTACTCTTACTTGACAGCCTGAAATGGCTATTGGTAGCTAGCTATGAGGCTAGCTAAAGCCAACTTCATAAAATTGCTATGTGGCTAGTAGTATTACAGAGAAACAACAACATATCCTTTTATTTTAATTTTAATTTTTTTAAACAGGACAAATCTGAGGGGGCACGTGCCCTTGTGGTCCTTATGGGCATGACGCCTCTTCCCAGAGGAATAAGGACTGGGGCCTTCTGTCACTCAAATGCATCGCTTTTTATTACCTACGGTGAAGGATGGTAGTGGCAGCATCATGCTGGGGGGATGTTTTTCAGGGGCAGGGACTGGGAGACTAGTCAGGTTTGAGGGAAGATGAACGGTGCAAAGTACCGAGAGATCCTTGATGAAAACTTGCTCCAGGGCGCTCAGGACCTCAGACTGGGGTGAAGGTTCACCTTCCAACAAGACAACAACCCTAAGCACACAGCCAAGACAACGCAGGAGTGGCTTCGGGACAAGTCTCTGAATGTCCTTGAGTGGCCCAGCCAGAGCCCGGACTTGAACCCGATCGAACATCTCTGGAGAGACCTGAAAATAGCTGTGCAGCGACACTCCCCATCCAACCCGACAGAGCTTGAGATGATCTGCAGAGAAGAATGAGAGAAACTCCCCAAATACAGGTGTGCCAAGCTTGTAGCGTCATACCCAATAAGACTCAAGGCTGTAATCGCTGCCAAAAGTAAATAAACATGTTTGCTTTGTTATTATGGGGTATCGTGTGTAGATTGGTGAGAGAAAAAAACAATTTCATCCATTTTAGAATAAGGCTGTAACGTAACAAAATGTGGAAAAGTCAAGGGGTCTGAATACTTTCCAAATGCACTACTCTTACTTGACAGCCTGAAATGGCTATTGGTAGCTAGCTATGAGGCTAGCTAAAGCCAACTTCATAAAATTGCTATGTGGCTAGTAGTATTACAGAGAAACAACAACATATCCTTTTATTTTAATTATTTTTTTTTTAAACAGGACAAATCTGAGGGGGCACGTGCCCTTGTGGTCCTTATGGGCATGACGCCTCTTCCCAGAGGAATAAGGACTGGGGCCTTCTGTCACTCAAATGCATCGCTTTTTATTACCTTTTCCATGCAGCACCAGAGTGTAACCAGTGATTATGTTAATGTAAGCTCTACTGTTCTTTTTTGGGAAGTGTGTTTCCATCACCCAGGGTGACACTAGAGACTTGTGAAGCGGAGAATCAACAACTTCTGCATAGTCAAAACAGTTGCATTGTGAGAAAGTGTTAACCCTGGATGTTAATGCATGTTCACAGTTAGCCATTGTTATGTAAAAGAGACCCCGAAAAGACCCCAGCGGCCTCGCCTTGGCCCCAAGTCAGAGCAGGTCCGCTGAGGCCATAGCCCAGTGAGTTACTGGAGGCGGCCGTGGAGGTGGAAACACAAATGTCTGTCCGGAAAAATCCTTCATAAATCTACAGGTAACTAACAAAATAATGGAAACACTTGAGTAAATGAGGGATACAAAGTATATTGAAAACAGGTGCTTCCACACAGGTGTGGTTTCTGAGTTAATTAAGCAATTAACACCCCATCATGCTTAGGGACATGTAGAAAAATGCCCAGTTGCCCATTATTTTGGCTACCATAGCTACCCATCCACAGGGCATGAGTGGTCACTGAATGGTTTGATGAGCATGAAAACGATGTAAACCATATTCCATGGCCGTCTCGGTCACCAGGTCTCTTTTACTTTCGGTTTTGTACACCAGCTTCAAACACCTGAAAATGAAATATTTTTGGTTGCGGAAAATATATTTCACAGCGGTTTAGATTGTACAATGATTCTTTACACTATATGTGCTTGTTTTGTCACATAAACTGAAATTATGCGAACTGTTAGAATTTTTGCAACCAGGTAATGGCGGACCGATTTCTGCATAGTGCATCTTTATAACCTTCTGTCTTATGTAACCATACCAAACATAACATATCATACTACTACTATACTAATTTGGTTGTCCCGGATTTACGTTTACTATGTTATGTCTAGTCTATGAGACCAGGCTGTTATGATATGTCCCTGCTCAGCCTCTATAGTATCAGGAACATATAGGCAGGCATACAGTACACATGTGGAGACACACATCTCCACTTATCCACTGCTGCCTCTGGGTGGGAGGGCCAGACCCCCTCAACACCACTGGCCCGAGCCGTGAGAATGCACACGGGTAAGGGAGGGGACACAGACTTGACGTCAAGGAAACCCTCTCTCGCGCTGAGCCCTCCTTTATATAAATCTCGCCGCGGATGAAATCCCATAATAACATTAGAGAGAGACCGATTTACGGGATTACTCGCGCTCACAGTGGTCAGAGACCTCAACAACCAAACAGCCTCTTCTTCTCTCTCCCCTCTCGAGGATTTAACTGTCTACCGGCACTAATGCGTGACTTCCACCGATGTGGGACAACTTCTGACATTTGCTCGTAGCATTTGATGAACTCTTATTCATGAGTTTGGACATTTGGTTGTATCCAGTCTTCATCCATTTCATTTAATTATGGACTTGTAGGATTTATTTAAATTTCTGAGAATACTGTGGAGATTCACATCTATTCCATTATTTGTCGTATAGTCCAGTCCAAGGGTGTTTTTTCAGCGCACCTTTATTTTTAAAGGCCGAGTTTTATTAGTTAGATTTATTTTATTATCTTATCATCATGCTGTTGAGCATGCGACGACACAGTCTGCGGCTGCAGCACCAACTCCACCGGTGGAGCATCAGTGATACCGGGAGCCACCTCTCAGACAGCCTCGCGCCTCCAGCCTGCTTGTCCCGCTCCAAATCCTGTACGAACTCCGCCGGGGAATCGGATGGGAGCCGCTACAGCTGGGCCTCTTCAGACTCCACAGACTCCTTCATCTCCACTGAATCTACCGGGAATACCGGGGGTAGCTCGAGACCGTTTCGCGTGGTGCTGCTGGGCGCCAGAGGGGTCGGTAAATCCGCGATTGCCAGCATCTTCGCTGGAGCGATGGACAGCATGGACAGTGACGAGGTCGAGCTCTATGGAGGTGAATGAATTACAATGTGCTTGATAGTAAGGAAAATATGTTTTATAGGGTAGGCCAATATTATAAATTAGGGATGGATGTATTTAATGTTTTTGTGTGTAATGGGCACATAGGGAAACATCCACTTGGGCTCCTTTTTACGCATCCATCTTACATCAATATAAAAGTACGGTGCTTTAACAATTATATTTGTATGAATCTAAATGTCGATGTTGGTTGTGAAAGTGCTTCTTAACACAGTGATTGGTTTGTGCTTTAGATGAGGTGTGTGAGCAGACAATCACAGTGGATGGAGAGAAAGCCACAGTCACTCTAGTGGACAACTGGGACTCAGAGGTAAAGAGAGAAGCTTCTTATGGTTACTTGATTAAACTCTAGTCTGTAGGCCTAGTCTCAACTCTGTCTTGCTGTGTGTGTGTTTTTGCCATACTCTAACAGTGTGTTTACATATCACAGCTCTAACCTAGTCTCTATTTTGTGTTCCCTTCAGGATGAGGGAGGGTCGTCTCAGGACCAGTGTATCCAGACAGGTGATGCGTACCTGCTGGTCTACTCTATAACTGACCGGTCCTCCTTCCTGCAAGCCTCAGAGCTGCGTATATCCCTCCGCCAACACCGCCCCGCCCACCACACGCCAATCATCCTGGTGGGAAACAAGTGTGACCTGGTCCGCCGCAGAGAGGTGTCAATTACCGGTGAGATTAGAGGCACAGGCTTGGTGTGTGTGTGCATGCATGCACATGTGTATGTGTTACAGAGGGCTGTGGGTGAGCTATGGTGTTTGATAGTGAGTGTGTTTCTGAGTTTCTCGGCAGCTGTCTGACTGTGTGGGACTGTTTTTGTCTCCAGAGGGTCGTGCGTGTGCCGCAGTGTTTGACTGTAAGTTCATCGAGACGTCAGCAGCGATGCAACACAACGTCTGGCCAGCCTTCCATGGCATCGTACAGCAGCTACGACTACGCAGAGACACCAAGGAGAACAACGACCGCCGCAGACACACATACTCACACACACGCTGCGACAGCATACCCAAGAAGGCCAAACGCCTCCTGGACAAGATGGTGGCCAAGAACAATGCCAACGCCGCGTTCCGTCTGAAGTCCAAATCCTGCCATGACCTTTCAGTGCTCTGAGACCCAGGACACACGCACACACACACAGCCCCGCCCCTACTGCAGTCTACATTAGACTGACCCCTCAAAACTTTCACCCCATTCGCCAGCCTCTGTGACGGTCTGGAGAATCAACCAATGGACATGCAGTGTTCTGACACTGAAAAAGGAAAAGAGAGAGAGGTGCCAGATCATTAGTGAGCTCTAATCCTTTTAGGGTCATGAGATATGTTAATTCCTGTCCTTTATTCATCTCTCACTCTCTCCTCTCTCTCTCTCTGCTTTAACTAGGTTACCAGGGCAGTTTTCAGTCTGACAACAAGGTGTTTGTATGTCTGTGGTTTTGTACATAGTCCTATCTGTCCAAATGAGAACTGACAATCTGCACTGCTTATATTGTGTATGTTTTGCTACGTGTGGATATTTTCCATTGGTTTTGTTTAGCTGTGGAATAAAATCCATATTTTCTTTAAAATGTCATTTTGTTCACTTGTTGTCTTTGTCCTGCTAGACTCCAATAACATCACACACACAAACATGCTATTGGAACATGACTCAGCAGGTGACACAGAGCAGTTATCCTCCCCTCAGAGATAACTCCATAGTGTGTGTTTCCACCAGGATGATTGGCACTGACCCCCTAGAGACCTGGGATTGGTGCCAGGGCAGTAGCGTGTGTGAGAGAGGGATAATTAGGCTACCTTCAGCCAGTGTGTGTTTGGGGTCCAGCTAAATCTGTCACGAGATTGAAGCCAGCAGGGAAAGAGAGAGCCATGTCTGTATGAATGACTGCCTGGAGAGGGCTGCCTTTAGAAACAGTCCTTCAATTGATGAAGGGAAACTGGACACAGACACGTCTTGTACAGTGGCATCTCAGATTGTGAGAAGTAAGTGAGTTGCCAAGGTAACATCCTGGAGGAGGAGTCAAGAACTAGGAAGTGGTTAAATAGCAGCCTGACAAAATATTCATTTGTCTGTCTATGTTTGTGTCAGGGGTGTAGGCATGGGTGGGCCGGGGTGGACACAGGCCCACCCACTGGGGAGCCAGGCCCTGCCAGGACCACCCACTGGGGAAGCAAGGAACTGCCAGGCCCACCCACTGGGGAACCAGGCCCTGTCAGGCCCACCCACTGGGGAACCAGGCCCTGCCAGGCCCACCCACTGGGGAACCAGGCCCTGCCAGGCCCACCCACTGGGGATCCAGGCCCTGCCAGGCCCACCCACTGGGTAGCCAGGCCCTGCCAGGCCCACCCACTGGGTAGCCAGGCCCTGCCAGGCCCACCTACTGGGGAACCAGGCCCTGCCAGGCCCACCCACTGGGGAGCCAGGCCCTGCCAGGCCCACCCAATGGGGAGCCAGGCCCTGCCAGGCCCACCCAATCAGATTGAGCAAAAACAATAAAATGCAGGCCTACCCACCAACTAATTTCTGGCTACGCCCCTAGTGTATGTGTGTGTGCATACGTGTGTATTTGTGTTCCTTATCTCAGAGGCAAGGTAAATTAGGTTGATATCCGAAGCTTGTTTCAGTACTTTACCACTCTGATTGATCAAAGTAGACAATTATCGATTATCGATCACCTACTGAACGAGTCATCAGGGAGATGAATACCTTCATCCTCATCATCCTCATCATCATTGGCAGCACTATTACTGATGCCAAGTACACAACACCAAGTCAGCAACTGTAAATACAACCTAGTCTTTAGAGGTGACTCAAGATGAACTGGCCTGTCTGACTATTTAGGAAACAGTTCCTCATTCCACCAATCAGCACACTATCAGTTCATTATTACAGGGGACCTGTCAGAGGTGTGTCACTCTGTGTGAGAAGCAGTCATATCTGTGTCTGAGCTAAGCTCCTCTAAACAGCTTACTACTAGACATTCTCAGACAGGAAGCAGTTCATAAAGTCAAAGGTTAAAGTCCGTTGTGAGTGAGAAACTTTTCCAGTCCTTTGTAATCCCCACCTCCACCTCCACCCTTACAGATTGTTCAGTCTGCCTGCTGGTTCTGTGTGGTGATGAGTCCAGTAGCCAGTTGTATGGTTCTACAGAGATGAGCCTAAGGCCTGTAGTAACAGGAGGAACTCCAATAGGTGCTTAGCACTGAATATTCATACATTAATTTCAAAGTACAGTCCAGTACAGTACAGTACTTTTGTTCCTGTGTCCTGTTCATGGTTGACATTCTGTGATGTTCATGTTATACTATATTATATTAATGTTATATTAATTTATTACATCCCTTAGTTACACTCACTTCTCCTGTCCCCCTGCTTCTCTATTGGCTGGGCCTGCTGTCGGGGCGGGGAGATTAGACAATGATTAGGTTCAATAAAGTATTGCATGTTAATGTTGAGTTAACGTTTGACCAGGCTGGATGGGGCTGTAGCGATCACACTACAGTCCAAGGAGTGACACTGGAACTCTTAAGCAAGGTATGTCTCTCCCTCTTCTTCGCTCCCTCTTTCATTCCCTCTCTCTCTCTGTCTTTTTCTGTGTCATCAATGTTGAGTTGAAGCCTGTATCTGTTGGTTACTTCTGTTTTGTATATGCGTGTTTAATATTGAGCATTTTCCGTTAGGGGATTTCTGTTGGGTGTGTGTAGTGATCTTGACTTGACTTTGCCAGGGCCTGTGTGTGTGTGGGGTGTTGGCCAGTGTGTGTGTTTGTGTGTGAGTTTGTGTGTATATATGGCAGCTTGAAGTCTGTGTTATTGAACACCACTGTCCTGGGGCCTCTGGAGCCTCTGGGGTCTGGTTTCTGGGTCAGACACAGGGGCCTGGCTTTGATCAGTCTGGTCTGGTCTTGTCTTGAGGGCAGAAAGACACCAAAGGTCACTCAGTGTTGACCTTCTAGAGAGAGGCCTAGAGCAGGCCTCACACAAAGTTTGAAAAATGCATTCTAAGGGTTGAGATGAATCTGTTTTACAACGGAGACATGTCGCAACATCTCAGAGTAGTGTGTTTCCTTTAGTCCTCCATCTTGTGCTTGTCTGGGAGTGCTGGTTTGCTGTGTTCTGATCCCCATGTGTTGTGCATGATTAGTAATGGCGATGCTGGCCTGTGTCAGTCAGTCAGTCAGTCAGCAGGGACAGAACTCCTGGAGACACAGAGAGTGCAGAGAGCCAGCGGGAGAGAGATGTAACAGGTGACTAACAGAAGAGAGTTTGTGTTTTAGGAGAAGGTAGTAGATAAGATTCGAGCAGTAGCTAGATAGTGAGACAGGTAATGGGAGTTCTATGTAGGGACCACAGGCGACCGATGGCACCTTAATTGGGGAGGACATGGAATAAATGGAATGTTATCGAACACATCAAACACATGGTTTCTATGTGTTTGATACCATTCACTCCATTCCAGCCATTATTATGAGCAATCCTCCCCTCAGCAGCCCCCTGTGGTAGGGAAAATTAAATGCATTGTCAGGTAGAGCGTATCGTGCTGCGAGCGAAGCAAGGTCATCTGCAGCGGCAAGCCTCAAAGTCACCTTCACACTCTTAATATACACCTATCACCTCTCTCTGCCCTCTACACAACTGGGTCATACACATAGACTCACATGTACTGGACACACTATAGACTCACACGTACTGGACACGCTATAGACTCACACGTACTGGACACGCTATAGACTCACACGTACTGGACACACTGACACAGTTAGAAAAACAGGTAAAACACAAACACACACTGTACAGATGCACATCCTGTTGAGGTGTGTTATATCCACTCTGTTCTCGTTGTACAGAACAGAATGTCCTTTCCTTGTTAGTGTCCTTTAGCCTGTCATGGAGACGTGTACATCAGAAGGCTGAGGTTATGGTTGTGTCTGTTCTGGAGTATATTTACATTTGACATTTTAGTCATTTAGCAGATGCTCTTATCCAGAGCGACTTACAATTAGTGCATTCATCTTAAGATAGCTAGGTGAGACAACAACACATCACAATCGTATCAAGTACATTTTCCGTCATCACAGTATTTATCAGCAAAGTCAGTGTTAGTGGGAAAAGGGGCGCTGTGAGAGTTATTTAAGATACTTCAAAGAGGTAGGGTTTCAGACGTTTTCGAAATATATATATATATATATATATATATATATATATATATCCGTGGCTCATAATAATGACCGGAACGGAGCAAATGGAATGGCATCAAACACCTGGAAACCATGAGTTTAACGTATTTCATACCATTCCACTGACTCCGCTCCAGTCATTACCACAAGCCCGTCCTCCCCAATTAAGGTGCCACCAACCTCCTGTGATATATATATTTCTAAAGTTGACAGCTGTGTGGTTGTGTGTGTGTTGTGAATCCTCATGAAAGTGTTTATAGTGAAGGAGTGTCAGTAGAGATAAGCATTGGCTCTCAGTAGATTTATTCTGTTCCTCATATCTGTCTCTGTCTCTGTATGACTGCTGCTGTTGGAGCAAGGAGGGGCTCACTGACTGACACTATTTCAATCTACAGTAATACACACACACCTTTAGGGTATTTTTAGTCTCTCTGTTCCCCCGCCCTAAGCTGTTATTTCAGGCTCTGAGGTCACTGTTAGGTCATGGGGGGTCGCACACCCGAGTGACCTTTCACTAACGAATGAGTCACGTCTGGAGGGGGAGGGGGGTGGTGGTCGTCCAGTCATCTTCAAAAGGGAATACTTACACTAGATAACCTGGCTACCTGTCCCCTCTCTGCCCCTAGAGCTTTAAACGTCCATGTATGGTCAGTCATGGCTGCCGCTGGCTCAAACCGACTTTCAGTTTCTAACCAGGGGGCGGGGCTATCTGGTTGAGTTGGAGGAGTCCTACACATGAAGGCCATTGACTTCCCCATCAGCTCAAAGTCTGTCTGATAGAGAGAGAGATAGTGTGGCCCTGGCAGGGGATAGTTGGACTACAGTACACTCCCTTAGTGGATCCCTGTTAGTGATAGTAAGAGAGAGCCCTTGTCTCTAGTCCTTCAGGGGAATCAGTAACAGACTCTACTACCAGGGAAGGGAAGGTGCTGAAAAACGAACCACTTTTCAACACTGGAGGACCCATACACAAACACGCACGCACGCACGCACGCACGCACGCACGCACGCACGCACGCACGCACGCACGCACGCACGCACGCACACACACACACACACACACACACGCACGCACGCACACACGCACACACACACACACACACACACACACACACACACACACACACACACACACACACACACACACACACACACACACACACACACAGCTTTGATTATTTGAATCAGCTGTGTAGTGCTAGGGAAAAAAACGTGCACCCAGGGGGGCCCCAGGGACGAGTTTGGGAAACCCTGACCTACACAACCTCTCATTGACAAAGGCTTTATTACAGTCTACCTCTGTGTATTCTACTCCTCCTCCATCTCCACCCCCTCCTCTCTCTCCCATCTTCCTCCTCTCAGAGTCTCGTCACTGAAGCTCATCATGGCACATCCCACAATGCACCTGCTGCTGCTCAGCCTCCTCATCGCCACCGTGAGTTCATTACAACCTCAAATATTTAACGTTATACTGTATTACTCTGCATGTATTAACTCTTACATTCATATTTGACTGTAACTGTCTGAGGAGTTAAACTTCTCTGGGTTCTGCTCCGGTTTGTTACTGCTGTGTGAGCTTTGGCTCTGGTTGGCATGGAAACATGCCACAGGGCGTTGTGCCGCCCTCTGTGACTTATTAGCGTATTGAAAGATTGAATGAGGGACAGACGCACAGGCTCACGCAGGCCAGACAGTCTCCTTCAGTGTAAATCTGTAGAGTCAATGAGTAACTGTCCTTCTGCAAGGAGAGAGAGAACATCTACTGCATGCTATAGTGTTTGTCCTTGAGAATCCCAAGGGTTTTACATTTTCATTACAGCCGAATACTGGCACACCTGTTTCAACTAATCAAGGTGTTCATTTATAGTTGAGTGACTGAATCAGGAGTGCAAGTACTGGGCTGGTGCAAAAATGTGCAACTCTGGGGCTGTTCAATGAGGAACACTGGTCTACTGTATATTTATCACGTGTGTTGTGATAGGCTGCTGGGAAAGGCCTGGAGAAGGGACCACTGGAGAACAAGGTTCTAGACGTACCAGAGGGGACACCTGTACCCTACGCCCTCTACCAGGTAACACACACACACACACACACAAACACACACCTGTCCCCTTCATTTCTTGTCTTTGTATTAATCCATTCTCTCTCCGTCCGCAGTTCCAAGCGTCCCACCTCGAGGTTGATGGGTTCAGATTGACAGGAGAGACTGAAGGAAAGATCAGCATCTCAGAGGACGGCTGGCTCTACCTGGAACAGGCCCTGGACTGGGCCCACACACAGACACACACTCTAGAGGTAACACACACAGACACACACTCTAGAGGTAACACACACAGACACACACTCTAGAGGTAACACACACAGACACACACTCTAGAGGTAACACACACAGACACACACTCTAGAGGTAACACACACAGACACACACTCTAGAGGTAACACACACAGACACACACTCTAGAGGTAACACACACAGACACACACTCTAGAGGTAACACACACAGACACACACTCTAGAGGTAACACACACAGACACACACTCTAGAGGTAACACACACAGACACACACTCTAGAGGTAACACACACAGACACACACTCTAGAGGTAACACACACAGACACACACTCTAGAGGTAACACACACAGACACACACTCTAGAGGTAACACACACAGACACACACTCTAGAGGTAACACATACAGACACACACTCTAGAGGTAACACACACAGACACACACTGTAGAAGTTAACACACACACAGACACACACTCTAGAGGTAACACATACAGACACACACTAGAGGTAACACACACAGACACACACTGTAGAAGTTAACACACACACACACACTGTAGAAGTTAACACACACAGACACACACTGTAGAAGTTAACACACACAAACAGACCACACACTATAGTAGTTAACATACACAGACCCACACTATAGTAGTTAACATATACAGACCCACACTATAGTAGTTAACATACACAGACCCACACTATAGTAGTTAACATACACAGACCCACACTATAGTAGTTAACATACACAGACCCACACTATAGTAGTTAACATACACAGACCCACACTATAGTAGTTAACATACACAGACCCACACTATAGTAGTTAACATACGCAGACCCACACTATAGTAGTTAACATACACAGACCCACACTATAGTAGTTAACATACACAGACCCACACTATAGTAGTTAACATACACAGACCACACGCTGTAGTAGTTAACATACACAGACCCACACTATAGTAGTTAACATACACAGACCCACACTATAGTAGTTAACATACACAGACCCACACTATAGTAGTTAACATACACAGACCCACACTATAGTAGTTAACATACACAGACCCACACTATAGTAGTTAACATACACAGACCCACACTATAGTAGTTAACATACACAGACCCACACTATAGTAGTTAACATACACAGACCCACACTATAGTAGTTAACATACACAGACCACACGCTGTAGTAGTTAACATACACAGACCCACACTATAGTAGTTAACATACACAGACCCACACTATAGTAGTTAACATACACAGACCACACACTATAGTAGTTAACATACACAGACCCACACTATAGTAGTTAACATACACAGACCCACACTATAGTAGTTAACATACACAGACCACACGCTGTAGTAGTTAACATACACAGACCCACACTATAGTAGTTAACATACACAGACCCACACTATAGTAGTTAACATACACAGACCCACACTATAGTAGTTAACATACACAGACCCACACTATAGTAGTTAACATACACAGACCCACACTATAGTAGTTAACATACACAGACCACACGCTGTAGTAGTTAACATACACAGACCCACACTATAGTAGTTAACATACACAGACCCACACTATAGTAGTTAACATACACAGACCACACGCTGTAGTAGTTAACATACACAGACCCACACTATAGTAGTTAACATACACAGACCACACGCTGTAGTAGTTAACATACACAGACCCACACTATAGTAGTTAACACACCCGTGATACAAGTCAGTATTTAACGTCCATCCATGTCTGAGGACGTCAGGAGATGATGTGGAAACTTCCCACCAGAGGCAACAGTGAGCGCTGTTACCTTCAAGTAGGTTTTGGCGTTGTGGACAGGGATGGCGGATGGGCCTAAGCATCTGCCTCTGATTCAAAAGGTTGCATGTTCAAATCCAGCGATAGAAAGTTGTTTTTGATATTTTCATTTTATGCCTATCCCAAACCTTAACCCTTACCTTAACCATTCAGAGTTAATGTCTAACCTTAAGAATTTGGAGTTAATACCTAAGCTTAACCCTAACCTTAAAAATTCGGACTTAATGCCTAAACTTAACCTTAAACACTTCCAAATTTGACATTTGGAACAACTTCAAAATGTGATGTTTGAGAAACATGGATGAATGTCTAATTCTGACGTGAGACTGTGAGAGCTTGTAGGACACACACACAGACATACACACACTGTAGAGGTAACACACAGACATACACACACTGTAGAGGTAACACACAGACATACACACACTGTAGAGGTAACACACAGTCGGATAGCTGGTCGATTCCCAGATCTGACAAGTATCTGCATGCACACACATACACAATTATATTTTGTACAGACCCACACACACATCCCAGCTTCATGTTGTTGTTGTTGTTGTGTTGTAGCTGGAGGCCTTAGTGGGTTCAGAACCAGTAGAAGGTCCAGTCAGCATCACCATCAACGTATTGGACGTCAACAACCACGCGCCCTCCTTCAACCAGACTGACTACATCGGCATCGTCAAGGAACGTACCCCCGCAGGTCTGTCTGTCACTCTGTCCGTCCGTCTGTCTGTCCGTCACGCTGTCTGTCTATCTGTCTAACTGTCTGTCCGTCTGTCTGTTTCTCTGTCTGTCTGCGTGTTCATTATGTGTGTGTGTGTTGCAGGTGTTCCATTTGTGCGTGTGTTTGCTACTGACCTGGACGACCCAGAGTCTCCCAACGCCCATCTGAGTTACACCCTGGTCTCCCAGATCCCCAACAGAGACAACACACTGTTCTTCCAGATCAACAGCAACACAGGAGATATTTCTACTACTACCGAGGGTAACACACAGACACACACACACACACACACACACACAAACACCCACACACACACACACACTCACGGAGAGCCCCAAAGTGCACACACATAGATCATCCCAGATGTTGTTGTCTCTAATCTCATCCTGTATGAGTGGTAATCTGTGAGTTCTGCATCTGTAGTCTCACACCAGTCCAGATTACTACAACTAAACTCTCATGCTCCAGATTAACACATCAGATTAACACATGCTTGGTGTCAGATTGACCACATGTACCATGTGATTATATTACTGATTCCAGCTGTGTGTGTATGTGTGTTCCTGCAGGAGAGCGTCTGCTGAAGGCCAGGGAAGGTGTTGTTCATTCCAGAGGAGGGGACTTTAGTGATTCTCTGAAGAAGAAGTTTGATGATTACTGCACCCCCACAGATGACATCCCTTATGAACTCAACCCCTTCTACAGTTGTGTACAGAGA